>NC_090444.1:89641897-89944927 GCF_031143425.1 Pleurodeles waltl
GATAAAATGATGGTACGTGCTCTTCATTGTTTCAAAGAAAAAAGTTGGAAAGCTTATCCCACAAACTCATGTGTGTGCTTTATGTTCTGAGGAGAACAAATTCCACTGCAAGTATAACCCATAAATGATTTATGATAAATCAAATTAAACTGCATTAAATTAAACAATCTTCATTAACCTAACATTGATGTTTACTCTCATCCAGTTACTAGATATGTTGTTCTTTAAAGTAAGCAAAGCATCATCTTAATCTAGCCCTAACGTCACTATAACCATTAATGAATCTGAATGTAATTGTCCCCAAACTCTTTTTTAATTTAGAACACATCTGAATTTAACTAAAGGCTATTGATCTTACTGTCGAGGGGACGTCTTGATAAAAGCTTCTAACTGCCTAATTTAGAGTGTTTACTAATTTCCTCCGTCACCGCAGTTTAGAAATTTGGGGCCATATGTACGAACACTTTTTCCCATGGACACAGAATGCGTAAAAACCTTTGCTACATCTGGCCCTTAGAGTTGCCTGCTGTCCCAGCGGACATCTCTTGCATTGGCAGAAACTGCCGTTATGGCGATTCTCGTCAATGCATTGAAAGTGTGCTGTACGGTTCCATCAACATTACAGAAGCATCCAGCACTCCTTCAACTTCTTTATATATTTTCATAAATAAATTTTAATGCAGGATTTTCTTTTGAAAATGAAAAAAACAATGACCCCCTCGCAATGCCACCTGTGGGGATCATTGAAATCCTTTTACCTTCACTTACATTTTGGATGGTGATAAGTTAAAATAAAAACTTGCAATTTGTTAGCCCGCTATAAATAGGGAAGGCAGACAAATGGCAAAAACTGTGACAGCCCTTACTCCAGCAGGCCGTCAGAGGAGTATGTCAGCGGCACATAGTTCCTGAAGCTGATATACTGACGGTTCCACCCACCTCTAAATGAGGCAGGCAGAACCTCAGCATAGAGGAAAGGTTCCTAAGGGTTATTCTTTGAATAAACACAAGGGTGATATTCCTAAAATGTAAATTACAGAGAAAACTGAGAAGGTGGGTGGATGCCAATATTGTATGCAAATTCCGGCACTGGTAATAGAGTCTTCCTCTTAATTGAGGCATCAGTAGAAAACCATTGCAAGTACTCCTCTAAGGTCTGATGCACACACTCATTTTGCCCATTTGTATGAGGATGAACACCTGAAGGTACAGCTCTTTGTATCTACAATTGTATATGTAATTCAAACCAAATTTGTGATATGTACTCAGGGCACCTAACTGAGGCTGTCTTGGAGGGTAGACAATGTCAAAAAATGCACTGTAAAAAGAAAGCCACCTTTGGTAGAGTGACGTTTACGTAGTGGGGAAACATTAGACAGTTTTACTATAGAATAGTTAATGGCCACCATTACGGTAGTGCATCCTTCCAAGATATAACAAGTTCAAGTATAACATCAGTAGAAATGAATACCAGGTTTAAGTACAAAACACCTCATAAGAGAGATAGGAAATGTACCTCATGGAGTGGGTGGAAAACAGGGCAGTCAAGAATACAGTCATGAAGGAGATTATCTGCTGGGGTCGGGCCTGGAACATGCATCCTAGTTGACTTCCGGATCAGAGAGAGGAGAGCCCTATAACGTTAGTAAATGCTGAAGACCTTGACTGGCAACTTCAATTATTTCAGGACTTCCACTTGACATGCTCTTTCACACCGTTTTTGTCTTTCCCTCCCCTTTGTTGTTATTTCTGTTTTTTTGGTTTCTTAAGTTTCCCTCTTACTTTGCACTGGCCCTCGTTTTTGTCTTTGGCTGATGTAGGTATTTGACTATGCTGTACGTTTGCACCAATTCCAGACTTCCTCTGTGAATAGGCTTTGGCAACTACAAACCTATTTTTGGACTTGGCTCCTGATTTCACGTTGTTGAATTGGTTACTACAGTTCTACCTTTGGTGGATAGTTGTGCAACTCACCTTTGGTTTTCGGGCAAGTTTCTGGGGCTAGTTACGGAGATTCTGGGTAAGCCACATCACAATTTTGTTCTCATAATTAACTGAATATATAACTTATCTTCCATTATTCTATACCCACTGTCTTCTGTTTCCTCTCTTCACAGTGAGCCACAGAGAGCCTCTCAGTGCTTAATTTGTAAAAAATATAAGTGCCAGGGCCCTTCCTAGGCAGCCACTGTAATCAGTGTGACTATTCCAGACCACTCAAAGGTATAAGAATGGCGTGGGCAGGAGGTTTTAGTAATTTTTAATGTATTTTGATTTATTAAATATAGTGTTGTGGTCATTTCAAAACAAGACAAACACTGTCACTATGTAGTGGATTCTCATAGGTGCCGGGGTTGAGAATTAAGTGCAGGGGCCAAACAGGAAGTGGGACTATCTGTTAGTGGAGTAGGTGGGATTAACCTCCCTATCCCTTGAACCACATTGTAATGGTGGTGAGAATTAATTCCCATAAGTGAGAGACAGTCTCTCAAGACAGCAGCAGATCTATAGGTCATTGATGAGAACTTTATTCTAGTCGTAGTAAATCTTCAGGTATTCTTGATTTTCTATGACCCACAGAGAGAGAACCATGGAGTCTACAGAAGTTGGAATCTGTACCCAATGGATGTACGGCTATATTTATGACCCGGTTTGCACCACATTTGCACCATGAAACGTAGTTCATGCGCAACACAAACTTTGCGTGGCCCTGAGCGATTCCACAAATCTGGAGTAAAGCAACACAGTGCATATCGCTGCATTGCTGTACTCTGCACTAGGGAGGCATCCCATGGGAGTCCCATGGGTTTTTCCACACAGCGCACATGGGTTTTGACGGATTCCCAAATTTACCACAACTGGTAAACCTGGGAATGCGCCAAAAACATATGCCTCCCCTGGATAGACATAACAAGGAGAAATAACGTTTTTTTTCCTCATTTTACATAGAAAAAGGAAAAAGCCTCAGGGGACTGTTTTTGTGCAGGAAGGTGCCCCATGTCTTTTATCTCTGTTGCTCCTCTTTAATGTGGACCCCATTGCATTTGGGGCCAGAAGTATGAAAGCATTTTGCATTTGCATTCGGTGCGAATGCTCGTTTGCGAATGCAAAATGCCATTTCAGAATATATGAAATACATTCTGAATGCAATTTTAAGGAATCGCTAAAATAGACTCTCTAAATTAGAAATCGCAAATAAGGATTCTTTATTTGCGATTCCTTAGCACATGTATGAAGAAATTCCTAAATGCGATTTTGGCATTCAGGAATCGCTAATTACCACCAAGTTGAACTTGGTGGTAACCATGTGCAAAATTTTAAAATGCATTTAAAATGCATTTTTAAATTGTACATGTAAAGCACACATGCTCTTTTGGCATGTGTGCACCTTACACGTCCCCAAAAAATGTTTTGGGGTGCAGCAGAGGGGGCCTCATGCCCCCAGCACCCTGGGGTTTTGCATTTCCAAAATTGTGATTTCTGGTTCAGAAATCGCAATTTTGGAATGCTAAAAATTTGCAGCTATGGGCAAACAGGCCCATTGCTGCGAATGGGGCCGGTATTGCAATTTGCGATTCGGTAATAGCATTTGCGATTTTTAAGAAATAGCTATTACCGATTCGCAAATGTGATACATGGCACTTTGCAAGTCGGAAATAGCGATTTCTTAAAAACCGCTATTTCCGAATCGCAAATGGCCTTGATGATACATCTGGCCCTCAGTATCTTGGAAACAAAACTAAAACTGATATTGGTGTTAAGATTAACAGTGCATGTAACATTTGGGATCCTGAAATCCTGTTCCAGCTTTTCACTTTTTATATAACTTGGGTAAAGATGGTAAAATTTTCATGAAGACCAAACTAACATTATTTTTTAAAATTGTATTTAATTGTTATTTGTATAAAACAGTTAAACAAATAACATAGCAGTGCGGTGCAATAACACATTATATTTCACCAGAGGTACAATGTTCTGAGTATTGGCTTTCATCAACTTCAACAAATAGGTGCAATAGATTGTGAGACTTACGAGGAGCAAAAAGTAGGATTTACATAGCATGCCATGATAAAGCAACCCAGACAGCTTCCCAATACACAGGCATCCTAACTCCCCACCCATATCACTTGCCCGGATACTGTAGATTGCAGATGTTGTTGGTGACAGCATATAGGAGCATATTTATCATCTCCTAGTGCCACTCTGCACCACATTAGCATAATTGTTTTTATGTTAATGTGGCCCAACAAGGCCAAAATCCCAGCGCCATATTTACAAAGTGGCGCAATGCATGCATTGCGCCACTTTGTCACCCTTCCCGCTACATTATGCCTGAACCAAGCATAATGTATGCAACGGGGGCGTTCCCCAGTTAGAGGGGCAGATTTCCTTGCGTCATTTTTTATGGCACTTTTAACGCCTGTTCAGAGCAGGCATTAAAAGGGGCTTCCACTATTAATAATGGACCCCCATGTACTCTGCAGAAGTAGTGGCAATATTTTTGCGCTAATCCTGCAGAGTACATCAATAGCGTCAATAAAAATGGCACTTTGTCCCCTATCCTGCGCGTTAGTGTTCCAATTCTTAGATACAGTGCAGACATGGTGGCGTTAGGGGGGTGCTAAGGGGCGCTAGGAAAGTGGTGCTGCACTCGGTGCAAAGTCACTTTACTTAAATATGCCCCATAGTTCTCTAACCAGTGTGCAGCCTTCCGCATGTCTTTATTATTGCACGGAATGGTGCTGGATCCCACAGTTTGAGTTCTCTGTCAAAGGGTGCTCTACGCAGTACTTTAGTGACTACCTCGTCCCAGATTGCCGCTGTTTGTTAAACCAGAAGTGGGACTGGGTGGTCGGAGTGCCCCCCCTTTCATTAGTATCTATAGTAGGGTGTCCTCCCCTATCATGCCCTTGTATAATTTGTTTGCCCAGTTGACTGAGGTCGCCAGCCACTTTGCTGCATGTTGGAATGTGGCTTCATAATAATAATGGCGTACGTCTGGAAGTGCTAGCCCTGTCTTCGAGGTCACACTTAAGGACCGGGAGTTCTACTCTGCTGCATTTCCCTGCCCACACAAATGATATGAGTAGGCTATCCAATTTACGGAAGAATTCTCGTTGGAGCGGGAATAGCACATTCTGTACTAGATAAAGGCACCTCGTGAGGAAGACCATCTTCTCCACTGCTGCCCGACACATCACCAACAGGGGGAGCTCGGACCGAAAGGCCACCAACGTCACCAATTTTTGCCGCGAGCCTGTCTACATTTAGGCGACAGAATGTCTCCTCTGTGGGGGTGATTTGTATACCTAGATGTAGGAATCCCTCTGTCTCCCACCAGAGTCCCAACACTGGGAGGTGGGCGTCCGGTACTCCAGTCAAGATCCCAAGTGGTTACAGGAGCAATTTATCCGCATATACCAACATTTACCCGCATACCAACACCTTACCAAAGGCTGTAAGCAAGCTCAGAAATACTGGAACCGAGTGCACCAGTGAGTGAAGATATATTAATGCATTGGCCGCATATAGTGAGACTACGTGTAATGCTTGTCCCACACGTATTCCAAACTGTTTGAGGTTCCTGGGCAACAATATCACTAGGGGCTCAACTGCCAGAGCAAAAAGCAGAGGTGATAGAGGGCAACCCTGCCTAGTTCCTCTCTCTACTGCCCATGATTCGGGAAGATCACCCCTGATTCGTATATGGACCCTGGGTCCTGTGTACAAGAGCTGAACGAAGCTATGAAATACTGCTTCGAATTCCATACATCACAGCACCGCCATCAGATATTGCCTTTCGACTGTATCACAGGCTCTCTCTATATCTAGTGATACTAGAGGAAGTTCCTGAGCACTTCCCATAGTTTTGTGTATCACGTGTGAGTCTGTGCAATTTCAACATGGTGCTGTGTTTGGGCATGAGTCTGCATTGATCCTCGTGTACCAACCCCTGGATGACTCCCACTAGGCATGTCACAAGACTTTTACATAGAATTTTCACTTCTGAGTTAAGCTTAGTTATGGGTCTGTATGCTGAGGGATCTGCTGGCTCTCTTCCCGGTTTCGGCATCAGACACACTGTGCCCTCTCTCATAGAAGGTGGTAACATGCCAATTTTACCCGCTTCTCGGAAGTCCTCCAATAATTTCTTCTTTAGGGGTGTGGAATAAGTCTGGTAGAATTCTACAGGGAACACTGCCTCCACGAGCGCCTAAGATCTGTTGAGTGATTGAATAGCCTCTCCTAGTTCCTCTCTTGTAATTTCCTTTTCCCGGGCAAGCTCCGGTGCAAGCACAGATATAAATAGTTAAGTAATTTTCTATCTCTCTCGCTGGAGAAAGCTTCGAGTATGGCTCCCCCAGCAGTAACCAAGGTGCCCTCGTTTGTGCGAATATGAAGTACAAGTGGAATTTGCTGCTCTCGCCACAATATCCAGGCTAGCATCTAACCGGATATGTCTCCTTCCCTGTGGAGATGCTCACGATATGTTTGCAGGGTGGATTTATCTAAGGTGTCCCAAATATGTATTATCTCTCTTTGGACCCTGAGTTCCAATGCTCGAGTCTCTGGGTTAGCTACATCAGAGCCCTGTACCTCTGTCTGATGCTTCTCCTAGTCTATCAGGTCGGCCTTTAATTGTTTCCTTACACTGCATACCTTACCCATGCAAGCTCCCTTTATGCTACCATGAGGGCCTCCCACTCCAATGCCTTGGTGAAGGCAGTGCCCCAGTTCAACTCTAAGTAGTCCAATAGAGAGGTCGCCAGCTCCCCCTGGTACGCCACATCTGTCAGGAGATCTGGGGGCATGCACCATCGACGCTCGCGGCACGGACTGTCCCCCCATCTAATGTTTATCATCCCTGGGGCGTGGTCCAACAGGTCGCTCCCAAGGTGTTTCACCCCCTCCAGTCTCCCAGGGTCTATCCCATTGACCAACATCCAGCCTAGTCGGCTATAGGTGTTATGAGTGATGGAATGGCAGGTGCATTCCTTGCCCTCTGGGTTTAGGGTCTGCCAGCCATCATAGAATTCCAGTTTATGCATGACCACGGCAAGTGACCTGTGGTAAATAAATTATTTTACTTCTGAATTTGCTTTATAAATAAATGAAATATAGAATAGAAAGTAATAGGGATCCGAGACGTGAGGAGTAATCAAGATTTATTCAATAACTCGAGTTAAGGGAGAGCTCCTTCACCAAGCGGGTTAGGGAGTGGTCTGCCTTTTGGTTGATTAACAAGCCTTTATATATGTTAGTGTAAACAAGGTTGGAATGACCCCCAACCCTCAGAAGAGATTAGTGCAAACAGTATATGTCAGCATAACGATTCAGTTGCAACAGGCCATCTCGTGATAAGACCAGATGTCAGTGGGTCATAACCGCAGGTTGTTTTTGCAGAACTAAGTTTGTTCTCGGAATTTCAGGCTCAACCGGCAATAAATCATTGTTTTGTCTAAAGGACATCACGCGAAGCAGATAAAAACATTTGCAAATAGACAAGCCTGTGGTTCCAAAATCAGGCAGTTGTTTCATTAATCATTTATAGACAATAGAAGGTCACATCCTCCGTGTCTGAGTCTAAGTTCCACATTTAGATAAGAATGAAATCACCCAAACTTGTGTTTTGAAAGAAGAAAACATGTTGTTATTCATTATTTTAACTATATCCACGTATTCCTTTCATACAGCTGTTCTTTTTAGATAATAAGGCTGATATTTATATAAAACAAAATGTGGAGACCTTCGTCCATCAAAAATTACTTTTCCACAGACCTCGTCATCAAGGGTTTAGTCCGTCCCTTGGGGGGTGACTGTCCCTATCGCCTTCCAAGATACAATTAAAGTCACCCGTCCATATTATCGGGTATCCCACACTATCGTCCACTAGACTTTTTATCCAACCCAAAAAATACCTGACGTCTGTGTTGGGAGCATACATGTTTAAGATTGTGAATTCCCTCCCATCCAGCATACTGTGGAAATAAAGGTAATGTCCTCCTACATCTGCCTCACTGTATGTATATTTAAGTTGGACTCCAGGAGCTATCCAGATGGCTATCTCTCTAGCATACATGGAGTAGGTAACTGTGTACAATTGTCCTCTCTATTCTTTACCCAGTTTACTTGCCTCTACCTCCATTAGATGAGGCAGGCTATCTGTATCCCTTGGTGCTTTAAATATGAGTGGAATCTATATCTTTTAGTATATTGTCTCAGGCCTCGTACATTACATGTCATGATATTCACACATTCAGCTGTTGTGTATCTGTTTTTTTCCATGAGGCCATCTCATCAGACACCTCTGACCCATTACCCCAACACATCTGCTCCAACACTGACAGTCAAGTTGTGTTCAAAGTGAATGCACTGCAATAACTAGACAACACCCCTCAGGAGGAGGTAACTCTGAATAACTCATCCCCAGTCACACACCCCACCCCGGATGGAGAGTACAACAAAATCAACAAACCATACTGTAGATCCATGCTAGTTTTAGCAGTTGGGACACACAGCCTAAACCCAACCCCAACCACAGTTGTGGAGGCAGCTTCCGCCCCATCCTACTAGGGTTATTTTGCTGCATCAATAAGCATGTCAAGAATAGGTACTTCCTTTTGAGGTATTATATCAACAATGTTACACAATAAATTTGTTAAGAAATGCTCATGCCCTTCCTGCCCGACCTCCTCACTTAGTATCCCTTCTGAATGGATTCCCCCTCAGGCATGCAGCATGCAAGGCAGCATATGGAAAAGTGCACATTCAATATACTATATATGTCTCTTACATAGTAACTCAGGGTGTAGCCTCTTCAGAGGCACCCCCCACCCCGGACTCTCAAATTGTTCATCATCTTTTGTGTCGGGCCCTATTTGCCACAGCCATAGTGCCATTTTCCTGTATCTCCACTCTGGGAGAGGTTGCTGCCCCTGCACGTTGCTGCATATCCTCCTCTAACTGCTCTGGTGTTCTCCAGGCATATCTGCAGGCTCCAGATGTACCTCCCCTTCTCCCCCTACCTCTATTAGCTCTGTGCTGAGGTGCTTTGTCCCATATTTCAAGCCAACGCCACACCTCTTCCGGGGTATCGAAAAGGTGGGATTTATCCACGAGATGACCTTCAGATGTGCAGGATATAGCAGCATGTAATGTACTGCCATTGTACACAATTTGGCTTTTATCTCTAGGAATCCCAGTCCTTATTAGTATGATCGTGGAAAACAGAGATTTTGTGATTTTCAAATTAGGCATTGTTCAATTCTCAGGCTGCCTCGAGAATACTATCCCAGTCCCTGTGATTGAGGATCTGTGCAATTATGATGCGCGGGCACCCCTTGTCAGGGTTGGGCTACCACAGCACGGTGCGCCCTCTCGATCCAAAACATAGGTGTTAGCCCTGTTGGTTTAAGTACATCTTTTATCCACCTCTCCATGAATGCTTCTGTGGCGGTGCCCTCAGCATGCTCTGGAAACCCAATAAGTCTGATATTATTATTTCGGGACCTGCCCTCAGCATCCTCAACACATGCCTCCAGTGTTCCATTGTTTGAGGTGACCTGTGCTAGATGCTTTTTCAAAATTACTATCCGCTATTGCGTCCTCCTTCACCCGGACGTTGTCCGATACTTTATGCAGATCAGTCCAGAGCAGGTTGACCTCTAGTGCCATAGTCTGTATTTTGTCTTTGAGCACCACCCTGGAGCCCTGTATGGCCCTAAGCAGCTCAGCATGCAATGGCTCTTCCGCTAGCATGCTTTGCTCAAGTTGTTCCCTTTGTCCCGTCTGCTGCATCTGTCACTGTGGCAGTGCAGTCGCGACAGTACATTTTCCATAATATTTCCCTGGAGGGGGCAGTCTGTTTGGATTTCTCCATAAGTGCACCTCACGGGGTTCCCCCAGACCGAGGTCACCCCAGCATTCAGGCCAAGTGTGACAGATCACACAAATGCAGGACACACCAGTTCACCCGCAACGCCCACTATTTCCAGGCTCCGGGCCAGAGATAGAGGTCCCACAGGCCAAAGTGGGGAAGGAGAGCAGTTACCAGGAGTCACAGTATTCCTCTACTGGGGGCTCTGTTGAACCACCCTAATCTATCTTGCTGGCAGACGCCCTCCGCTGCCTCAGCAGTTAATATGTTGTAAATGAGGGGGTTTTGAATGGTCGCTTGAAGTATGACCCCCCCACCTGGCATTAAATAAATTACAATCTTTCTGTGTAACTATATATTCCCAGGTGGTTAGCTGAAGTGACTCTCAGTAATTCCTCTCATAAATGTTCTCTGCTTATGTGTCTGCCACTCTCAAGGGGAACTCCTGAGCTAGTTCAAGTCTCACCTTGTCTGTCAGTTCCATCCGACACAGGAGGAACCAGTCCCCATCACTGCAGCCAGGTCCCTGCACCTACCGGGCAGCCCACAATCCCTGAAGGGAAGATCGAGGGAGCACTGACAAGGCCCTCGGGCCCCCCGAGCTGTCACACAGCTCCAGCCTCACTCCTGATTACCAGGCCGGTAGGCCTCGGGGCAGGTGGGGTCTAACAGGCAAGCTGAGCGTTCCTCTGCGGCCACCATGGTAAGTCACTAGGCCGCACCCCAGGTTCTGCCCACACCTCTCTCCCGCAGGCGTGTATCGGGGCCAACCGATATCTCCAGTCAATCCGGCATCCCTTCATGGCACCTCTCTCCAGCCGACCTACGGCTGCAGCACAGTGTCTGCACATGGGCTGCACACCCGACACAGGCTGCCATGGCCCACGTTCCGCATGTGAAAGGCTGTTTGGACCGAGGCAGATCACTCCCCCTGCTCTCCCAGTACACCAGACCTCACACGCCTCCGACTCCTTGATGGGAAGAGCAGGGTGCCTAATCTCTCCCCATGTGCCTTTGCCTCAGGCCCCCAGTCGCAGCTCAATCGCAGGGGGGCTCAGCAGTCTGCTTCTGTCTCTCCCGTAGGGCAGCGGGCTTGCTTATTCATTAGGCTCTGCCAATTCCTCTTTCCTGTTGCCCTGGGGGCACATAGATTCATGGGGCAGCGTGTTCTGGATCCATGGACACTGATGTGGCAGGACTTTGATCGGATTAGGCCAGGGTTGTGAGGAACTGCCTAGAGGCAAGTCCGGTCAGCCATGTTGCTTGGCCGCACCCCCCCTGAAGACCAACTAACTTTGAGATCTAATTTCACTTCCAAGCAGCACCCATTTCCACTGTTAGACAGATCAGCATTAAAGTGGTATTTCCCCAAACATTTTACCTTTACTCTCCCATTTTCCTGAACTTATTTTTGTTGGCCTTAAGAGTCTCTGCACTTTACCACTGCTAACCAGTGTTAAAGTGTTTGTGCTCACATCTATAAAATATGGTTATACTGAATTATACCAAATTGCCATATTCAATTTACTTGTATGCCGTTTATAGATTTGTATAGGATACACCCAAGGCCTGTAAATTGAATGCTATCAGTGGGCCGGCAGCGCTTTTTGTGCCACCCACTTAAGCAGTGCCTTAAAACATGTCCCAGGACTGCCACTGTAGTCTGAATGCAGTTGGTAACTGCCATAATAACTGGGCATTAAACCCCCTGGACAAGCCTTAAACTCCCCTTTTATTACATATAAGTCACCCCAAAGGAAAGCCTTAGGTAGCCAATAGGGCAGTGTGCTTCATATTTTAAGGGTTGGACATGTACTTTTATGTTTTACATGTCCTGGTGGTGAAAAACTCCTAAGTTCATTTTTCGCTAATGTGAGGCTCCGCTCCCATAGGATAGCATTGGGGATTCCCTATTACATTTAATTAGCTCTAATTTCCAATTGGAAGCATGTAGCTAGGTCATGCTTGGTGCCTTTGGAATTATAATGAGAAGCCCTATATCATGGCAAAGTCGGGTTTTTAATTACAATTTTGAAAGTGCCGATTTTAGAATGTTGGCATTTTTCTGCCCTTTCCCCTACTGCTCCTGTCGCTGGATTTGTGTCACATGACTGGCTGGAACTATCAGTTACACTTTGTGAATTCCTCCCAGACAGTCACACAACAGAGAGATTAATTGTGCCTCAATGGGCCATCTACTGGCTAGACGAGGGGGCAGAGATGAACACAGCCACACTTACCCATTGTCATTGGAGACAGCTTGGAGGCAGGGCAGGGGAGGCAGGAACTTCCATGCACTTCAAAGTCACTGTCTAGAAGCGTCTCCCACCTTCTAGAAGGAGGGCACCAGGCTATAAAAAGGGGACCTCAGATACCAACTTTTCAGTACACCTCTGGACCTATGGATACTCTACCAGGAAAAGGGACTGCTGTGCTGCTGAAAGGACTGCCACTCTGCTGGACTAATGACTTGCTGCTGCCTTGCTAAATTGCTTCCGGTCTGCCCTGCTGCCATATTGCCTGGGGAAGAAGGAATGGACTTACAACTTGAATCCAGGGCCACCAGCGTGACTCCAAAGGGCTTGTAGTCTCTTCCTGATCTGAGCCTCAGGGACACAAAAGACTTCTTTCACCTTGGACCCACACCTGAACCTAGTCCTGACCCCCCCACGTGTTGCCTCTCCAGTCCTGGACCCTTGGAAGTGGTGCTGAAGGTGACTAGATAGCCAAAATCCAAAAGCATGTTTGGCTTAAAATTGCTCTGAGAACCAGGAGGAGACCAGGACCAACCTGCTGGCCTATCTGCTAAGCGCTGACCACTCAGTACGGAGAGGCCAGGGAAGCCAGTTGTCCCCATCCCGCCATATTGATATAAAGATATAAAGAGGTACAATTTCCTCTTACCTTCCTTCCCTAATTATAATTGCTCCTTCAAAAACACTCCACTCACTGAAAACATGACCAATCAATCAATCAGTGTATTTGTAGAGCGCGCTACTCACCCATGAGGGTCTCAAGGCGCTTTAGGGGGGGGGGTAGCTGTTCTTTCCCACTTTGGTGAAGGTGATCCTTCAAACAGTTTGTATGAATGCAGGCATCCACATAAATACTCAATATAGTCTAGATTCCACAGTTCCATGAAAGTGGCAATAAGTTTGTCTCTGGAACATGTCTCCATTAGCCAGATTATGCAACATTCTTATATTTTAATTTATTTAGTTGTATATGTTTTGCTGTTAATATTATTTGTTTATGATATATATGTGTTAATGTTACAGTTGGTCAAGCTGTGGGGGGTAATGAGGTGATTGCTGCAGTGAGAATCCTGTTAGGAGCTGTTTCAAGCTATTATGCTACCAGGTCCTCAAACGTTATTCTTTCCCAGTCGCTCCTTTCATAGGTCCAAAAGGACAGACTGATGCTCATTCAGTAATTCCTCCTCATGCTTCATTGGCTAAGTCAGGCCATGGGCTCCCATTTGTGGGTTCTGGTTTTGGGGTAAGATGCTATGGCCTTTTGTTAGGGATGTGTCTATATGAGTTTTGTGTTTATGCATCGCCCAGTGAACGTTCTGATAAAAGAGCCAAAGGAACCAAGATAAACAGAGCAAAAAGATCTTCTGGGCTGGGGTAATTATGGCTCAGTCTCAACAGTGGAGAAACAGTAAAGCTAAAGAGTGACTATGGCTGCAGTAATGGCTGCTCATTGGGAGACCCGAGTCTCCTTCGGATATAGGCTTCTCCTTCTTAGCCATTTGTGTGACGAAGTGTCAAGTTTCCCCCTCAAGTTCTTGAAGTCTTTATAACTTAGGAAAAGAGGCACATCAGAGTGACAGAGTATGTGAGAGCTACATGCCCTCTCACCTTCAGAGAAAGTTCACCGATTCTTTTGATTCCAGTCTTACGTCACTTAAAAGGTGGATCTATAAGATGATGGAAAGAAAATATATTTAAATATTGTCTTCACGTCCCTTTTTGTTCCTCTTTTTCTCGAGTAAAATCTGATTGCACCAGAATTAGGAGAAAGTTGATAGCATGAGACAGAGCATCCGAAGATTAAACGGATCAGGCAGAAACAAGCAAAGTGGTCCTGAGATGCAACAAAATGGTTCATCTTCATGCAATCTTGACATTGTCCAAATTATCATTTTATGCGTGCCCTGATTACACCTGTACTGAGAACCATTCTACCAGACCTCACACAAGAAAGCTCAAAGCATTTACCTGGAGTATTTGCTAGGAGAGGCAATTCTAAGGACCTTTGATTTTTTTTATATACTGTAATTCTTTTTATTGATGTTTTCACACAACAAAAATAAAAATAGGTTTACATCTCACAGATAAAATTAATATGTTTGCCCATAGAAAATAGCAGTGTTTTCTTGACTTTAAAATGGATGGTACTACTTGAATATAACTGAAGTTTCTCTGTGGAATTGCCTACTGCTTGTGTCATAGCTACAAGGGATGGAGCAGAGTTTCACTGAGACTTACCAGGGAGTGATTGTAAAGTTAGTAAGCCCCCCTCATGTTAATGTCCCACTATTTGACACTATGCTTGAGGGGATGCAGTGGGTGCACCACATTTGTTCTTCCTACAGGATGGGAAAGCATCAAATAATATTTAACTCTATAGCAGCATATTTATGGACCAATACACACCGGAATTCATAAGCAAACCAAATGTCCTAAAATCCTACACTTTCAAACTGCTCCTGAGTACAAAGAAAGCAATGTTGCCCGATAGTGCAACCAGCAGAAAACAAAGTATGAAAACTGCTTCGTAATGGCCCTATTTTCCCATGAATTTCCTAGTAGGACGGAGGCAAAGTTTTGCCACCAGGTTGCCTGCAAACAGGTAAAATTAGCCACAACAAACATGCCCTTTAGGCTTCGCTAGGAGTCTTGGAAAACCCTACATAAACAACAGTCGCACACAAGGCAGAGCAATGATTGAAAATGAGAGACCCATGGGTCTCCGGGGCTCTATGTATTAAAAACAGATGACAAAAACTGGTTACAATTTGCGACCAGTATTTTTGCAACCAGTGAAGAAATTTAAGGAGAGATTTGTGTACTAATAGGTCGTTTGTAAATTTGCAGACTGGATTTAATTCCAAATGTCTTGGGTTGGCAGACCATCATGTTTGTGATCGCCTTTAAATACTGTAAGCATTTTCTTTAAATACAGTACATGTACCTTAAAGGAAACAGGAATGTGTTTTAAAAAGAGTTTTTAGAAATTGGGTTTCTGGTTGTCAGATTGTGCACCATGTACAAACAGGAACTACAATCCTAGAGAGTAAGTCGGAAATACACTCAGGGGCATAATTACAAGAGGCTTGCTCTGCATAATTTTTTTACATTCCGGTGGCGCAAGCCTCTCAGTCCTATCTCTGAGGCAACGCAAAGCCACTTTGTGTGGCATTTCATGGCCTCATAGATATGGAGTAAGACAAAGCAGCACATGTCGCTGCATTGTCTAACTCTGCGCCAGGTGAGCTTTCCATTGGCGTTGCAGTGGGTTTTCTTTCCCACGCAACACCCATGGATTTGACGCTGCCCCAGATTTACCAGAGCCTGCAAACCTTGGGCAGCGCCAGAACCTTACGCCTCCCCAGAGCCGGTGTAACAAAGAGAAATACTTTCATTTCTCCTAGTTTTTTTCTGCTTTCCATGTGTGTCACATTCAGCAGCACACATAGAAAGAGGAAAACCCCTCTTGGGATTCTTTTTGTGCAGGAAGGTGCCCCTTTCTGTGAAAACACAATCCTGCATGCAACACAGACACCCTTACACCACGGTGCAAGGGTGCCTGATTGGCGCTAGGCAGCCAATTGTACAACAGCACAGGAGGAAAGGACAGAAATGTACTGTGCATTCCTGCCTTTTCATATTGGCGTAGGGCAGCGCAGAAAGGAGACTTGTGGTGCTGCCCTACGCCAATCATATGTAAATAGGCCCCTAAGAGATTACCTAGGCTTACCCTCTAGTAGCTTGGCACGGAGCTCAGACTAATCTAAAGAGGCAATTTTTAACGTATTTGTGCAACACAACACACAGTAACACAATGAAATCATCACAAACAAGACTCCACACAGGTTTAGAAAAATAGATTATTATATTCTGATTAAAATAAGACCAAAATGACAAACAGCCAATAAGTACAAGTCGAGATATGAATTTTTAAAGAATAAAATCAGTTCTAGAGCTTAAAAGAAAATAGCGCTTTAGGGGTTAAAAGTGGTCGTGCTGGACCTGGACAAAGTCAAGGCTTCCCTGATGGAGCACAGGCCTGCTACAGGACTCATGCAGGGGCCACTGTGCAAAACTACCTTAGTCCTTGTCGCAAACACAGGATGCATCGATGGAGGCGTTGCTGTCACTCGGTCGGATGAAAGGATGCATTGATTCCACACATGCAATCATGGCGATGCGTTGGTTTTCTGAAGACAAGCGCCAATGCCACGATGCATTGATGCTGAAGCTGATGTGCTGGGTTTCTCCATGCTTGCACAACGGATGCGTCAATCGTCCTGCAGTGAAGGCAGCAATACGGTGGTCGCAGTGCAGCGTCTATGCGATGTACCAGGTTTTCCCATGCTTGTCGAAGGGATATGTTGATCGTCCTTCTGTGGTGGCGACAATGCGTCATTTGATGCGGCGGTTCCGGTGATGCTGCTCAGGCCTCAAGTGTAATGCTCTGATTCTGCTCCTGCAACAGGGTTGATGGAAGGGGTCCGCAGCAGACAGGAGATGCGTTGACTTTACTGGTGCAGGTATCTGGGTCCACTTCCAGTGAACCAGGCACAGCAGCAGGGTTAGAGACTTTGATAACCCCAAGTCTCAAGCAACAGGAAGCAAGCCAACAAGCCCTTGGAGATCACTTTGGTTGCACAGCATAGTCCAGCTCTCCCTCAGGAGGGTCAGAGAGCAGCAGGCAGCAGGGCAGCACAGTAGAAAAACAAGTCTTCCAGAACAGCAATCCTACAGAATGTAATTCCTTGATGCAGCACAACAGTTCTTCTGACAGAGGTTAGTTACAGGTCCAGACTTATCTGATTTGAGGGGGTCAGAGACCCAGTACTTTTACTCAGTTGTGCCTTTGCAGTGGGGGTGACTTCAAAGAAGGGTATTTAAAATGCACAGAAGTTATTTCCTCCCAGCCTTGACTCCAGACTATATCTAGGGGGTAATCAGCCTTTTGTGTGGGGACAGGACCCTGCTCATTCAGGTGTGTCAGCTCCTCCCTCCCGTCCTGCCCAGGATGAACCATCAGAATGCAGATGGGCATCCAGACACACCTAGCCCTCCTGTGTTTGTGGCTGTCTAGAAGAAATGCACAACATGAAGCTGTCACCCTCCCCAGACGTGTATTGAAGACAAGCTGAAGGTACACATTGCTGTAAGGAGTAGGCCTCACAGTAGTGGAAAATAAGGTTGGGATATTTTCACTACCAGGAAATGTAAAACCTAAAAGTACATGTCCTATCTTTTACTTACACAGCACCCTGCCATATAGGCTACCTAGCGCTTACCTTAGGGATGACTTGTGTCATAAAAAGGTAGGGAAAGGCTTAGAAAAGGGTTTTAAATGCCAAGTCAAAGTGGCAGTGAAAATGTACACACAGGCTGTGCAGAGGCAGGCCTGAGATATGGTTAAGGACTACTTGTGTTAGTGACACAAAATGTGCTGCAGGCCCACTAGTAGCATTTAATTTACAGGCCCTGGGTATATGGTATACCACTTTATAAGAAACATACATGTAAATGAAATATGCCAATTGTGTATACACCAACGTTACCATGTTTAGAGGAGAGGCACATGCACTTTAGCACTGCTCAGTAGTGGTAACATGCTCAGAGTCCTAAGGCCAACAAAAAGAATCAGTAAAAAGAGGTGGGGAGGTCTGCGGTAAAACCACCCTAAGGTTGACAGGTCTAACAAGAGATTTCTTATTTTAAAAGTTTCACTGAGAGTTGGCAATGGTCTTATGCATCACTGCCTACACTCCCTAAGTATTAATATTAATATTCACAAAATAGGAAGGGAGACAAAGGGGAACTCGTTGGTTTGGTGAATAGTTTACCAATCAAGCTTGAGGGTACTCAACTATTCAATGGTTTACAAATGGAACTCTACTCACAAATAATTTATACATTGTACATTGGGTATTTGGAAGGGAAGCCCAAAACACACCGCTTCCAATTACTGAGTTAGTGTCCGTTCTCAAACCAATTTTGGGAGTCAGCAAAATTGTACTGACTCTTAAAATGGAATTTGTATATGGCCACCAATTTTTTTAAATCAAATCATCAAATCAGTCAGTATTTGTATAGCGTGCTAATCATCCAGGTGATGGGTCTTGCTGCTTCGAGTTTCAGTCAAAGAACCAGGTCTTGAGCTGCCTTCTGAATTCCTTAAGAGAGGGTGCTGTTCTGAGGTGGATGGGGAGGCTGTTCCAGGATTTTGCTGTGAGGTATAATGAGTTGCCACCACTAATGCGTGGCAGATGCGAGGGGTGTGGGTGAGGGAGAAGGAGGTGGAGTGCAGGGGTATGGAGGGGAGGTGGAATCTGGGGCGGTGGTTGAGGTATGCTGGTACTTGGTTGTGAAGGGCTTTGTAGCTGTGGGTCAGCATCTTGAATTGGCATCATTTGTGTTTGGGGAGCCAGTGGAGTTTCCTCAGGTGGGGGGTGATGTGAGTCCTTCTGGTGAGGTTCAGGATGAGTCTAACCGCTGAGTTTTGTATGATTTGTAGTTTCTTCATGAGTTTTGACGTGATTCTGGTGTACAGAGCGCTGCCATAGCCCAGACAAATAGTAACAAGGGCTTGTGTGATGGTGTATCTGGTGAAAACCAGGAGCTACTTGAAGATCTTGCATAGCATGCGGAGGATGAGGAAGCAGACAGAGGAAACTGCATTGATCTGGCTTGTCATGGTGAGTTTGCTGTGCAGGATAATGCTGAGATTTCACGTTTGGACCATGGGGAATGGGGAGGGTCCCAGGGTAGCGGGCCACCAGGAGTTGTCCCATGCTGAGGTGGTGCTTCTGAAGATCATTACTTCACTTTTGTCGGTGCTGAGTCTTAGGCAGTTATCTTGCATCCAGTTGGCGATGCTGGTCATACAGAGGTAGAAGTAGGCCTTCACGGTGGAGGGGTCTTTGGATTGCGATATGATGAGTTGGATGTCGTCGGCATATGAGATGATATTGGGTCCATCGTTCAAGTTGAAGTTGGCCAAGGGGGTCAAGTAGGCATTGAAGAGGGTGGGGCTGAGTGATGAACCTTGGGGGAGGGGGTGCAGATGATGTCCTTGGGTTTTGATGTGATGGTAGGTAGGAGGACTCTTTGGGTTCTGTCAGATAGGAAGGATGTAATCCATTTGAGGGCGTCATCTTGGATGCGATCTGGTGGAGCCTCTTGATTAGAGTGTAGTGGGAGATGGTGTTGAAAGCTGCTGAGAGGTCGAGGAGGATGAAGGCAGCTGATTCTCCTTGGTACAGGATGGCGATGAGGGTGGTTTCAGTGCTGTGGTTGGAGCGGAAGCCTGTTTGGGTAATGTCCATCAGATAAGGTATTCCGTGAGTTGTTTGTTGGTAACTTTCTTGAGGACTTTGGCAGGGAAGGAGAGTAGGGAGGCTGTTCGGCAGTTTATTAGCTTTTTGTGGTCAGCAAAAGGTTTCTTGAGTAGGTGTTTGGTTCCTGTGTGTTTCCAATCTTCCCAGTAGGTGGCCGAAGTGATGGATGTGTTGAAGATGTTGGTGAGTTTGCTGCTGATGGTGTTAATTCCCAACAAGTGCCGAGGGCAGGGGTCCACAGGAGACCTTGAGTGGATGGAGTGCATAATATTGGCGGTGTTTTCGGTGGTGAGTTGGTTCCATCAGATGATCTTGTGGCTGTCCGGGGTGTGTGTGGGGTCTAGAAGGCCAACGGTGTTGACGGTGGGCAGTTGAGAGTGATGTTTCTGTAGATGTTGGATATCTTGTTGTGGAAGTAGTCGGCGAGTTCATCGCAGAGGTCTTGGGAGTGGGGCGAGGTGTTTTCTGGAGTTGACGGATTAAAGAATCCCTTGATGGTGCTGAATAGTTCTTTGCTGTGATTGGAGCTGGCTTAGATGTGGTTGGCTGAGGCATTCTTTTTGGTGTCTTTCAGGAGTCTGTGGTACTGCCTGAGTGAGTTCTTGTATGTGGTTCACTCAGTGGGTGCTTGGTGGTGCACCATCTCCTTTCCAGTTGTTTGCAGTTGCATTTCGAGGTCCTTATTTCTGGGGTGTACCAGCTGGCTTGTTTGGCATGTCTTTTGGATTTGTGGGTTTTGGTGTAGGTGGCTCTGTCTGTGCTGTCAGAAACACAGGAGATGAAGTTTTTGACAGCTTGTTGGATGTCCGAGGATGTATTGGGGGAGGAGTTGAGGGCGTTTGTCCATTGGCTTTCGGATATTCAGTTCCAACTGTGGTGAGTGGTGCAGGTTGGAATGGTGGCTCGGCAGAGGGCTGGTGTGTAGGTGAAGTGGAGGATGGTGTGGTCTAATCAGGTGAGGGTGGTGGTGTGTCTGTATTTGATTCTGTTGCTGGCTGTGAAGATGGGGTCTAGAGTGTGTCCTGTAATATGTGTGTTGTTCATGCTTTCCATTAGGTTGGTGAAGTTGGCGTCATTAGGGCCATCGAGGTGAAACGAGAGGTCTCTGAGGAAGATGTATTGTTTGGTGTCGATGGCTTGGGCAGGGGCTGATGATGAAATCTGGGATGGCATCACAGAAACTAGGGCGGAGTCCTGGGTATTTGTAAGCAAGAGTCTACAGTTGCAAATGCTAAATAGGAGTGTTTATGAATACAAAAACATTTTATACATCTGTCCCTTCTGGAGATGTCCCTTGCATTGATCACACAATTTTTCATACCCTTAATGCGATGTAAAAATCAGGTAAGCCAAAAAAACACATAACTTCTAAAAAATTGTAGTTATGGTCAGTTCCTCTACATGCAATGCACTGACCAAGATTTGTGGGCTTCCATTTTTGATTGGAGAAGTGCAGCAACACAAGATGGTAGGTCTTTTGGCAGTGATTATGAATTCTGTTTTCTTATAGAGGGGAATTGCGTTCTGTTTAGGCATAGTTTGAAGGTTTCAAGAAAATATGAGCAAAGAAAAGTGATATCATCCACGCAAGTCAAACCTTTCTGGCTTCCTTTGGGTTAGTAATGTTCAAAATGTCTGGTGTTCGTCGGGTTCCCTGAAAGTCAGCTCATCAGTGGTCCAAATACTACAGGCATACATCATTGCAAAGTTTCTTTGAAGGGTGGAGGGAAACAGTCAGGGACATTTGTCAGGGGCCCTAATCCACCATGTATGCACATCCTTGACCTAGTTAAAAAAACCTGAAATAGAACAGGTGCTCACGCCTAAGGATCTCGAGCATTGGTTAAGGGGGAGAAGTGCAGAATAATGAAGCCTGGGCCCTGCTTGTATCCTATTATGAACAAACAGTGGAGAGTCTTCAGTCCAGAGAAAACTCTACAGTAGATAAAAATGCAATTCCCTTACCTCTGTTATAGCATTCGATCCAGCGGCGATCACGGTCATAGTTGCGAGTGGTGGCGCACCAGTCGGTAAAGTAATTTTTCATGGTGCAGCTTTGGTAGGTTACTCCTTGGTAGATGAATGGAAACACACAATGTGGATTGATAGCTGCAGGTGAAACAGGCAGATCAAAAAAGTGGATGAGTCAGGATGTAAAGAAGACAACATAGCAATCTGGTTTCTTGCAACCTCCCTAGTTTCTGAACTTAGAGCAGACCTCAACCTCTTTATGGTAACCAACGATATACATTATCAGCCAGTGTACTTGAGATGTGACTTCCTGTTAGATATCAGAGAGTGATCTATAACTTAGTCATGACATAGTGTAACTTTAAATTATGGGCACAAACCATGCCCACATAGTACTTGCGCACCCAGAATTGCCACATGATAGGGCATGGTGCATTAATCGGAGTGATCTGTTGAGAATTTTATCACAGCATGTTCAAAATACATTTTGGCAGACATTTAGGCCATGGTTAGAAGCTGGAAGTTGAAGTATGATCCCTGTGTGAATGGTGTGCACTCTGAATATCATAATCACAATATTAGTGGAACAGAATATCGAGAACAAAGCATCGAAACTGAAATATAGACTGGTAAGTAAGTATAGATTTTGTATACCTAGCTCCACGTGTATGTGCCTTTGTGATATGCATACCTTCAAGGGGTGTAAAGGTGGAGTTAGGAATAATAAGTTTATATTTCCCCATATGCACTTAGCTTTTAATATTTTGTCATTTGTTATTCAGTCCACGATATTCTTGTAGGTCTATGTTCTGGAAGTCGATATTCAGTAACACAACTTCTGTGAACCGGAATTTGCACAGAGATCAAAATACCTTTTCCAACCTACTTGAAATTCACGGCCTTGGAGTGCAACTGAACACTATATACCTGATAAAGATGTTCAGGAAATTTTTGCATTTCAACTTTTTGTGCAATCGAAGCTAAGATCAATCAATCAATCAATCAATCAAATTTATTAAGGGCGCTACTCACCCAGTAGGGTCTCAAGGCACTGGGGGGGTGGTTTTGAGGTGCTTTCTGAAAGTTAGGAGGTCCTGGGTCTTGCGTAGGTTGGTGGGGAGGGAGTTCCAGGTCTTGGCAGCGAGGTGGGAGAAGGATCTGCCGCTGGAGGTGGTGGGTTGGATGCGGGGGACTGTTGCGAGGACGAGGTCGGCGGAGCGGAGCTGTCGAGTTGGGTTGTGGAAGTTGATTCGTTCGTTAAGGTAGGCTGGTCCGGTGTCATGGCGAGCCTTGTGAGCGTGGATTAGGATCTTGAAGATGATCCTTTTGTTTATGGGCAGCCAGTGTAGGGATCTGAGGTGGGCGGAGATGTGTTTGTGGCGAGGGAGGTTGAGGATGAGACGTGCTGCTGCGTTCTGGATGCGCTGGAGTTTTCTCTGAAGTTTGGCTGTGGTCCCTACATAGAGGGCGTTTCCATAGTCTAATCTACTGCTTATGAGGGCGTAGGTGACCGTTCTTCTTGTTTCCAGGGGAATCCATTTGAAAGTCTTGCGTAGCATGTGGAAAGTGTTGAAGCAGGAGGATGATATGGCGTTGATTTGCTGAGTAAGGAACAGAGAGGAGTCCAGTATGATGCTGAGGTTGCGTGCATGGGGGGTGGGTGTTGGGGGTGGTCTTAGGATGGTGGGCCACCATGAGTCGTTCCATGCTGTCTTGTTGGGACCGAAGATGATGATCTCGTTTTTTTCTGAATTTAATTTGAGGTGGCTTGTTGTCATCCAGTTGGCGATGGCTAGGAGTCCGGCGTGTAGGTTATTCTTGGCGGTAGATGGGTTTCTCATGAGGGAGATGATAAGCTGAGCGTCGTAAGCGTATGAAATGATGTTGAGGCCGTGGGGGCGGATGATGCTGGCGAGCGGAGTCATGTAGATATTGAAAAGGGTTGGGCTGAGGGAGGATCCTTGGGGGACCCCACAGATGGTCTTGGTGGCAGCAGACCGGAAAGGAGGGAGGCAAACTCTTTGGGTTCTTTCGGAGAGGAAGGAGGTGAGCCAGTCTAGGGCTTTGTAGCAAATACCGGCGTCGAAGAGGCGTATGTGAAGGGTTTCGTGACATACTGTGTCAAAAGCTGCGGAGAAGTCTAGGAGGATGAGGACAACAGTTTCGCCCTTGTCCAATATGGTCCTGATGTCATCTGTGCAGGCAATGAGGGCGGTCTCATGCTGTGGTTTTTGCAGAATCCAGACTGTGAGATGTCAAGTATGTTATTTTCTTCCAGGAAGTGAGACAGTTGTTTGTTAACTATCTTCTCTATGACCTTCACGGGGAAGGGGAGTAGAGAGATGGGGCGGTAGTTTGTAAGGTCTTCAGGGGCTGCTTTGGGTTTTTTGAGTAGAGTGTTGACTTCGGCGTGTTTCCAAATATCCAGGAAGGTTGAGATCTCAAAGGAGCTGTTGATGACGGTCCGAAGCTGGGGAACAATGATTTCGTTGGCTTTGTTGAGGATGTGGTGGGGCCAGGGGCATGTAGGGGAGCCTGAGTGGATGGAGCTCATGGTTTTGCTGATTTCTTCATCGTTGGTGGGGGTCCAGGAGTTCAGTACGTTGGTGTGGCAGAGTGCTGTGGTGTTGGCTGTGTCGGTGGTGGTGATGGTGGGAAACGCCGATGTGAAGCTTTAGTGTATGTCTACGATCTTGCGGTGGAAGTAGTTGGAGAGGGAGTTGAAGAGGTCTTGTGAGTGTGGAAGGTCAGTGGCGCAGGATTTGGGTTTGGTGAGTTCTTTAATGATGGCAAAAAGTTCATTGCTGTTGTGCGCATTGTCGTCTATGCGTTCTTTGTAGATCGTTTGGTGGTCCAGATGAGGTGGTGATGTTTGCGCATGGCTGATTTGAGGGCAGAGAAGTTGCTCACTGAAGGTTCTTGGCTCAAGGCTTTCTCAGTTTTCTGGCATCCTCATTTGGAAGATTGAAGTTCTACGGTGAACAAGGGGGCTGTCTTGTTGGTGTGGTTGGGTTTTTTGAGTGGGGCAAGGGAGTCTGCGCATGCTTCTAGCCATCGAGTGAGGTTGAGGGCAGTGGTGTTGGGGCTTTGGCATAGGGAGGTGGAGCTTGTGCGAGGTTTGGGGCATGAGGGGGGCGGGGCCACAGGGGATGCAGTGGCAGGGACGAGGGAACCAGCAAGAGCCGGAATCGAAAAAAGGCAAAAACACAGCGGCAAAAACGAAGCAGGCAGAAAAATGGCACAAATACAGTCAACAACAGTGCGAAAAGCAAAATCCAAAGTACAAAAAATGAATTACAAAATACAGAGCACGCTAGATACGCCTACCACTAGGCATCGGGGATGAGGCGCAGGCGGGTGCCTGCAGGTGGAGGAGGGCCTCGAACTTCCTTCAAGCAGTAAGGCAGCAGTACAGGTGGGGACAGGGGCACGGAGGCAGGCTGCTGGAGCTGTCGGCCATGTCGAGTGTATTCCTGGCCCTAAGGCAGGTTAGGGGTCACTTTGCAAGTTGTGCACTGTGAACTTAAGATGGTTTATTTTTCATCCTCTACTAGACACTACAATGATGTTATTGTGAAACTACAAGAGGTCACACATAACTCTTCTCAAATACCCAGATTTGCTGAGGCCTGTATTAGATGACGCTACCAGTCACTAGGAAACCTGTGCTTGCTAATAACAAAAGTAATTCAGAGCTCTGTAAACAACTTTGACCAACTCATTCAAAGCACTTTACAAAAACTGATACTCTCAGTGTAGTGACTCTCATAATTCTGTAGCTCACTCAGAAATATGCATCTGATAATACCCAAAGTCAATGAAAGATATTTATATCAGTAATACACAGTGAGAGCTCTGCATCGCATAATACACCTGTTCAGTCAGAATTACTAAGTTTTGATTCATTGCTACACCTACTACAAAACTTCAATCAGTGGTCTTTCTCAAATACAAACTCAAAGTTCGCTCCTGATGTCTCACAAATATCACACAGGCAGGTGCTGATAAAACCATGACTTAAACACCCACTTTCATTAACTCAAAATCATTGGATTCAAATACTGAGATTAATTACAAACTTTGATCTTGATGTTACACTTAATCAGTCACATTTCCATTCTCAATAATACCTGTAATTCCCTCAGAGGTTTAATTTTGATAAATCCCACAATTACTCAGAACTATGTTGTCGAGATTACTTAGAGTTGCTTCACTCTGATTTCTAAATCGCTAATACCATGAGTTGCTGCTCATAACTCTGTATTGTAATGCAATATAATGTAAGTTATATTTATAGAGTGGGGTGATAGCTAACAGATGTCCTGTGCTACAACACAGTGCTAGTACAAAACAGATAAGAATTGGTGTGTAAAAAGCCATGTGAGCATGCGAGGACCTCAGCTTGCGAGTCGGGTAATAACATGAAAACCTCCTGAATTCAGTAGAGGCATTTCAGGAACCCCATAGATGACCCAATAAATAACGTATTACAATATTCTAAAGGCCTTATTCACGAAGATAACTTACACTTTTGGGGCACGTGTAGTATCTTTACGACTGTGGAAAACTCTGCTCAAAATATAGGATGGTCTCTGCAGTCATAAAGATATAACACATAAAACTATACCTGTAGTTTCTGAATAACAAAAAATATAGGATGGTCTCTGAAGTCATAAAAATATAACACATAAAACTATACCTGTAGTTTGTGAATAGCAAAAAAAAGTAAGGTTATACCAAAAGTATAAGTTTAGTTTTGTGAATAAGGGCCTAAGAGGCTCACAATTATTGCTTACATAGACAGTGAGTGAGCGTGTGAATGAAAAAGGAAGGATTTTATGTATTAGTCACCATAAAGAACAAGCATTTGCAATGCTACGGGTCTCGCATTACGTTGAGTTAGGGCTAATAGGGTTGTGAACTCCTAACCAGACTTTTCTTGCCACATTAAATGAAAAAAAAAACGAGCATGATCGCACTGTGAAATAAAGAGAAAAAGTAGTCCAGAAACCATACGGAAAACATGGAGCCTCATATGTTTCCAGTAGTTTACCGGTGCTCTCAAGGACGGCTAAACACCGGAAAAGGCATGACGTATGCATGCTTTTCACGAATGAAAACAAGCGGATTTTAAAAGGCAAGCCCACAAGCCTAGTTAGGCTACGATTAGGGCTAATGGAATAATGTAATTCTGTGGCCACTGAATTTTCCGCTTAATTATAGATGTGTCTCATTTGGCACATTGGCCCTCATTACAACCCTGGCGGATGGCGGTAATTTGGGGAAAGGTACTGCCAACAGGCTGGCGGTACCTTTTCCAAAATTATGACATTGGTTGTTTGGCACAAGCCAAACCGCCAATGTACCACTGCATCCGCCAGGGTGGTAATGGCTGCTGGGCTGGAGACTTTGGTCTCTAGCCAGGCGGCCGTCACAATCCCACCCTCGGGATTAGGACCCCGGCCACCGCTATGGTTTTTGTGGCAAGCATACCGCCATGAAAATCATGGCAGTAGGCAACTATCAGTGCCAGTGAATTCCTCCCTTGGCATTGATAGGGGTCTCCCGTGCCCCCCTACCCCTCCCCAGAGTTCTCCCCAAACCTCCCCATCCCTCTCCTGCCCTCGCACATTTACACACCCACACACTCTCACATACACAATCATACACACACGCATACCCACATCCACCCATGCATGCACACATACATACCCATACACTGCTACACACACCAACATACATTGTCGCACACACGCATTCACAACACACAGCCTACACGTACACTTACATTCAGTCATTCACTCATCCATTCAACATGACTCACACCCCCATCCACGCATACAAAAACAGATACACACACCCCCCACACACACACACACAACACCCCCACACATGCACACACCTCCCCCACCCCCTCTCCTGTCGGGGAACCTGACTTACCTGCTTCTAGGGCTCCTCCGGCAGGAGACGGGACGCAGCGCTGCTGCCAGCAGCGTCCGCCAGAAAAACGCAGCCAGGCCGTATCATGACTCATGATACGATCAGTGGTGTTTTGCTGACATGGTGCTGCTGCTGGCAGCAGCGCCACCTTACCGCCATCCGCCGCCATAACCGTCGACGGTATTCCGCCAGCCTTCTGGCGGAATTCCGTCTATGCTCATAAGGCGCGTGGGCTGCTGGTAGCCACGACGACGGTATGTTGGCGCCCGTCTGTAGGAGGCTGGACTGGCTTGTAGTGAGTACCAAGGGGTACTTGCACCTTGCACCAGGCCCAGTTATCCCTTATTAGTGTATAGGGTGTCTAGCAGCTTAGGCTGATAGATAATGGTAGCTTAGCAGAGCAGCTTAGGCTGAACTAGGAGACGTGTGAAGCTACTACAGTACCACTTAGTGTCATATGCACAATATCATAAGAAAACACAATACACAGTTATACTAAAAATAAAGGTACTTTATTTTTATGACAATATGCCAAAGTATCTTAGAGTGTACCCTCAGTGAGAGGATAGGAAATATACACAAGATATATATACACAATAGCAAAAATATGCAGTATAGTCTTAGAAAACAGTGCAAACAATGTATAGTTACAATAGGATGCAATGGGGAAACATAGGGATAGGGGCAACACAAACCATATACTCCAGAAGTGGAATGCGAACTACGAATGGACCCCAAACCTATGTGACCTTGTAGAGGGTCGCTGGGACTATTAGAAAATAGTGAGAGTTAGCAAAATAACCCTCCCCAAGACCCTGAAAAGTGAGTGCAAAGTGCACTAAAGTTCCCCTAAGGACAAAATAGTCGTGTTAGAGGGAGAATGCAAGGAAAACACAAATCAGCAATGCAACAACGATGGATTCCTGTCTGAGGGTACCTGTGGAACAAGGGGACCAAGTCCAAAAGTCACAAGCAGCTCGGAGATGGGCAGATGCCCAAGAAATGCCAGCGGTTGGTGCAAAGAAGCTCTTACTAGGCTGAAGAACTGTGAATACTGCAGGAACGACAAGGGCTAGAGACTTCCCCTTTGGAGGATGGATCCCCCACGCCTTGGAGAGTCGTGCAGAAGTGTTTTCCCGCCGGATGGACGCCAACAAGCCTTGCTACACGCAAATCGTGCGTTTGGCGTTTTTGGACGCTGCTGGGGCCCAGGAGGGACCAGGAGGTCGCAAATTGGACCTGCAGAGAGAGGGGACGTCGAGCAAGACAAAGAGCCCTCACTGAAGCAGGTAGCACCCGGCGAAGTGCCAGAAACAGGCACTACGAGGATGCGTGAAACGGTGCTCGCCGAAGTTGCACAAAGGAGTCCCACGTCGCCGGAGACCAACTTAGAAAGTCGTGCAATGCAGGTTAGAGTGCCGTGGACCCAGGCTTGGCTGTGCACGAAGGATTTCCGCCGGAAGTGCACAGGGGCCGGAGTAGCTTGCAAAGTCGCGGTTCCCAGCAATGCAGCCCAGCGAGGTGAGGCAAGGACTTACCTCCACCAAACTTGGGCTGAAGAGTCACTGGACTGTGGGGGTCACTTGGACGGTGTCGCTGGATTCGAGGGACCTCGCTCGTCGTGCTGAGAGGAGACCCAAGGGACCGGAAATGCAGCTTTTTGGTGCCTGCGGTTGCAGGGGGAAGATTCCGTCGACCCACGGGAGATTTCTTCGGAGCTTCTGGTGCAGAGAGGAGGCAGACTACCCCCACAGCATGCAGAAGCAGGAAAACAGTCGAGAAGGCGGCAGGATCAGCGTTACAGAGTTGCAGTAGTCGTCTTTGCTACTATGTTGCAGGTTTGCAGGCTTCCAGCGCGGTCAGCGGTCGTTTCCTTATCAGAAGGTGAAGAGAGAGATGCAGAGGAACTCGGCTGAGCTCATGCATTCGTTATCTAAAGTTTCCCCAGAGACAGAGACCCTAAATAGCCAGAAAAGAGGGTTTGGCTACCTAGGAGAGAGGAAAGGCTACTAACACCTGAAGGAGCCTATCACAAGGAGTCTCTGACGTCACCTGGTGGCACTGGCCACTCAGAGCAGTCCAGTGTGCCAGCAGCACCTCTGTTTCCAAGATGGCAGAGGTCTGGAGCACACTGGAGGAGCTCTGGACACCTCCCAGGGGAGGTGCAGGTCAGGGGAGTGGTCACTCCCCTTTCCTTTGTCCAGTTTCGCGCCAGAGCAGGGGCTAAGGGGTCCCTGAACCGGTGTAGACTGGCTTATGCAGAATTGGGCACATCTGTGCCCAACAAAGCATTTCCAGAGGCTGGGGGAGGCTACTCCTCCCCTGCCTTCACACCATTTTCCAAAGGGAGAGGGTGTCACACCCTCTCTCAGAGGAAGTTCTTTGTTCTGCCATCCTGGGCCAGGCCTGGCTGGACCCCAGGAGGGCAGCTGCCTGTCTGAGGGGTTGGCAGCAGCAGCAGCTGCAGTGAAACCCCAGGAAGGGCAGTCTGGCAGTACCAGGGTCTGTGCTACAGACCACTGGGATCATGGAATTGTACCAAAAATGCCAGGATGGCATAGAGGGGGCAATTCCATGATCATAGACATGTTACATGGCCATATTCGGAGTTACCATGGTGAAGCTACATATAGGTAGTGACCTATATGTAGTGCACGCGTGTAATGGTGTCCCCGCACTCACAAAGTTCAGTGAATTGGCTCTGAACAATGTGGGGGCACCTTGGCTAGTGCCAGGGTGCCCTCACACTAAGTAACTTTGCACCTAACCTTTACCAGGTAAAGGTTAGACATATAGGTGACTTATAAGTTACTTAAGTGCAGTGTAAAATGGCTGTGAAATAACGTGGACGTTATTTCACTCAGGCTGCAGTGGCAGGCCTGTGTAAGAATTGTCAGAGCTCCCTATGGGTGGCAAAAGAAATGCTGCAGCCCATAGGGATCTCCTGGAACCCCAATACCCTGGGTACCTCAGTACCATATACTAGGGAATTATAAGGGTGTTCCAGTAAGCCAATGTAAATTGGTAAAAATGGTCACTAGCCTGTTAGTGACAATTTAAAAGTAATGAAAGAGCATAACAACTGAGGTTCTGGTTAGCAGAGCCTCAGTGAGACAGTTAGGCACCACACAGGGAACATATACATACACACCTATGAGCACTGGGGCCCTGTGTGACAGGGTCCCAGTGACACATACATATAGGCCACAAACCTATGAGCACTGGGGTCCTGACCAGCAGGATCCCAGTGACACATAACAAACATACTGAAAACATAGTGTTTTCACTATGAGCACTGAGGCCTGGCTATCAGGATCCCAGTGAGACAGTGAAAACAGTGACAAACACCCTGACATACACTCACAAACAGGCCAAAAGTGGGGGTAACAAGGCTAGAAAGAGGCTACCTTCTCACACAACCCCCCCCCAAACGAAGGACAATAAGGCTAACCTTGGCCAGTTGAGACTTTATTGTCTAAGTGGTGATAAGTAGAGAGTAGCTCTGCAATAGACTGGTTACTCCCTTTATCATCCACTATATGGTTACTTCCCTGTGGGGATGTAAACCACCCTGTTTGAAGTTTTTTAGCTAAGCAACAATGCAAAGATGTATTTTCAGAGTTTCTATCAGTAAGTTTTAGTTTAGAGGAGTGGGAATTGTCCACTGAACCTATTTGTAGTGATGGAAATGCCAGACAGGGATGCTGTCTCAGAAAAGCCATAGCAGGGCAAAAACTTTGTCCATATGGCTGGAAGAGAGAACAGGGATGCTGTTTCTCTTGGGTTGGAGCAGGGCAGGGATGCTGTCCTATCAGCTCCACACTAGGGCAGGGATGCTGTCCTAAGTGTTGTGAGGCAGTGCAGAGTTTCTGCACTAAAGTTTCTCTGGGAGGGTTGGAGGGATGCTCCATGTTAACTAAAATGGTGCTCTTTTTCTCACCAATGTTAGTTATCCCACAGAGAGGTACTTCCACCTCAGGGAGTACAGTTTTGCCAACTGATGATTCCCTTGGAACAGGTGCCACCCCAGGAGAGGTTTCTCCCACCACAGGAATGGTATCCTGAATGGTAGGGTGGTTAGGGGATACTGTGATACCCTTTTTACCTGTTGATGGAGAGGGATCCTGAGTTTTCAGGCCTTCTCTCCTTTGCTTTTTCATTTTAGTAGAAATGAGAGGGAACAATTCCTCAGGGATGCCCAGCATGGCTGCATGGGCATAAAACTCTACATCAGCCCAACCTGAGGCCTCTAGGTCATTACCTAAGAGACAGTCTACAGGTAAGCTAGGTGATACCACCACCTGCTTAGGGCCAGTAACTCCACCCCAACTAAACTGAATTATAGCTAAGGGAAGAAACTTAGTGGAGTTATGGACATCAATAATCTTATACTGTTGTCCAATGATGTGTTGATCAGGGTGCACTAGGTTTTCAGTCACCAAAGTGAAACTGGCACCTGTGTCCCTGTAGGCCAAGGCCTCAACACCATTTATTGAAACTGTCTGCCTGTACTTATCCATTGTAAGGGGACAAGCAGCCAGTGTGGCAAGGCCAATGCCACTAGGTGTGACAGAAACTGTCTTGGGACTGATTACATCAGTTTCCACTATGGACCCATAAGTGAACCCAACTACACCCTTTGCTTGACTGTTGCCAGCAGTCCCACCACTAGTACCACTACTGCTAGGGGCACTAGAGCTTGATGTATTAGTGGTGGTAGGCTCAGGGGGTTTACCTGGACAGGACTTATCCCCTGGCCTATGGCCTCTATTTTTACACACAAAGCACCAAGGCTTTTTAATGTGTGCAGGTTGGGAAGAAGAGGAATAATTTGTTTTATCCCCACCCTCTGAAGAGTGTTTAAGATTTGAAGTGGTATCTTTGGTTTTACCCTTATCCCCATGCTTATCTTGAGATTTTTCACCATCTTTCTTCTTATTGCCATCTTTGTCACCCCCTGTATGAACTTTTCTGTTCACCCTTGTTCTGACCCATTTGTCTGCCTTCTTTCCCAATTCTTGGGGAGAGGTCAGATCAGAGTCTACCAGGTACTGGTGCAACAAATCAGACACACAATTATTAAGTATATGCTCTCTCAGGATTGTGTTATACAGGCTTTCATAATCAGTAACTTTACTGCCATGTAACCACCCCTCCAAGGCCTTCACTGAATGGTCAATGAAATCAACCCAGTCTTGTGAAGACTCCTTTTTGGTCTCTCTGAACTTTATCCTGTACTGTTCAGTGGTTAAGCCATAACCATCCAGGAGTGCATTCTTAAGAACTGTAAAATTGTTGGCATCATTTTCTTTCACAGTAAGGAGTCTATCCCTACCCTTTCCACTAAATGATAGCCATAGGATAGCAGCCCACTGCCTTTGAGGGACATCCTGTACAACACAGGCCCTCACAAGTGCAGCAAACCACTTGTTAATGTCATCCCCCTCCTTATAAGGGGGAACTATCTTGTGCAGATTCCTGGAATCATGCTCTTTTGCAGGATGACTATGGGGAATACTGCTGCTGCCACCATGGGTTTCTAAACCCAACTTCTGTCTTTCCCTCTCTATTTCTAAAGACTGTCTATCCAAATCCAGCTGTTGCTTCTTGAGCTTCAGTCTGGTTTGCTCCACTCTCAATCTATTGAGCTCCCTTTCTAACAATCTGTCATCAGGGTGGGTGTGAGGGACATTTCTAGATACAGAGGTATGATGGGAATGAACAGAAGGAGACCTGTCCCTTACCAAGGGCACCCTAACAGCTTGGCTACCAGCATAATGTGAGAGCACATCATCAGTATGATGTGATTCAACCTCTGTACCAACTATGCTAGACTGTCTAGTAATGGGCAGGCTGAGAAGTTTCTTTCCTGAACCTTTTCCTGGGGGAGTCCCTGGATCAGATTGAGAACCATTAGCTACTTTTTCTACAGATTGGGCACTTATGGCCTTATCCTGTACTCTAAGCATATTAATTAACAGTTCTAAGGAAGGATTCTTCCCTACACTCAAACCTCTCTCTATGCAGAGACTCCTTGCTCCTTTCCAGCTAAGGTGATCATATGCAAGTTTGGACAGTTCAACTTTTTGGCCTGTGCCAGACATTTTTAGAGAGAGTTAAAGTGATAGACAAAGAGAAAAAAGTTTTCAGAACTTATTGGAAAGACAGAAAAAAAACTTTTTAAACTTTTAAGAACTTTTTGAAAGTTTAGAAGTACTTTTCAGCACTTAGAAAAGAGTGAAAAGAGGAAATGCAAAACTTTTTGGCTATGTGTATATACACTGACCTTGTTTTGTATATTTTTCTCTTATGAAAAGTACAATGACAAGAGTGGTAAGTAGTCTCAAAGCACTTATCCCACCGCTGCACAACCAATGTAGGAGGCTGGACTGGCTTGTAGTGAGTACCAAGGGGTACTTGCACCTTGCACCAGGCCCAGTTATCCCTTATTAGTGTATAGGGTGTCTAGCAGCTTAGGCTGATAGATAATGGTAGCTTAGCAGAGCAGCTTAGGCTGAACTAGGAGACGTGTGAAGCTACTACAGTACCACTTAGTGTCATATGCACAATATCATAAGAAAACACAATACACAGTTATACTAAAAATAAAGGTACTTTATTTTTATGACAATATGCCAAAGTATCTTAGAGTGTACCCTCAGTGAGAGGATAGGAAATATACACAAGATATATATACACAATAGCAAAAATATGCAGTATAGTCTTAGAAAACAGTGCAAACAATGTATAGTTACAATAGGATGCAATGGGGAAACATAGGGATAGGGGCAACACAAACCATATACTCCAGAAGTGGAATGCGAACCACGAATGGACCCCAAACCTATGTGACCTTGTAGAGGGTCGCTGGGACTATTAGAAAATAGTGAGAGTTAGCAAAATAACCCTCCCCAAGACCCTGAAAAGTGAGTGCAAAGTGCACTAAAGTTCCCCTAAGGACAAAATAGTCGTGTTAGAGGGAGAATGCAAGGAAAACACAAATCAGCAATGCAACAACGATGGATTCCTGTCTGAGGGTACCTGTGGAACAAGGGGACCAAGTCCAAAAGTCACAAGCAGCTCGGAGATGGGCAGATGCCCAAGAAATGCCAGCGGTTGGTGCAAAGAAGCTCTTACTAGGCTGAAGAACTGTGAATACTGCAGGAACGACAAGGGCTAGAGACTTCCCCTTTGGAGGATGGATCCCCCACGCCTTGGAGAGTCGTGCAGAAGTGTTTTCCCGCCGGATGGACGCCAACAAGCCTTGCTACACGCAAATCGTGCATTTGGCGTTTTTGGACGCTGCTGGGGCCCAGGAGGGACCAGGAGGTCGCAAATTGGACCTGCAGAGAGAGGGGACGTCGAGCAAGACAAAGAGCCCTCACTGAAGCAGGTAGCACCCGGCGAAGTGCCAGAAACAGGCACTACGAGGATGCGTGAAACGGTGCTCGCCAAAGTTGCACAAAGGAGTCCCACGTCGCCGGGGACCAACTTAGAAAGTCGTGCAATGCAGGTTAGAGTGCCGTGGACCCAGGCTTGGCTGTGCACGAAGGATTTCCGCCGGAAGTGCACAGGGGCCGGAGTAGCTTGCAAAGTCGCGGTTCCCAGCAATGCAGCCCAGCGAGGTGAGGCAAGGACTTACCTCCACCAAACTTGGGCTGAAGAGTCACTGGACTGTGGGGGTCACTTGGACGGTGTCGCTGGATTTGAGGGACCTCGCTCGTCGTGCTGAGAGGAGACCCAAGGGACCGGAAATGCAGCTTTTTAGTGCCTGCGGTTGCAGGGGGAAGATTCCGTCGACCCACGGGAGATTTCTTCGGAGCTTCTGGTGCAGAGAGGAGGCAGACTACCCCCACAGCATGCACAAGCAGGAAAACAGTCGAGAAGGCGGCAGGATCAGCGTTACAGAGTTGCAGTAGTCGTCTTTGCTACTATGTTGCAGGTTTGCAGGCTTCCAGCGCGGTCAGCGGTCGTTTCCTTATCAGAAGGTGAAGAGAGAGATGCAGAGGAACTCGGCTGAGCTCATGCATTCGTTATCTAAAGTTTCCCCAGAGACAGAGACCCTAAATAGCCAGAAAAGAGGGTTTGGCTACCTAGGAGAGAGGAAAGGCTACTAACACCTGAAGGAGCCTATCACAAGGAGTCTCTGACGTCACCTGGTGGCACTGGCCACTCAGAGCAGTCCAGTGTGCCAGCAGCACCTCTGTTTCCAAGATGGCAGAGGTCTGGAGCACACTGGAGGAGCTCTGGACACCTCCCAGGGGAGGTTCAGGTCAGGGAAGTGGTCAGTCCCTTTCCTTTGTCCAGTTTCGCGCCAGAGCAGGGGCTAAGGGGTCCCTGAACCGGTGTAGACTGGCTTATGCAGAATTGGGCACATCTGTGCCCAACAAAGCATTTCCAGAGGCTGGGGGAGGCTACTCCTCCCCTGCCTTCACACCATTTTCCAAAGGGAGAGGGTGTCACACCCTCTCTCAGAGGAAGTTCTTTGTTCTGCCATCCTGGGCCAGGCCTGGCTGGACCCCAGGAGGGCAGCTGCCTGTCTGAGGGGTTGGCAGCAGCAGCAGCTGCAGTGAAACCCCAGGAAGGGCAGTCTGGCAGTACCAGGGTCTGTGCTACAGACCACTGGGATCATGGAATTGTACCAAAAATGCCAGGATGGCATAGAGGGGGCAATTCCATGATCATAGACATGTTACATGGCCATATTCGGAGTTACCATGGTGAAGCTACATATAGGTAGTGACCTATATGTAGTGCACGCGTGTAATGGTGTCCCCGCACTCACAAAGTTCAGTGAATTGGCTCTGAACAATGTGGGGGCACCTTGGCTAGTGCCAGGGTGCCCTCACACTAAGTAACTTTGCACCTAACCTTTACCAGGTAAAGGTTAGACATATAGGTGACTTATAAGTTACTTAAGTGCAGTGTAAAATGGCTGTGAAATAACGTGGACGTTATTTCACTCAGGCTGCAGTGGCAGGCCTGTGTAAGAATTGTCAGAGCTCCCTATGGGTGGCAAAAGAAATGCTGCAGCCCATAGGGATCTCCTGGAACCCCAATACCCTGGGTACCTCAGTACCATATACTAGGGAATTATAAGGGTGTTCCAGTAAGCCAATGTAAATTGGTAAAAATGGTCACTAGCCTGTTAGTGACAATTTAAAAGTAATGAGAGAGCATAACAACTGAGGTTCTGGTTAGCAGAGCCTCAGTGAGACAGTTAGGCACCACACAGGGAACATATACATACACACCTATGAGCACTGGGGCCCTGTGTGACAGGGTCCCAGTGACACATACATATAGGCCACAAACCTATGAGCACTGGGGTCCTGACCAGCAGGATCCCAGTGACACATAACAAACATACTGAAAACATAGTGTTTTCACTATGAGCACTGAGGCCTGGCTATCAGGATCCCAGTGAGACAGTGAAAACAGTGACAAACACCCTGACATACACTCACAAACAGGCCAAAAGTGGGGGTAACAAGGCTAGAAAGAGGCTACCTTCTCACACCGTCGCCGTGGCAGTAGGTGGCAGTAACCACCAAAGTCATAATGAGGGCCATAATCTATTACCTTTTGCAACATATGCAGATTTTAACAAAAATAACATTTTGATTTTTAGTTGAAATAGATCAAACGTTGCTAAAAGTGCTACCACATATGTTACTGCATAGTGTTTGGCCTTTAGCTGTGGATAAGCAGGTCACCTTTCAGTTGATGAATGCAATATTTAGGTGTTAAACTGATACTAATGAAGTGAAATATTTGTCTATACAACGTTTATGATGAAAAATGGCAAATAGAAAGTAACACTGCTTCAAAATATGCTGCATTACGTCTCTTAATTAATTTGTCTCTTCTTGCTTGCGCCTTGCCGCATAAATTGGTCTTCTCCTGCTGCATAATCCCACTGGCTCTGGCTATAATTATCCCATCCAGTGAAGCTCAATTGTTTTCATGCAACAAGCTGAAGTTACAGTCTAATGAACCCAGAAATTTTACTTACAAAACCTAGAGACGGTCCTGTGGCTCTTAAACCTACTCCCAGGATGCATTAGTACCCTCAGATGCCATGGCTGTGCATCAGAGTAATCTGCAGCATGTGGGAGAGGACGTAAGAGAGGCTGAGGAACGTGAATCAGACCTCCCCATCGCACATCTGTGACTGATTGCAGTGAGCTGACAACGGCCCGCCGCTCTCTGATGTCAAGAACCGTCGAGAGGATGTGAGAAGACACATCGTGTTCCCTCTCCGGTGTCAGAGCGCATAGTAGCCACAACACAGAGGGGGGGTTCCGCTGGAAAGTGGAGGAGCAGATGAAATGGAGTTCAAATGAGGGACACGGGTAGGAAACATAAGAGAGAAACAAGACCGTAGCTCACAAAGACTGGGGTGATGACGAAAATGCATACTGCGCATGCGTACAATGGTGCGCATGAGCACACGAGTCGGTAGAGCTCAACCAGACGGGAAGCTAAGACCGACGGAACACGTTCAACTGCAGATGGGAGGAAAGGAAGGACAACACAAGAGCGAGGGTGGTTCAAAGGGACCCCTTAAAGAGGCAATGCCAGTTATAGCCTTGTAGGGCCCAAAGCTCCTCTCACAGTGTTTTCGTTTTTGTGCCTGTTACTCGTTTTTTACAGTACATTTAGTTTTTGTAAATAAATTGCAAGTTGCATTTTCACTGTATTTAAATGCAGGGTTGTGGGATCATACTCATACAAACATTGCACTTTCAGTCACAAATCAGCAGGGCACTCTCTTGAAGCAGCTCTGATTGGAGCACAACAGCTGGTCTTTTACGGCTGTGTCAGAGGCAAGGAGGAAATTAAAGCTCTCCATTCCAAGCCAAACGTGGGAGCTAAGATAAAGGACGGGGGCTGGAAAAAACCCTCTCTGCTGTTCCTTTTGTTTGCAGAGGGAGCTGGTGGGGAGGAGGGACTCAACGCGCACCCACAGTGTAAGACCAACAGGAAAATTCTAAAGAAAAATGTCCCCTGCAGAAGAGATAAACAGGACATTGCGTAATAAGACAGAAGTTGGTGCTGCTCCCTCAGAGAAAATGTTGAAGCCTGAACCTAGCAGTAAGAGGGGAAGGTGAACAGCAACGCAGCTAGTATTACTTAATCCACTTTAAAGCTAATTCCTGGATTCCAGCTTCTGCTGACTTCACGAAAAGCTGCTCATGGGAAAGTGTATCAAACACTGCAGATAGATCTAGCAGCACCATGGCCGCAAAATGGCCTTAGTCTGCTTGTTTTGGAAGGTAATCTAGAACAGAGATTAGAGGAGTTTTGGTCCCATGAGGCACGTGGCTTTCACCCAGGTTCAGCTTCCTCTAGAACACTGTTTAAAGTCAGAAACAGAGAAAGATGTTTGTTAATGAGTTTCCACTATTTTTACTGCATACGGTAAAAGAGAGATAGGTGGATAGTTTTTCCTGAAAGAAAGGTCTGCTGTTGGCTTTTTTAGCAAAGGGACAACAATTGCCTTTTTCAACATATTTAGCAGCAATGTCATTAAATCTGATTTGTTGCAAATCTCCAGTAAAGTTTGCAGTAAGCATAGAGCCAACAACCGAAAGACTGCAGGTGGAATTGGATTAGGAAGAGAACCTGATGAAAAGGAGTTTAATATTTCAATCAGTTCCAACAGAACTAGCATAGTAGCAAATGAGGAGAACTTCAGGATATAAAACAGAAAAAGATAGCACTGTAGTAGATGATCTCAAGAGTGAAGAATAAAAGATGGCGCGTCTTCTGGATTTTTTAAAAGGAAAATTCGGAAAGTGTATTCCACAACTCAGGAGTGCGCTCAATAGTCCGACTAGAACAGATCCCACTGCCAAGTATAATACATGAAAAATCTATGCTAAATTAAAACAACTTTTTCTTTGTTCTTTAAATTAAGCAAAGCATCATTTAAACCTAACCCTAAAGTCACTATACCCATTACTTAATCTAAATTCAATTATCCATAAACACTTTCTTAATTTAAATTACATCTAAACTCAATTAAAGGCTATTGATCTTATTGTTGAGTGGAGGTCTTGAAAAAAAGCTTCTTAGACCCGAATTTAGAATGCTGGCCACCGTGACGGAGGAACCAGACTTCAAATTTAGCGATCTCCATTATTCCAGCAGACATCTCTTGCACTGGAAGAAATCGCTGCTGTGGCGGTTCCTGTCAAAACATTGAAAGTGTGCCATATGGTTCTGTCAACATGATGGAATGATATTTCACACTTTTCATTTCTTGATTCTTTTCATTTTCATAAGGAAAATCTTAAAGCAGGATTTTCTATTTGAATTTTTTTTTTAAAACAATGACCCCCTTGCAATGTCACCCGTGGGGGGCATTGAAATGTTTTTACCTTTGCTTACATTTTGGATGATGGTAAGTCAAAGTAAAAACTTGCTATTTTTTTCCCAACATCCTGGGGATTCTAGAAGTACTCAGGATTTGTGGATTCCCATGGAGGGGACCCAAAAGAATAGGCAAAATATAGCTACATTTTGCATTTTTTTCGAAAATTAAGAAAAAAGTGCTCCGTCTGTAATTATTCCTCAAAGGAACATGCAGAGTGGAATTTAAAAAATCAATTTTTTTACCACAGTTATTGCATTTTCAAAGAGGTAACCCATTTTTTCTAATTTTCGTGCTCTCAACCTACTTTCAGTTGGTGATGGAAACCAGTGTGAAACCCATGCATGATCCAGGAAAGGTATAGAGTTCTGAAATGGAGACAACATTCTGAATTCATCAAGGGACCAAATGCGTAGATCCCTCAAGGTTTACCCAAAGAAACTAGTTGCTGAAGTAAAGAAATTTTGAAAATGGGTAGTTAAAAACGCCTCAGGTGTGGGGGTGATGTAGGTTTGTCTGGGGAAGCAGAGGATAAGTCTGGTTGCTGAGTTCTGGATAGTCTGAAGTCTCTTTAGGAGGTGTGATGGGATTCCGCATTGAGAGCGTTGCTGTAGTACAGGTGGCTGGTGATGAGGGCTTGGGTTCTTGGGTGATGGTACGTCTGATGGATACAAGGAACCATCTGAAGATCTTATAAAGCATGCGAAGGGTGAGGAAGCAGGCAGAGGAGACTGCATTGATCGAGCTCTTCATGGTGAGCTTGCTGTCCAGCATGATTCAGAGGTCCTGGCTTTGGTCTGCGGCAGTTGGAGGGGTCCAAGGTCTGCGGGCCACCAGGAGTCACCCCACGGCAAGGTGGTGCTCCCAAAGATTAGAACTTTCATCTTGTCTGTGCTGAGGTTGAGGCAATTATCTTGAATCCAGTTAGAGACGCTAGTCATGCAGAGGTGGAAGTTTGACCTTATGGTGGAGTGATCCTCGGCCAGTGAGAGGACAAGCTGCTGTGTTGTCCGCTTAGGAGATGATGTTCAGTCTGTGGTTTCTGACTATGTTTGCCGGGGGGGTCATGTAAGTTTTAAAAAGAGTGACGCTGAGGGATGAGCCTTGAGTGATGCCTCAGATGATGTTCTTGGGTTCTGAGTTAAAGGAAGGAGATGGATTCTCTGAGTTCTTCTGGAGTGGAAGGATGTGATCCATTTGAAGGCCTCGTCTTGGATGATGATCTGAAGGAGCTTTTTGATCAGGGTGTGATGGGAGACAATTTCAAAAGCTGCCAAGAGGTCAAGAGGGATCAGGGTGGCTGAGTCTCCTCTGTCCAGGAGGCTTCTGATCCATGGCAGCACTCAGGGCGGTTTCTGCCAGGTGGTCGGGCAGAATCCAGATTGGAATGCATCCAGGAGGCTGTTGTTCTCTATGTAATCCATGAGTTGCTTGTTGATGGTCTTTTTGAGGTCTTCAGCGGGAACGGGGAGCAGAGAGATTAGTCTGCATTGTTTTAGCTTATTGGGGTTGGCGGAAGGTTTCTTGAGGGAGGTTTTGACTTCAGCTTGTTTCTAGTCGTCTGGGTGTGGGGAACTAGCACCTTGTTGCAATACCCCTCCACATTTTGCCTGGATTCTGGATACAACTTGGAGTGGAGTGCACTGGAATACTGCTAACCAGGTCCCCAGTGCCAGTGTTCTCTCCCTAACAACTGCAAAGGTATTGATTCAAGTTGCAACACCTTTAACTGCCACTGTAAGTCCCTAATAAATGGTACTTAGGTACCCAGGGCATGGAGTACTAAGGGTAGGCCCCTGAGAGCAGCAGCACAGGTTGTGCCACCCTTCAAGGCCATGCATTCAGATGCACCTAGCACTGCCATTGCAGGCAGAGTGTCCTGGTTCTATCCCAAAATGCAACCTTGACATGGTACACAGCCTGTGTGCCCTGTCCACTATACACTGCATGCAATATAGGTAAGTCGCCCCTCTGGCAGGCTTTCTAGCCCTAAGGGAGGATGCACTATACTGTTTGTGAGGGCGTAGCTGCATGAGCAATATGCCCCTCCTGTGTCCTTACCAAACCTGGGACATAGTAAGTGAGCAGAGCAACCATTTTAAATGCCTGTGGAGGACACTGGCCAGTGCGAGTTTCCCAGCTACATGATGGCTACTCTGAACCCTGGGTTGTTTGGTGTCAAACAACTCAGAATGATAAATCCAAACTGGTACCAGTATTAGATTTATTACTAAATGTACCCAGGGTCCAGCTTTCAGGGATGTACCCCGCAAATGCTAACTACATTGGCATGGTTACAAACAGTTAGGAGCGCACCTGCCTGACATCCCAGCAATTAATCTGCCCCATTGCATCATGGTAGATGTAGTATCTTCAAAAAACGAACTCCATTAATTTTTAAATATTTCACCTTTAAGTAGGTACAGCCTTTACTGTGCATCTCTGGACACATGTGTTTCTGGGTTAGTCCCTTCTTCAGCAGAGAACATATTTGTGGGGTGCTGGGAATGCTGCCATAAATCCCCCGGTTTCAGTACCTCTTCCCTGGCATGCTGGTGCCTGCTCCAGAGCTCGTCAGCCCAGTAGCTCAAGGGAGCCTTTAAAGTCACAAACAGTTAGGAACGCACCTGCCTGACATCCCAGCAATTAATCTGCCCCATTGCATCATGGTAGATGTAGCACCCCGCAAATATGTTCTCTGCTGAAGAAGGGACTAACCCAGAAACACATGTGTCCAGAGATGCACAGTAAAGGCTGTACCTACTTAAAGGTGAAATATTTAAAAATTAATGGAGTTCGTTTTTTGAAGATACTACATCTACCATGATGCAATGGGGCAGATTAATTGCTGGGATGTCAGGCAGGTGCGCTCCTAACTGTTTGTGACTTTAAAGGCTCCCTTGAGCTACTGGGCTGACGAGCTCTGGAGCAGGCACCAGCATGCCAGGAAAGAGGTACTGAAACCGGGGGATTTATGGCAGCATTCCCAGCACCCCGCAAATATGTTCTCTGCTGAAGAAGGGACTAACCCAGAAACACATGTGTCCAGAGATGCACAGTAAAGGCTGTACCTACTTAAAGGTGAAATATTTAAAAATTAATGGAGTTCGTTTTTTGAAGATACTACATCTACCATGATGCAATGGGGCAGATTAATTGCTGGGATGTCAGGCAGGTGCGCTCCTAACTGTTTGTGACTTTAAAGGCTCCCTTGAGCTACTGGGCTGACGAGCTCTGGAGCAGGCACCAGCATGCCAGGAAAGAGGTACTGAAACCGGGGGATTTATGGCAGCATTCCCAGCACCCCGCAAATATGTTCTCTGCTGAAGAAGGGACTAACCCAGAAACACATGTGTCCAGAGATGCACAGTAAAGGCTGTACCTACTTAAAGGTGAAATATTTAAAAATTAATGGAGTTCGTTTTTTGAAGATACTACATCTACCATGATGCAATGGGGCAGATTAATTGCTGGGATGTCAGGCAGGTGCGCTCCTAACTGTTTGTGACTTTAAAGGCTCCCTTGAGCTACTGGGCTGACGAGCTCTGGAGCAGGCACCAGCATGCCAGGAAAGAGGTACTGAAACCGGGGGATTTATGGCAGCATTCCCAGCACCCCGCAAATATGTTCTCTGCTGAAGAAGGGACTAACCCAGAAACACATGTGTCCAGAGATGCACAGTAAAGGCTGTACCTACTTAAAGGTGAAATATTTAAAAATTAATGGAGTTCGTTTTTTGAAGATACTACATCTACCATGATGCAATGGGGCAGATTAATTGCTGGGATGTCAGGCAGGTACGCTCCTAACTGTTTGTGACTTTAAAGGCTCCCTTGAGCTACTGGGCTGACGAGCTCTGGAGCAGGCACCAGCATGCCAGGAAAGAGGTACTGAAACCGGGGGATTTATGGCAGCATTCCCAGCACCCCGCAAATATGTTCTCTGCTGAAGAAGGGACTAACCCAGAAACACATGTGTCCAGAGATGCACAGTAAAGGCTGTACCTACTTAAAGGTGAAATATTTAAAAATTAATGGAGTTCGTTTTTTGAAGATACTACATCTACCATGATGCAATGGGGCAGATTAATTGCTGGGATGTCAGGCAGGTGCGCTCCTAACTGTTTGTGACTTTAAAGGCTCCCTTGAGCTACTGGGCTGACGAGCTCTGGAGCAGGCACCAGCATGCCAGGAAAGAGGTACTGAAACCGGGGGATTTATGGCAGCATTCCCAGCACCCCGCAAATATGTTCTCTGCTGAAGAAGGGACTAACCCAGAAACACATGTGTCCAGAGATGCACAGTAAAGGCTGTACCTACTTAAAGGTGAAATATTTAAAAATTAATGGAGTTCGTTTTTTGAAGATACTACATCTACCATGATGCAATGGGGCAGATTAATTGCTGGGATGTCAGGCAGGTGCGCTCCTAACTGTTTGTGACTTTAAAGGCTCCCTTGAGCTACTGGGCTGACGAGCTCTGGAGCAGGCACCAGCATGCCAGGAAAGAGGTACTGAAACCGGGGGATTTATGGCAGCATTCCCAGCACCCCGCAAATATGTTCTCTGCTGAAGAAGGGACTAACCCAGAAACACATGTGTCCAGAGATGCACAGTAAAGGCTGTATCTACTTAAAGGTGAAATATTTAAAAATTAATGGAGTTCGTTTTTTGAAGATACTACATCTACCATGATGCAATGGGGCAGATTAATTGCTGGGATGTCAGGCAGGTGCGCTCCTAACTGTTTGTGACTTTAAAGGCTCCCTTGAGCTACTGGGCTGACGAGCTCTGGAGCAGGCACCAGCATGCCAGGAAAGAGGTACTGAAACCGGGGGATTTATGGCAGCATTCCCAGCACCCCGCAAATATGTTCTCTGCTGAAGAAGGGACTAACCCAGAAACACATGTGTCCAGAGATGCACAGTAAAGGCTGTACCTACTTAAAGGTGAAATATTTAAAAATTAATGGAGTTCGTTTTTTGAAGATACTACATCTACCATGATGCAATGGGGCAGATTAATTGCTGGGATGTCAGGCAGGTGCGCTCCTAACTGTTTGTGACTTTAAAGGCTCCCTTGAGCTACTGGGCTGACGAGCTCTGGAGCAGGCACCAGCATGCCAGGAAAGAGGTACTGAAACCGGGGGATTTATGGCAGCATTCCCAGCACCCCGCAAATATGTTCTCTGCTGAAGAAGGGACTAACCCAGAAACACATGTGTCCAGAGATGCACAGTAAAGGCTGTACCTACTTAAAGGTGAAATATTTAAAAATTAATGGAGTTCGTTTTTTGAAGATACTACATCTACCATGATGCAATGGGGCAGATTAATTGCTGGGATGTCAGGCAGGTGCGCTCCTAACTGTTTGTGACTTTAAAGGCTCCCTTGAGCTACTGGGCTGACGAGCTCTGGAGCAGGCACCAGCATGCCAGGAAAGAGGTACTGAAACCGGGGGATTTATGGCAGCATTCCCAGCACCCCGCAAATATGTTCTCTGCTGAAGAAGGGACTAACCCAGAAACACATGTGTCCAGAGATGCACAGTAAAGGCTGTATCTACTTAAAGGTGAAATATTTAAAAATTAATGGAGTTCGTTTTTTGAAGATACTACATCTACCATGATGCAATGGGGCAGATTAATTGCTGGGATGTCAGGCAGGTGCGCTCCTAACTGTTTGTGACTTTAAAGGCTCCCTTGAGCTACTGGGCTGACGAGCTCTGGAGCAGGCACCAGCATGCCAGGAAAGAGGTACTGAAACCGGGGGATTTATGGCAGCATTCCCAGCACCCCGCAAATATGTTCTCTGCTGAAGAAGGGACTAACCCAGAAACACATGTGTCCAGAGATGCACAGTAAAGGCTGTACCTACTTAAAGGTGAAATATTTAAAAATTAATGGAGTTCGTTTTTTGAAGATACTACATCTACCATGATGCAATGGGGCAGATTAATTGCTGGGATGTCAGGCAGGTGCGCTCCTAACTGTTTGTGACTTTAAAGGCTCCCTTGAGCTACTGGGCTGACGAGCTCTGGAGCAGGCACCAGCATGCCAGGAAAGAGGTACTGAAACCGGGGGATTTATGGCAGCATTCCCAGCACCCCGCAAATATGTTCTCTGCTGAAGAAGGGACTAACCCAGAAACACATGTGTCCAGAGATGCACAGTAAAGGCTGTACCTACTTAAAGGTGAAATATTTAAAAATTAATGGAGTTCGTTTTTTGAAGATAGTACATCTACCATGATGCAATTGGGCAGATTAATTGCTGGGATGTCAGGCAGGTGCGCTCCTAACTGTTTGTGACTTTAAAGGCTCCCTTGAGCTACTGGGCTGACGAGCTCTGGAGCAGGCCCCAGCATGCCAGGAAAGAGGTACTGAAACCGGGGGATTTATGGCAGCATTCCCATCACCCCGCAAATATGTTCTCTGCTGAAGAAGGGACTAACCCAGAAACACATGTGTCCAGAGATGCACAGTAAAGGCTGTACCTACTTAAAGGTGAAATATTTAAAAATTAATGGAGTTCGTTTTTTGAAGATACTACATCTACCATGATGCAATGGGGCAGATTAATTGCTGGGATGTCAGGCAGGTGCGCTCCTGTTTGTGACTTTAAAGGCTCCCTTGAGCTACTGGGCTGACGAGCTCTGGAGCAGGCACCAGCATGCCAGGAAAGAGGTACTGAAACCGGGGGATTTATGGCAGCATTCCCAGCACCCCGCAAATATGTTCTCTGCTGAAGAAGGGACTAACCCAGAAACACATGTGTCCAGAGATGCACAGTAAAGGCTGTACCTACTTAAAGGTGAAATATTTAAAAATTAATGGAGTTCGTTTTTTGAAGATACTACATCTACCATGATGCAATGGGGCAGATTAATTGCTGGGATGTCAGGCAGGTGCGCTCCTAACTGTTTGTGACTTTAAAGGCTCCCTTGAGCTACTGGGCTGACGAGCTCTGGAGCAGGCACCAGCATGCCAGGAAAGAGGTACTGAAACCGGGGGATTTATGGCAGCAATCCCAGCACCCCGCAAATATGTTCTCTGCTGAAGAAGGGACTAACCCAGAAACACATGTGTCCAGAGATGCACAGTAAAGGCTGTACCTACTTAAAGGTGAAATATTTAAAAATTAATGGAGTTCGTTTTTTGAAGATACTACATCTACCATGATGCAATGGGGCAGATTAATTGCTGGGATGTCAGGCAGGTGCGCTCCTAACGGTTTGTGACTTTAAAGGCTCCCTTGAGCTACTGGGCTGACGAGCTCTGGAGCAGGCACCAGCATGCCAGGAAAGAGGTACTGAAACCGGGGGATTTATGGCAGCATTCCCAGCACCCCGCAAATATGTTCTCTGCTGAAGAAGGGACTAACCCAGAAACACATGTGTCCAGAGATGCACAGTAAAGGCTGTACCTACTTAAAGGTGAAATATTTAAAAATTAATGGAGTTAGTTTTTTGAAGATACTACATCTACCATGATGCAATGGGGCAGATTAATTGCTGGGATGTCAGGCAGGTGCGCTCCTAACTGTTTGTACATTGGCATGGTTGCTGGCCGGTCCCAATCAGCCTGCCACCACCAGACAGGATTCTGGGCCCCTGGGAAGAAAGCCATTGCTCTCTGGGGCAAGAGAACAAAGCCCTTCCTAGGCAGAGGTCCTACCCACCTCCCCCAGGAATGTGCACAGCCCTACCTAAGAGCTTCAATGGGCTTACCACCCTTGAAACTCGACCCCCAGGGCTGCTGGTAGCAGCAGATAGCCACCGCTATTGCAAATCCCCACTTTTGTTGGGAGCAACGGTGGAAAACCAGACAAAGGGCAGTAGGAGTGGTCAGTCCTGGCTTGCACCACCCCTAAGGTGCTGCATGCGAGGTGACCCCTCCATTTCAGTTTCCTCCATCTTGCATTGATGGAAAATAGCCAATCAGGTGTAGGGAGGTGACCTCTGCCCACAAGATCTGGTCACTTAGAGGGTGTAGCCACCGTACGTAAATGACCCATTGATCACTAATAGGTTCCCTCCTAAAATGCCCCTAAATACAGTACTTAGTGGACATCCCTGGACCAAGAAATCAGATTCCAAGGACAAAAAAAGACCAGCAACAAAGAAGACCCAAAGCTCGAGAAATGAAGTCCTGCTGCACCAAGAAAATGTGTCAAACCCTGCTTGCCGTACCCAGGACTTGACAATCGCTGCTGAAGGGTTTCTTGGGTGTCAGACTGACTCTACAAATCCCCAGAGGACCTCCACTCTTCAAAAATCACCAACATTCTCCCTTCAGAGTGAAGGCATCACTCTACTACTCAAAGCAACCAAAGACCCAGCGAAGGCCACTTTATTGACCGGCAGCTGACCAAGGAATCGGACACCTCAGCAGGACCAAACTTCCCCTGTCAGACCATGAGGTCAGACCCTACCAGCCTGCCAAGTTTGGTGGCACTGCAACCTCGAGTGGCCAGACCTTGCAATAGCCCCAGGTACTGATTACCTCACATTGGGTACCCAGAAGGACACTCCATTCTGAACTGTAAAAGGACCAGGAGGAAGCCCCTGTCGAGGGACTGTACGAACCACCTAAACCTCCCATCAGAGTTCCCCTGCTGACCTGCAAGCAACCTTTAAAGTAACCAACCTCCTGCTTCCTAGGGCACCTTTGCGCACAGCTCCTGGCTCACCGATTCGCTCTGCACCCAGCCGCCCTTTGCCCTGCACCGAAGAACCAGCTGTGCCCTAATGGTCCCCCATCCCTTGTGACCTTGACACTCCAAGTGGACTCACCATACTTACCTTTAAGTCCACCTGTGCAGTGCTTTTCCAAGTGGTCCCCCACAGTGGCCTGGCTCCAACTCTATTGACTTTCTGCAGCTGCTCTTGCTAGAATCGGGAGTTGCCCAAACTTCTCCAGCTGATCTAGGGTACCCACAACTACTTCAACCTACCTGCAAAAGGAGACATTGGTAAACGATTTACTGTATTCTTCCATTGATTCCTATGGTGCGTAATTACGCACAGAAAGACTAACTTTATTAAAAGTTTAAAAATTCATAACTTAAAAAGAACTTACCCAATTTTGATGATCTTAATCTTAAAAATGTAATAATGTAAATTGGTCTTGAGTTATTCTTTAGAGTGTGTGCCTCGATTTATTGATACTGTGAGTACTACAAATGCTTTCCACTACTCCAGGATTAGTCTAACTGCTCAACCAAGCTGCCATAAAAAAATAGAGCATTAGTTGGTCTAGTTTTTACTCCTGTAAACCAACGTGTGGTTGCCTTGACCCCCTGCACAGTGAGCCTAGCTTTGCACACTACATAGAGGGCCAACTTCATACACGGGGAAGGTGGCGGAAGCGGTGGAGAAGTTGAGGATGTCTGTGAGATTGCTGCTGATGGTGTTCTTGCCGAGTCCGAACACAGGTGTGGGTAGGGGCCCATGGGAGATCCAGAGTGGATGGAATGCATGAAGTCGACGGTGTTCTCTGTGGTAAGCTGATTCCAGCTGGTGATCCTGTTGTTGACGGGGCATCTGTGGGGTGTTGGAAGCTGGGGGTGTCAGTGGCAGTGGGTTGGACGTCGAGGTTTCTATAGATGGTGGTGATTTTGCCATGGAAGAAGTCAGCTAGATGGTCGCAGAGTTCCTGGGAGGGGGTGATGATATTTTCAGTCACTGAGGGGTTGGAGAATTCCTTGATGTTGCTAAAAAAGTATTTTCTATGATTCAATGGCTTCAGTGAGGTTGGCAAAAGGCTTTCCTCCTGATGTCTTTCAGTTGTCCATGGTACTGGCTGAGTGAGAACTTGAATGCAGTCCGGTCTGTGGGCTCATTGGTGTAGCGCCATCTGCTTTCCAGTTGTTTGCAGTTAAGTTTGGAGTTTCTTAGTGCTGTGGTGTGCCAGCTGGCTTGTCTTGAGGGTCTGTTGGTTTTGGAGGGCTTTCCAGGGGAGACTCTGTTGGCGCCGTTGGAGATCCAGGTGGTGACATTTTTGACAGTTTGTTCAATGTTAGAGGAGGTGTTAGGGGGAGGAGTTGATGAGGGTGCCAGTCCATTGGCTCTCAGATACTCTTTTCAAGCTGCATTGGGAGGTGCTGATTGGTCGGTGGTGTGGTTGGGGGCTGCTGTGTGGGTGAAGTGGATGATTGCGAGATCTGTTCAGGTGAGCTCAGTGGTGCGGCTGTATTTGGCTCTGTTGTTGGTGGCGAAGACAGGATCTAGAGTGTGTCCAGCGATGTGCGGTGACTACCTGAGTAAGGCTGATGTTTATGCTGTCCAGAAGGTTTACGGTGTTGGCGTCATTGGAGTCTTTAAGGTAGAAGTAGAGGGCTCAGAGGAAAATGTAGTGTTTGGTGTTGATGGCTTCGGGGGGGCAATTAAGTTGGGATGGTGTTGTAGAAGTAGGGGTCCTGGTGGTCTGTAGGTAAGGGTGCCCTTGATAGTGGTTTTGCTGTATATTCTGAGCTGGAAATTCAGGTATTCCCTGATCGAGGTGTGGTCGTCTGTGGCAGTAGTGAAGTGGATGATGGATTCCTTATGCATGGTGGCAATTCCATCTCCGTGTTTGTTTATTCGGTCCTGGTGAACAATCTTATATAGGGCTTGTAGGTTTCCTAAGAACCTAAGGTAGCCAGAGCCAACAACTGAGCTGCACCAAACCATGTTTTTTCATTGTGTACCCAGCATAGGCTAATCCATATTGTGAATTAGTTGGAGTGAAAAATGGATATGAAGAAAACCTATATATTTCTGAAACGGGTACAAGATATGGAGGTTAGGAGCAGTGGTTATTTCTACATCTCTGAATTTGTGGGTACCCATACTGGCATATGATTTAGAGGGTATTTTTCACAATGTCTACATTCTTATACACTGGCTTACACTTAGAAGGCATCAATGCAGCAAAATCCAGTTGGTAATAACAAATATTCTTCTATCTATTTTCCACAAGTCTTACAATACAAATGGTACCTCATTTGTGTGGGTAGGCCTAACGCCTGCAGGAAATGGGCCAAAAGACAACATGGACACATTCCATTTTTCCACTGAAAACTGACCTGTTTTTTCCAATGTGGGTAGCTTTGGATTTTGGGCCCTACATCAGCCAGCACGTAAGGAAACTTAGCAAACATGTTTGAAAACTAGATATGTAAATTAAATGTAAATGTAAATTAGCATTTGTATAGCGCACTACTCACCCGTTAGGGTCTCAAGGCGCTGTACTCATACCGCTATGGAACCCCTCCTGGCTTTTCCCTGTGAGGCGCCCACTCCTGAGCACCCCCAGGGTGAAGCCAGGCATCCAAGTGCTGTTGGGGCCGTTGTGGAGATTAAGCAAGCTATTGCCCAGAGTTGCAGAGTGGGACCCATGAATTAGATTAGGCACCGAGGCGAGAATTATCTGGTCAAGGGGAATTGAGCCCAAGACCTGCCGAAGCGGGACTTGAACCCTGGTCTTGAGCCAGATCTCTGCTTCAGGGTCTGCCACTCTAACCATTGAGCCACACTTCTCCACGATACTCCAGATACTGTGGGAAATCCAGGTGGAGTGACTCACATAGCTACATCTAGTTTTTTTTTTACCCAGAATCCCTTGCAAACCTCCAATCTTGAGTAAAAAGGCAAATATTCCACACATTTCTGTAATGGAAACTTCTGGAATCTGTGGTGAGCCACAATGTCCCTTCCACCCGCATTCCCCTAATTTTCCCAATAAAGATGCTACCTCACTTGCATGGGGAGGCCCATAGCCCATGACAGGAAACTGTCCAAAACACAACATGAGCACATTACATTTTTCCACTCAAAACTGATCTTTTTTTTGCAAAGGGGTAGCTGTGGATTGTGAGTCTTAGCTCAGCCGTCACCTGGGAGAAACTAGCAAACTTGCACATTTTTTAAAACTAAACATTTGTGAGAATCCAGGTGGGGTGGCTTGCATGGCTCTCACAAGGTTTATTTTACCCAAAATCCCTTGCAATCCTAATACTTTAATTAAAAACCAATTTTCCTTACATTTCTCTGGTGGACAGTTCTGTAATCTATGAGGGAGCCCCAAACTTCCTTCCACCCAACATTCCCCCAAGTCTTGTGATAAATATGGCACCTCACTTGTCTGGGTAGGCAACAGGAAATAGACCAAAATGCAACATGGTGTTCTGCTTTGCTTCAGACAGAGAGGGAAAGCAGTGAAAGGAATGCAAAGAATGCAGCACTCATAGTAATGAATTTATTAAGGCACTTCCCAAGTTTCATACAGGGAAAGAATAACGTGAGCTTTTATTTCAAATGCAGCAACACAAGTGCAATTCTGAAACATAATCACAGCAATGGAATAATAATGATCACAGAAACAAAGAAAATGCAATACTTGAAAAATGAATATTATATATATATATATATATATATATATATATATATATATAGATAGATAGATAGATAGATATATAGATATGCATATATATATATATATAGTGACTATGTATTCTTGCATGCACACCGCATAGCTAAAAATAAGAATTGAAAATGCATCACCATAGGGCTTGAAACCAACTTCATCCCTTTGTCTGCCAACTTCAGGTAGTGGAACCCTGGATGACCGAAACAAGAGGGAGACCACCTGCAAAGAGATTATTTTCTGGGCAAGGCATCCCTTCCCAGATGAGTTCCTTCTTCTCCCAGTTGTCAAGCTTTCCCAGCTTATATACTTTAAACAAACTTAAGAGGATGTTTCAAAAAAACCCTCACACTTACAGTGTTGGGAAAACATGCACCAGACTGGCCAAATCTCATGTTTTTTTCCAAGAACGAGCTGTACCCTACTCTATCATAAACATTCTCAGCCTGGGACCTCCTTGTCTTAAGTGCTCCCTCATGTTTTGTTCCTTCCCTGGTGAGAAGAGTGAAAACAGGTTAACAAGCTGTGCACAGAACAATACCTGCGCCACCAGTGTGACAGTGTTTGAAGCTAAGCACAAAATGGAGTCAGTGGTCAAGATGGAGCCGGTGGTTAAATAAAGATAGCATTACACATGAACACATCACATTTTTCCACTCAAAACCAACCACCCTTTTTTTGCAAAGGTGACAGCTTTGGGTTTTGGGGCCTTGGTCAGTTGGCACCTAAAGAAACCCAGAAAACCTACATATTTTTTAAACCTAAACAACCTGGGGAGTCCAGCGGCAAGTGACTTGCATGTCTCTCTATTTTTACCCAGAAGCCCTTGCAAAATCAAACAGTGATAAAAAACACACACCTTTTCCTCACATTTTTTGAGGGCAACTTTTGAAATCTGCAGGAATCCACAAAATTCCTACTACCCAGTGTTACCCCACTTGTGCCAATACAATTTCTGCCCCACCTGTGAGGCTGGGCTTAGTGCCTCGGACAGAAACAGATCAAGCAGAGGTCAAGTGAGGCTCCCAAGTGATGCAACGTTTTTATCAGCACAGGTGAGGTTTATGCTGGGAGGTAGGAATTTTGTGGATTCCTGAGGATTCCAGAGATATCCGTCACAGACATGCAAGGAAAATGCGTGATTTCGAATAAAGTTTGAGGTTTTGCAGGGTGTTGTGGGTACGAAAATGTTGTAAGATCCTTGCCTGGCACACCACCCTGGAAATCCCAGGATGTCTGTTTTTCAAAAATGTCAGTGGTTTCCATGGGTGGAGGCTAAGCACGACCCCAAATCCCACAGCTATCTCTATTGCTGGTCTCTCCACGTAGTTCTTTAGGGCCTTTTATTTCGTGGTCTCCTGGCCCACACAAACATGGGGTAATATTCTTATCGGGAGGCTTGTAGGAATTCAGGGTGGTAGGAAATTTGTGGCTCTCTCTAGATTACAGAAGATTTCCTCACATACATTAGAGGAAAATGTGTTTTTAGTCAAAGTGTGAGGTTTGCAGGGCATTGTGGGTAAGAAAGTGTTGTGGGAATCATGCAAAGCACACAAACCTGGACTCTCTGGCATTGCAAATGGGACAATATTGTAAGTCAGCCTCATTCTCCTGGCCCATATGGAAAAACAACACTCAAAAGAATCAAATGTCCTCTCACTTGCTATTGGAATGTTTTTTTTAGTCTGCAGAGGAGCGGAAAAACTGTTGACACTTTAGGGGTGAGAGTGTGGTCTGATGTTAGGTTGGGCCAGACCCATACCAATATTTTATTGAAAAAAATATTTCTACCACACAGTAGGCTTTTTGCACCCCGGGGGCAAATTGGGGATAAAAAGACTGGTTTGTCCGTATCAGGTGGGGGTGTGGCCCATGCCAGGGTTCAACACCCACAACACTTTGTTTTGCCTGAAATGCAAAATCCCTGGTATGTTCTAGACTTTTTTACCCCCTGGGGCAGATTTGGGATCAACCTCCCCAATTGGGACAAAAAAAACCTAACTGCCCCCTGGAGGGACAGAAAGATACTATTGCCCCTTCTGATGAGGGGGTATGGCTCGATGTCACAGTATGCTGCCCCCTCCTTTTGTTTGTTTTGGCTCTGTTATGAATCCCTAGTGTTCAGTGGGCATTCTGTCCTCCAGGAGGCAGACTAGTGATAAAAATCCCTATCCACACCCTGGACGGGAATGGGGGGAAGAAAGTCTATTGGGCAATGGGGTGGTGGAGAGCACGGGCCCATGGTCGGGGGTCCTGGAACACCCTAAACAAATACTGCATAAATGCAGTCCCTAGTGTCTACTGAGCTTTCTTCCCTCTGGGGGACAAATTGGGATTAATTTCCATCACCCCCCTCATCGGAGGCATGACCATGCTGAGCAGCCCCCACCTCTACATTAAAAAAAAAAAATTCCCTGGTGCCCAGGAGGGCAGAAAGACTGTAAGCATATTTTTTTAGGGGCATGGCGTGTGATTTCATCTATGGCTTGTCTTTTGTCAGAAGGTGTGTCTCCCCATCCCTATATTTGTTTTATTATTAGTCCCTGGTGTCTAGTGGGCTTTCTGCACCACCATGAAGGCATATTGGAGGTAATCGCCCCTATCCACCCCTAGAGATGGCTCAGAAAGACTGCCTGCCTTTTTATTAGGATAGAGGCATGACCATGCCCATGGTGCAGCCCCAAACCTTTAAAAAAATGCCCCTGGTGTCTAGTGGGCGTTCTGGACCCCAGGCGGGAAGATTGGAAGTAATCACCCCCATCCGCCACTAGCAGGTACATAAAGAAGGTCAGCATATTTATTTGTGGCTGGGGGCATGGCCATGCCCTTCATGGGAAGCCCCTATCGCTATATTTTTCAGAATACTCCTTGGTGTCTAGTGGGTTTTCTGCCCCACCAGGAGTGCAGATTGAGAGTAATCATTTCATCCAACCACAGAGGAGCAGAACGGCTATCTGCCTTGTTACTGGGGTGGGGGCATGGCCATGCCCTAGTAGGCAGCCTCCACCCTATATATATATATATATATATGTATATATATATAGATATATCCACAGTCACAGAAATATTGAAGCCCACGTTCAGAGTAATTTGAGGCATTTATTCCAAGTATTAAATGGCTTGCACAAATTAATTCCTGACGCGTTTCGGCGAGTGTGCCCTGATCACAGGAAAGAGTTTGAAATAATGAGATTCAGGTGCTTTTAAGCTTGTGAGTCACATGATTCAATATTATCAGCATACATGTCCCATAATGCACCAAACGTTTTGTAACATTCCATATTTGCGCTTCGATATAATATTTTCAGAATTGTTCCTAACATCATTTAAATAAAGCTTTCTAGCCTTTGACATCACAGTCATAATCATTTTTGGGACACATATAATTCAAATTCAAAGTTGCCATGTGCATTCATATTGCTTATAATTCAAGTCAGTCTTTAAACTTCAAAAGAATTAGTGCTGCCTTCATTTTCTTTCTTTATCCAGCCAAGAAATCTGAACATACTGAGAGAGAGTTAAGTAGTCTCTCCCTTGTCCCTTTCTTGCATCCATGACAATATAAGTATATACGGATAATAATGTGTCTAGCTAGCACTTCTTCTCGCTCAAGGTCCTCCCTTGGTTGTTAACGCTGATGGAACTGGCCATCCTTGGATGATGAGTTTCAAAACATGTAAGCTTTTTGGGCAAGCAGTGGTCTTTTTTATGTTTTGAGGATGTCATGATGGAGGGTATATAGCCCTTGAGGGGTTGCGACTGCCTGTCTGAGGCTAATACAGCTCCAGATCACCACTATTTGTCTCGTCAATTGCCCCAAGAGGGTGCAGAGAAGTGCTGTGCACGTCTTATGCGTTTGCCATCTTGGCCACATCTCTAGTTAATAATCTTCAAATCTGATTCATATCTTCTTGTGACCACTTTTGCATCGCAAGCAGTCAAGGGCAAGCCTTCACAGAAACTTCTTAATCATCTTCTGATGAAGATCTGGCTTGCTATTCTTGCCTGCGCCCTGAAGCCTTTGAGGGGAATACTCTGTCACAAACATGACCGATATCCTGTCTGCTCTATTACAATTCCATTATATCCTACGGAGATCGTAATATGGCAGACGGTTATCTGTCACGTTTGTGACGGAGTATTCCATCTGCAGTGATGTAATTCAGGCCCTAAAATCTTTATTACAGAATGCACTGAGGGAGTTCAAGCACGGAAACACAGCCAACGAGCTTCAGGTGGAAATTGACTGTAGACAGGATGGGAAAAATGATGGTGACAGAGTCGAAACAGGTGATCTGCAAGCCCAGGTTCAAACAGCACAGGTCAGGAAAAACCTACAACATGCTCTGACCATCTAAAGTTGTAAAGTGGAGTTTTCCAGAAAAGAACTTCAATACAGTTGCACAGCACAATGCAAGACTTGGGGGGTTTCTCATTCTACATCAGAGAAGAGTAAGGCTTATCTTGTTCAGTGTAGTTTCTCCTCTTTAGTGCTTGCTCTGGCTTACCATCTCCAATGTAGTGACACATCAATTGAGGGGATATAAGGTAGTGGGGATGTACCTACCCCCATGAAATCCCAAGGTGCAGTTATTTCTGTTGTGCACATGTGGACAGATATCCATAAGACTTTATGTGTTGCTACCTTTGAGGTAATTCCTAAAGTCAAGAGTATTTGGACAACTCTTTAAAGTATTTGTATTTAACCAACTCTCAGATGCAGATGTGTATACTCTATTGAAATTAGCTGTAGATTATTATAAATATAGATTGTATTTGTTTTTGTTAACTCCTGGGGAAAACCCCTAGGTTTCTCGCCCCTCTTATAATTGCCATAGGATATAATGCACTTGTAATAAGACGAGCGGGACATCAATTGAGTGTCTGATGGAGTAACCTGTCTGGCAAACACTAAATCAAGCCCTTAGTTACTAAAATATTACCCTATACTGCTAGGGTGGTAAATTCTGGGACTGATGCCCACCACATCAGTCCTGCAGCACTTCAGTTGCTGTTGTCAAAAGGTGTTAAAGGACTCTTGCACTGGGTTTAATACCTCGTAGATCTGGACCCTCAGTGCCAACGACAACTGGCCCATGATTAGCTTAATTCCAGTCAAACCTCTGCCCCCATGGCCAGCTCCAGGAAGGTATAGAAAAAGTGATGGATGGAATGTTTGAATTAATCTTAGTCACTGGTAATTTCTCGGTCCGCATCCCAGTCCATTGTTATTTTGGACACCATGCCACATTGGTTTGGAACCAGCTCTATACAAATCAGTCTTGACCCTGCTCCATTGGGAACCATCCAGCCCGAACTGCCAAGCCAGGTTTTCCCTGAACCAGGATACAAGCATTGCAGGACCCATTTTGCTCTTGTTATGGACTTGTATGTGCCAATTCAGGGCAAGCCAGTTTTACCATGTTTACGGGAGTGAGCACAAGCACTTTAGCACTGGTCAGCAGTGAGCAGTGGTAAAGTGCACAGAGTCCTAAGGCCAACAAACCCTAAACAATTTTGGGGAAGGTGTTGGACACTAAAGTGTTTACATTTACTATCCCCACTCCAATTTAAATCATTTTGGGGAAGGTGTTGGATACTACATGAGCTACATTTACTATTCCTACTCCCATCTAAACCATTTTGGGAAACATGCTGGATATTAAATGGGTTGAATGTACCATTCCCTCTCCAATCTAAAACATTTTGGTGGACGTGTTAGACTCTAAGGGGTTACATTTATGATACATACTCCAAAATAAAGCACATTTAAGAATTAGTTTTGAGATAAACAAAACATTATAAAAAACAAAATACTATTGATAAATATTTCAAATTGCATAAATATTACAAATAATCATATTAAATAAATATTAACATTAAATAATATATGTACAAAATAAAAAATCATGAAAATAATACTAAAAATATTCAAAATAAATTGTAAATGTTCTTCAAAATTACACATCTAACATACATCCATTGTACTATACATAGCAAAATAATATATAATTAAATAAATACATATATACATTAACTTCACAATCTTTAAGTAATTTGACATGTGAATTAGTTAAAAAAGTTAAAACAAAATAGAAATGTAAATTTAAATACAAATACATACTCACAAATAAAAAACATTTTTTGATTAAAACTAAACAGAAATCTTTTTTACATTTACAATTTAGGTTTTATTAGCCAAAAGGGGCAGTAAAGCATCTCAACGTATTAAATTATCAGTTAACAAACTCCCTCGCTTTAAGTTTTGAGTGCTGCTAATGCGATTGCAGCTCAGAGGCTGTAGTGACCTGTGGCATCAGGGTGGGCCATCCGTCTGGGCGTCATTGAAGCTCGCTCTCTTAATCAGCAACATGTTCCTGTCTAACAGACACCACATCCCTTCCCTATTTTGGCAGAATACTTAAAATCACATTTATATAGAGCTACTCTCACACAAGAACTGATTCTATTGGTGCTATTGAGAAACAAAACTGAATACAACTGAACTTCACATATCTGTAATACCTGAATGGCTGTAACATGGCACATTGGAAAGAAAATAACCAGATTTCTCACTTCTTCCAATAACCGAGGTGTCAAGGTTATTGCTTGAACTCACTGTGGACAGTGTTCTGCACAGCTGTTCCTGTCTCCCAATTATTAAGCTTACTCTGGGCTCTGATCAATGATATCTGGCAGTCTCTCTCAGGGATGCACATGGACAATACTTGATGCTTTGTGCATGATACCGGCCACCCTAAAGGTCATCCTTTTTAGTATAGGCAGCCAGTGGAGCTGCAGTAAGAAGCCAGAAATGTGACTGAGTATCCTGAAGCCTGACTCTGAGAACATGGGTTATCATACAATTTCCGGTTGCGTCTTAACATAGTTCTGTGAGAATCCCTGCCCAACTCTTGGTAGCTGCACCACAAGCAGCAGGCAATTCCCTTGAGAAATGGGCATGCCTCAGTACCACCAATGTACAAATAAAAAAAACAACACAATCAGATTTCAAAACCAAATAAAAAAAATAATGAGAAATTTAATTAATTAATAAGCACAAATATACCAAAACAATCAACCTCTTTCACGCATAACACTGCGTGAAAGGGGCATTCCATGAGGGTTGCTTTGGGGTGTTCCCAAGCAACACCCATGGAACTGGAAGGAATATGATGAATTCTCAAATTTACAGGTCTGGGAATACCTCAGATCCTTACGCTACGTCAGGGGTGGCATAAGAAAGATGCAACGGGAGAAATATCTTTAGTTGTAGATATGGTGCATTTCTGCCCTTTCCTGGTGGCGCAGGCTGGTGCTGCACCACGGTCCTCATAAATGAGGCCCTAGATGGGGGCTAACATTCCAATGTAAGGCAGGGGGAGCTGCTGTGTGAATTCAGATTATTTCCATGCTGCCAAAAGACAGGTGTTTTCTATTTAAGTGTTCCTCATCTGTGCTTATCTTTGTTTCAGCTAATAAAACAACTTAGCAATAGCATCAACAATATAGTCTTTGCCTGAAAAAGCGCACATACCAATCTCAAAGCAAATGTCATAAAATAGTACAAAGTGGAAAACAATATTTCATGAAGTAGGAAGTAGTGGTGGCTAATGATAAATATTGTGCAGCGCTTTCAGATCTTCTTCTCATCTGCTTATACCTCCTTTCATCTAAAGTTAAAAACAACTCGGCCAGAACAACAACATGGCCGCCGTTTCAAGCGCTCACATATTTTCTGGTGAGAAGCGCCAAAAGGATGTAGTCACACTTGGACTGAAGCAGAAAAAATCCCTTCTTGCAGTGTTTTTAAAGTAGCCTGCTTTGAGTAAGTTAAATAAATTAGCGTTTCTAAAAAACAGTGTTCACTGAGGCAAACTACAAGTGTATAGGCTATGGACAGGGAGATTTACAGTTAATTGCTATAAATGCTAGGATGTTAAACCACCTACAGGGACAAGTCTCTGGCGCCCAAGATTCAAAATTAGACGCAGTAGGTATTTTGCCGCATCTGCTTTTTTTGTGTAGCCTTTAACTTTCAAAATAAAACAAACACTTTTGTGGCAATATAAAGCAAAGTTGCAAGTAAGGAACGGGCATATTTATCCTCTTTTATATCAGCTTGTTGAACTTTTGCTTGTTTTTTTAATGTTTTGCTGTGAAAAAGAGTGCGTGGTAGGGGCGTATTTATTTTTGGCGTGTATCTTTTCCATGTTAGGGTCATGCTTAATATCTGTGGGGTGTAATGTAAAATAGTGGAACTTGTGTATGGTTAACAAGTGAACCACTTCCCTCTAACTACAAAGAATCCAGTTATAAAAAAAACCACTGGTGCTTCCAGGAGCTAGGATATCAGATTGTACCATAATACAATTCAACAACATCCCTTTTATCAGTCTCCTAGAGGTACAGTTTACCGATTTCTGTAACCAGTGCTTAAAGCCATTAAGCAATCTCCTAGGCACCCAAGGTGCACCCAATCAAGACTTATTTTAATGTGTCTACAAACTTATTTATGTAGAGTTTTTTCTTTTTTTAATAACCTCCCAGTAGCACAGAATGTTTTTTCAGTGTACAGTGAGAATCTGTTTCTAAAACAAGGTCCTGCTCTTTTCCATGCCAAGCAGACACTCCTATGTGTGTGTGTTGTCCGGATTTCAAGGCAGCAATGAGAAGAGTCTTGGATTGTTTAAATCAACTTCTGACTTGTGTCTTTGGAGCTAAGGACCATTAATTACCCATAGTTTGAGATCCGATTATGTCAGCGTTTGAAGTGTGTTAAAAAAAAGTGTGGGAAGTGTGATGCTGCATGCAGTGAGGGCAGGGTAAGTTAGCATGGCGGCTGGGTCAAAGAACTGGCTGAAAAAAATAAAATATTCTCTACGTTTTTGATCTTTCAGCGTCAGGTACCTACATATAAAAACACATGCAGCTTAAATGGAAACAACATTTTTAAAAGTTGTTACTTATTGGGAAATGCACTATAGTACATTATGAAGCCTCTATTAGGTAATACACTGCAGAGGTCTGTGTGTAACCAGAGACCTACAGAATGTAGTCTTGGTTGGTGCAGTGGAGAAAAGTTACTTGTGTATTTTTAATGCTATGAGTTCACAGTCTGTAACAGACAGCACTATGAATATGTAATTCATTATTTTAAACTTGCATTACACACAGTATAAGATAAACTTCTACAAAATGTGCAAAATGTTTAAGATAAAATGGCGCTTCCAAAAGATAGATTTTAGTAATACCCAAAGTGACGTAATGCAATATTTGTACATTACTGTCCCTTCAACACCTCCCGATACAGTAAGGGCGGTATCAATACAATTACAATTGAAAGCACGTACTTCACAGCCCAGTTGTTAATGCTTTGCACTACCACTCAAAAAGAATAAATCAGTGTCATCACAAAGCTTTGAGTGATTAGGTCACTTAAAGCCAATACCGGCTCCAAAGCATCCTTTATATTTGCTGATTAACTCGAAACACATCTGCATTTCTTTCAGGCAAGCAGGCACCCTGCCAGAAAGGCTTGTTTATCTGTCTGCCGGCTTCGGTTTCAACGTACAGGAGATTCACTGAATGACACTTCAGCTGAGGGATTTAAACTGTCTGCCTCATGAAGGTTGTCTTTTGACAAAAAGTAGGGGAACGTCGATTCATAAAAGTATGGGCACGCCATGCCCCTCAGATCCTGCCCACTTAGACCTCTGGATTATGTGCATTTCTTGCCAGACTGTGCCACCTCTGGTCACAGTCCAGCTGTGTAACTCTGGAGTGCACTTTTACCTTCAGCACGCATGAACATAGAGCAAAGGCAGACTCAATCAGTATTTCCCAGAGGACTGTGATTCAAAACTACAGCTCTCCTCTCTATTGAGGTTGGTGGCAAATTCCATTCCGATGCTTTCCACTCTGCTGGAACAGTGATGCGCTAGCATGTGACAATGAGAGCCTGGCGAGATGCTAGCATAAATGTTTCTTCCTTTTCCTTTGCACAGTGTGTCACTCACAAATGCACAAGCACAGAGAGTGCACACATGCAGTAGCCTGTTACATGAAGTTTACTGGAAGAGTGTTACATGTTTGTTTTTAGCAAAGTACCAACAATATGCAATGTTTTAATTAACCATCGCAGTCTTTTTAAAACACGTTCAGTGGCCTCAAAATAGGCCACATTCCAGCCCTCCTCTTGAATACTGAGTGGCACACTGCTCAGCCTTTCTCTCTCCTTCTCTCCCTCTCTTTGGTTTGGCTTTGAGCTCTTTCCACTATCACCACAGTCTATGCTGTCCAGTGTCCTTGTTATGGGCGAGCTCAAAGTGCTCCGTCCCATTCTGTAATCTCTCTTTGGGCTTTAAACCATGCCAATGTCACGTCAGTCACTTACATTGGTTCGTGGGCTTGCCTTTTAAAATCCGCTTGCTTTCATTTGTGGAAGGCATGCATAAGTCATGCCTGTCCGGTGTTTAGCCCACCTACACAGCACCGGTAAAGTACCAAAAACACACTAGGCTCAATGTTTTCAGCATGGTGTCCGGACTACTTCGTCTGTTTATTTCCACGCAGCGCGATTGCGCTGCATTTTACATAGTGCGATCGCGCTGTGTTTTTTTCCTTTACAAGGCTAAGAGCTCTAACTCGAGCTGATGCGAGACCCGTTGAATTAAAAATGATTGTTTTTAATAGTCGCCACTTAGTGCACATGATCTGTTTGTCACATCAGTCCCTTGCCAACTCCATCTTGTAGGTGTTCCTTTTTGTCACTGATGACACCCACTGAAATGCCCCTTTCTGTTGCTGCTCGGAGAGGCTAGCATGCTGGGCTCCTCCTATTTGTGCTCAGCAGCAGCTGACACCTGTAGTGAATGCAGGAGAGCTGAAGCTTGGTCAAGATGCTGTGTTACAGCTCTAAATAGAATGGCTCTGGTCACACTCAGGGCCACTGGAATTATGCGGCAGGAGAGGGCCAAATTATGCAGCAGAGTTGAGTAAATTATGCACCAAGAAAACACAAATTATGTATCATAAGCAGCACATTATATAATAATTACTTCATTAATTCATCATTTTTAAACTTGGTGACACTGTTTTGGCATTGGTTGCTCTCCACTGGTACCAGATTAACATCCAAATATAACAATAAGCAACAGAAAGATGACCAGTCCAGTTTTGCAAAGGCCTTCCTGTGCACCACAACCGTGTTGCTCCATTTTTAGTAACTTTTGAACCGTTTGAGCTTGAAACAAAATTGTTTTTTTGTTAAAATCTGCAGATTATGCAGCAGGTGATGGATTATGTGGCAAATCTATAAAGATGGCAGTGCAAAAGGGCTTAGAGAAAACGTGCTTGTGGGAACGAAAATCAAATGTGTAGATAACAATGAAAATGCAGCTTTGTACATCGCAAAGAAACCCAATATGGTCTAATAATGGGTATTGACATTACCTGTGACTGCTGAGTGCATGACAAGCAGCAGCGTGTAGACATGCACAGGTGCAAGCGCAGCTCTCATCCTGTGAATAGAAAAACAAATGTTTAAGAACTTGGATTTCATTGAAATTGGATAACAAACAGGTCCACCGTGATCATGGGCGAGGCTACTGAATCAGAGGAAAGGGCGGGAGGGGAAGACAAGAGACCCATCTGATTAGCCCATCATTTATCATGACAACCTCAGATAAGTGAAACATACTTTCCCCTATATCGGTTTTCAACTTTTAAGTCCCACGGGAGTCAGAAAGCTTTGCAGAGTTTGAGGAGAAACTTGGTTCACGAGTTAACAGAGTTATAAGAAAAAAAAAAACAATTTACATTTGATGTAAACAGACTATGGAAGGATTCCACCTGCAAATCACCATTGTTAGAGCGGTAGGGCTTGTAAAGAAAGGTGCTTGCATGTTAACTATGTATTTCACTGCTTTCTCAGCGAGCAGCCCTTGAGGGGTGTTTTTAGAAGGTTCTTGTAGGGTGGACTCCGTGCTGAGTTCTGCGCTTCCCACCACACACACTTCTGATATCTCACAAGTCAAGGACAATTGAAGTGAAATGGTGCCCAGTCTGTGCATCCCAATGAGGATGCCCCATAGCAGGACTTTATAGGGTCCCAAGGATCTTCCCAGTCAATCTTGCGCTGGGTCCAGTGACACACAGCACAACCCGTCCCTCTGCATTAAAAGACAGAATGGCAGTTTCAAACCTCTGATCCCCATTCAGTGCTGCCCTCGTCCAACAGAGGCAGAATTTACACCTGCACTGGGGACAGCACTTTTTATGTAACTTGGCACGCTGCCTCTGTCTGCAGCGAGTGCAGAAATTGTGGGTGCACCAGGCCCAGACATGGAGAGTGTGCTATTTTCCATAATGCATCCCGAGGTGTTATTGTCATTTTACCACCCTAAATGTAAATCTAGCCACAACCTCTAGATTTAATACTCAAACCGAATCAGTTCGCAAGGTCCATGGGCACTGGGCATGTTCTGAATAAACATTGTCATCGCTCATACTGTCTTTCCATAAGTGACATTAATTTAGCTATTGTATTAGAGATTTCTGCTTCATTTAGCTCTAACAACCCCACACATGTGCTGGTGCTTGTAGGATAACTAATAAAAGTATGTAAATGTTGATTAGTTTTTATGCCTAACTCAGCTCCAAAAACTAATAGCCAGATTGAGTCATTACCTGTATTGATGGGGAGGACGTTTCTTCTGCAGATGTCTTTGGTTTCTATTCTGCTTTAGATCTTAGCACATGAACCACACTCATTTATATACTCCTTGTTCTCCTTCACAGAGCAATATCATCTTTGCGTTTGCATTGTACCATCTGTTCTCTGTTAATACGAATAAAACAAGTGTTTACTTTAGAAATAATCTGACTAGAGGAATTAAGTATAACTCATTTACATAAAAAGTTTTTTTGGCCTGTTAGTCAGTCATTGAGGAATTACATACCTAACAGTGTTGCTCTGGGACAAAAGTCTCAAATGCTGTTTGCTGTGAGTCAGGGATAAACACGCTGACAGGGAAATGAAAGCTAAGAAAAATATACGGAATGAATGACTCAAAGTGATAGAGAGGTACTTGCAAAGAGAAGAAAAGGAATGTCAGATAAAGGATTGAAACACGAAATTAGCACTATTCATGCATCAACCGTGAAGCAAGAGTAGCTAAATTATGTGGCATGTAAAATAATAATTATCTGCATGTTAGTTTATTAAACGCCAAGGTCTTAATTGACAAAGTCATTTAAGACCACAATAAATTGTTTTCCTGTACTAGTTCACAAAGGCACAGCCCCCCTGGACTTACCTGCGACGTGTCCTCCGACTGGTCAAGGCCCTTGTGGACCCGCCTCCAGTGGCTCGAGGCACCTGCCTTCACTCTCTCCCTCTTGCTCTCTCTCTCACTCCCTTTCTCTCTGTCACTTTAGTGCCACTTCACTCTATCTTTGTGCCTTTTCTGTTGTGTGTGCCTTTCTCTCACTTTCTCTCACTCTGTGACTTTTCTGCCACTTCTCTTGCTCTTTGTGCCTCTTCCCCCATTCTTTGTGCCTTTTCTCCTGCTCCTTTTGCCTTTCCTCACAGTTTTTGTCCCATATCTCTATCTCCATTTCTAACCTTTGCTATCTCTCTCATTCTTTTGTGACCATCTTCATGTGCCCCCTTTTTGCCCTCTCTGAACCCGCTCTCTTCTCCCCCTCTCCTTACCACTTTCCCTTGCCTCTCTCCTTCCTTACAGTTCCCCGTACCTTCCTCCTCAGCCATGTCCGCTGCTTCCTGCAGTCCACAACACTTCCAAGGACCTTCTTAATGTCCGACGTAGCATGGATATAAGCAGCAGACATGCTACTGGCATGCTAAAGGTGCGCCAAAGGTGAGCCCATCTGTGCCCGTCTGCTCCTGGACTGCAGTGAGCATCAGATACCATGGCCCTCCTCTGAATCACCTCTAATCCACCTCTTTCCTTTGTGCCTTGAACTCTGGAAATAAATAAATCAAGATTTATAAAGAGCCGCAAATCACCCGTGAGGGCCTCAAGGCTTTGGAGTTGCCAGCTGCTTCGCGTTGCTCTGTTAATTCGAACAGCCATTTCTTGAGTTCTTATCTGAATTCCCGAAGCGATGTGGCATTCGTGAGGTGCAGGGGAAGGCCGTTCCATTCTTTGGCCATCAGTTGAGAGAAGGAGCTTCCTCTGCAGTTAGATCGGAGGATACAGGGATTGTCTGCAAGGAAAAGGGAGGCGGATAGCAGGTGTCTGGTTGGTCGGTGGAAAGCCTTTCATCTGTTGATATATGTTGGTCCTTCATTGTGCATGGCTTTGTATTCTTAGGTCAGCATCTTGAACTGGCATCTCTTCTGGATCAGGAATGTGGAAGGTCATTTGTTTATTGTTCCACCATGTGGATGGGTGGCAGTTATTCTACCCATCCAGCCAGTGTCCCTTGCCATAAGCCTGCATGTGCCCTTTGTTTGCCATGCCTCCTTGCTCCTTGTTGATGTTGTTTGACCATGTGGCTGGCTGGCAGCCAATTTGTGCATGCAGTCAGTGTGTCTTTACCATATGCTTACATACAAACATTGTTAATTATTGATCATTTGTTTTTTTAAGTTTCTATTTGTTTTTTTTTATTTTTATGTTTTGTTTTACATTTTATTTTAATTCTCTAATTTTTTAAGTTTAATTTTTCATTAATTTTTTTATTCATGTTTTATTTTTTATTTTTGTATTTTCATTTTTATATTTTAGTTGTTTTTTTATTTTTTATTTGTATTTAAAATTTAATTTGTTTAATTTCTGTATTTTAATTTTTATATTTTAGTTTTTAAATTGTTTTAAAATGTTTTATTTTTATTTTCATTTAATACTGCATTTTGCCTCTGTCCATCCATCCACATCCATCAATTCCTCCATCCATCCATCCATCCACCAAAGACGCACAGCTGCACTATAGCATTCAGTTTCTTTAGATGTAATTTTATTCCCTCTAGGACACTCTGGCTGCGGAGCACTGCTGACAAATCAACAGCATAATTAATTTTGTTAATGATATTCCTTTTCCCCTGGACCACCTTGCCGCCATGTTTTTTTTTAAAGGATTATTCCATTTACTCATGCACCTCTCTCTGACTACCCCAGGTGTCTCCTTTAAAAAAGATGGAGATAAAGCAAAGAGATGATCTGCATGTTGTGTAATCTGATTTTAAATGTAATTTTTTAATGGTGTGGTGGTGTGATTTGACTTTATAATGTTGATTACATTGATATTTATTAGATTAGTAACCAACCACACAAAGATTGCATTTGTCTGTACTATTTCAACCTGCAACAATGCCACGTTTCACCAACTACATATTTTTCTTGCTTGGCTGTTTTTAGGTGCGCAAGAGAAGAGACCCCATAATATCTGCAGTACTGTCAAAGAGAAGGCCTTACAGATACTTTGGTCCTTCAAACTCTTTTGCTTGTACACCTTAGTGCCACTGCCAACCTAGAGCTTAAGATGGCCACAGACAAAGTTGCTCCCAAGAAAGTGGCCAGTGAGCAGAAGCAGCTTTCCGGCAGTGGCGTGCCGTTCACAACCTTTTTCAAGGGATGTGTGTTCCTGCCACACCAGCCTCCGGGGAGGAACCTGGGAGCAGCACTCCTGCATCAACAGCACCATCCCAACCTAAGACTGAGACCATGTCTGTCAGTGAGGCAGCCACTGTAATCATGGCAACGCTGACAAGCAGTGATGTAGAATTGGATTTGTCCCTTTTGCAAAGTAGTACCCAATCATTTCAGGAAACAAAGCAAAGTGGACAGCAACCAGCAATAGTAGATCTTCCCGAAGTTGAAGCAGAACAGGAGGTCAAACTTTCTGTCGAGCAAGAACCTCTTCTTTTACAATCAAAGGCTCCCAGATTTCAAGTAAGAAAAAGAAAGGGTACTACTCCACCACCTTCTCCAATCACCACTTCTGATGACGTTGATAGGGAGTTGGAATGGACCCAGGCAGAGTCTGGGAGAAGCCAAGAGAGGCAAGGGAAAACAAAAGCTCCAGAAAGCCTTCGATTCAAGGAAGGGGATGATGAGGATGATGGTGATGGGCCAGTCATTGTGGAAGCTGGCACAGAGGAGTTCAACATTACTATCCAAGCTGTTCCGAGGGATGTGGCACAGGCAGCACCACCAGTTGCCATATTTGTAAGGCCCCAGCAGAGACCTGTAACAACTCGTACCTCAGTCGAAGTATCCACTTCAGAAATGCAATCGACACACCAGCCTACCTCCAGTTCATCATCAGGCATTGGCAGTAGCCCAATAAGAAAATACTCCTCCCCAGTTTGGGACTTTTTTATGATTAGCCAAAAGGATGAGAACATTGCAACATGCTAAACATGATCCATTTGCCACACAAGTGTTCGTCAAGGTAAGCCAGGTTCACATTATGGTACTGGAGGCCAGACGACCCCCAAAAAAAGAAAATCACGTAATTCGGTAAGAGGAGCACCTTAAAAAATGGCTGAAAGTGGTTGCAATGGTAAAGGAGAGGCGAACCGAGAAATATCAGCTACAAGTGGTCAAATCACGGTGGAAGGTGAGGAAGAAGAAGATGACATCATACTCATGCAGAGCAACCCTGTTCATTGTGTCCTGAAGACACCAGGACATATAGCAACTGCCCCATGATGCACATTAAGTCTACCACCACCTACTACTTCTCGAAAATTGCTTGAGTCAGTGGCCCCAGAAAATAATTAAATCCAGGCTACTATTATGGGTATGTTTAGGCAGGAGAGACCCTACGCCCGCAGCCATCCAATGGCATGTTTGTACAATGGAAAGAATGCAAAAATGTTAGTGCTGGACCTCCTCTTTTTCTCTTTTGTGGAAGGAGTGGGATTCTTAGAGTTCGTGCCAGCCATCTGCAGGAAATGGAAGGTTCCATACTGGATCTATTTTGGGCGTAAAGCAAAAGCTAGGTCTTGGCCCTGAAGTAATTTCTAAGATCGTTCGGCGGCATGCAACAGTAGCCATGTTCGCCATGGAAAAATCACACACAGCTGCAAACATCTTAGATGAATTTAATAGCAAGATGTCTGAATGTCTGTGACCCAGAGATCTTCAAATTGGATTTGTTGCCACTGACAATGGTAGTAACATAGTCAAGGCCCTGGCAGGCGCTGGCTGTTTCAGGGTCCTGTGTTTTGTGCACTGCTTCTACCTGGTTGTGCAAGACTTTCTTAAAAAAGACATAGGGGGTCATTATTACCCAGCAGTCGGTGGTTATGTGGCGGTACATACCACCACATTATGATATTGGCGGGTTGGCCTAAGCCAACCTGCCAATCTACCACTCTAACCTCTGTGGCGGTAGAAGCCGCCAGGCTGGAGATAAGATTCTCTACCCCAGCGGCCGCTATTGTACCGCCTCAAGCATTTTGACCCTGCCTACCGCCATGGTTTTCATGGCGTTCGTAATGCCACGAAAACCATGGCAGTAGGCCCTATCACTGATAGGAAGCCTCCTCCCCTCAAACACTTCCCAGATGCCCCCAACCTTCCCTCCATCCACGCTCCCCCTTCCAATCCTCCACCCTTCTACACCTACACATAAACACACGCAGACACGCACCACGCATACACATACCTACTCACACAGGCATACACACATTCATACATGCATGCATCTATTCATTCATGCACACATCAACACCACCTTCACACTGACACGCAGACATACATTCACATATCCATACTCACACACATTCTCACACAGGCATACACCCATGCAAACAACACCACACATACATTCTCATTCATGCACACACTCACACACTCATGCACCCCCCCACACACAACACCCCCCTCCTCTGTCGGAAACGTGACTTACCTGAATCCAGGGGTTCTTCCGGCAGGGGATGGGACGGGGCTCTGCTACTGCCAGCAGAGCCCACCAGCAGAACACCGCCAGGCCGTATTATTTGACATAGTACGGCTAGCGGCGGTCTACTGGCGTGGCACTGCTGGTGGTAGCAGCGCCACCTTAACACCATCCGCCAGTATGGCCACAGCCAGATTTCTGCCCTTCTTGTGGCGGAAATCCGGCTGTGGTCATATTATGGCGGATGGATGTTAGCCACAGCGACGGTCTTTTGGCGGCCATCACCACGGTGGTAGGCGTTTTTTACCACCAATTACATAATGAGGGACATAGTCAGCAACATACTGACCACCTGCAGATGCATCTGCACTCATTTCACCCATTCTTTTAAAGCCCGGAAACAGTTGTGGATTGTTCAGCATGGTAACAGAGTACCAGTTAAAGCCCTGATACAGTAGGTACCAACACGTTAGAACTCTAGCTACTATATGTTGCAACATGGTTGAGCAGTACAAACAGATCAATGACTAAGCCATTCAAAGAGGAGGGGGTGCAATTGGGAAAGCTATGACCATGGATACAGACAGCTGGGGCCTAGTCAAATGCCTCACACAGATGCTGCTCCCTTTTAAGGTTTTTACGTGGGAAGTTAGCAAGGAGGACAGTACAATGGGCCAAGCTATCCTGTTGTTGCATCTGCTGCAGGAGCAGCTAAAGAAGATGTCTGAAAGGTTTGCGTTCGGGGTGCGAACGAAAACCCAGAAGCGCATAAGAGACTTAGCTATCGCTTGACTTGCAAGGCTGCAAAATGACATTATCTCCTGCAAAGAGTACATCTGTGCCATCCTACTTGATCAATGCTACAAAACAATTCTTCCCACTTTTATTCCTTTTTTTGAAGGAGATGTTTCACAAAACAAGAAGTGGATTGCTGAGCAAGCACGAGAACTGTAAGATGAAGGGCTGGAAGTGAGAGTCTGACTTCACAGTTCTGGGGTGCTACCTTCAACTTCCAGAGAGGGCAGTCTTGTTTTCTCACATCCGCCAACCCCACCAGCAAGAAAACTGGCAACAACAGCAACAGAAGAATTGGACCCAACCTCTGCATTGGTTTGATTTCAAGTTGCAGGTCTTAAGTCCAGTGGAGAGGTGAAGGCAAAAGCGGTCGAGCAAGTGGCAACAGCAATGATCATTCAGAGGATGTTCTAGGAGTATCTGGATGACCTGAAAGAGGTGTATGTGGATCAAAAACCATCGGTGTATTGGTTTGGAAAGATGCAGCTATGTACAGGGCTCAGCAGGCTGGCAATAACGTTTCTGGTTTGTCCTGTAGCCAACGTGTCTGCTGAGCGCGTGTTCAGTGCAGCTGGTGCAGGTGTTACAGTGAGAAGAACCAGTCTCTTGCTTCAAATGTGGAGAGATTAACCATGATCAAAATTAACCAGAATTTTATACCACCTGATTACACAGTTCCCAAAACACCACAGGAGGAAAGAGGATGATTGGTCAGAATCAAGTGTGCTAACTGACCGACTTCTGGGTAAACCACCAGAGTTTGTGAACAAACTCTACTTCCCGGACTGAGTATGCCAGTGTCACCATAGAACTTTTTAATTCTAGTTGAACTTCTTTTTTTTCTTTCTTTCTTTGCAAAAGACTGCTTGTGGCACATTAAGTTTGTGCCTAATGTATACTGCCCTACCATTTTATAGTCACATATGAGCCCGGATTGGAGTTAGATCCATATGCAGCGAAGAAGCCCCCACATATCCTTCAGGACATTGGAGACGATGCCTGGCTCCCTCACATGCCTTTGCATATCCTATTTTGTTACGTCACCTAGCAGGGCTACATTAGAAGACCATTGATTAAAAGACTGCCGGTGTCAATGCCAAATTTCAATGTGTTGATGATACCATCAAAGGGGAGATATTTTGGTCAACCACCGTGCTTGGATTGGAAGCGGTAACTACTAATATTTGCACCAATGTGTGGTGATATATTGAGTGATTGTAAGTGATGACTGATGATGTATGTGATAGTTGTCTGACAGGGAGGGAGGGAGTTCAACAAATGTGTAAACTTGTTTTCAATGATTTGAAGTGTTTGGGTGCTGATGGGTGATCATTTTGTCTTGAAATTGATTGGTCTTTCAAGCTTAGTGTAATTGACCTGCAGGGTCCACTTCTTTTTTCTGGTTTCTTAGACCAGACCAATCTCTTTAGTTACCAAACACACATCTTCCAGTTCTGTTTCTCTATTTGTTCTTCATTAGCAGTGCACTTGACTATACAGGTCTACCTCGCTCGGTTGGGACTGGGATGGAGTTCCCCAGAATCAGGAGGAGGAGGATGGAAGGACTCAGGGTGAGACTACCTCAACAGCTAGAAGGAGACAGTTATCAACTTCAAACACAAACCATGATGATGGCAAAGGATCGAGGCCTAGTACTCACTCAGCTGATTGATTGGGAAATGCTGCTGAGTGTGTGTTTGCTGCATTGCTGGGTCAAACGTGAAACTCTTCTTTATGATCTGCCTCTGAGTCTTCTTGATATACTACTGACTCCTCATGAAGCTTACCTTGCTTCAAATCCTTTTGTTCTTCTCCTTTATTCTATAATACAGTTAGTGTTTTACTAATATGCAGGCCTTTTCCTAGTCCTCCATGAACAAACATTGGTGAGAAAGCAAGACTTCAGCTCACCTACCAGACAGGATCAGCCAGGCACCGAAGAATGATAGACATTCCAAGAAGAATGGAGAACCACTGCCCAATTTGGTAACACAGTATCATTTTTCTTTTAACAATCGAACTGGATGGGTTAACTTCAATCCCCCATAATTAGTATTTTTCAAACCTAGAAGACATAGCATTTAGAGATATACTATTGTGGGTCTCTGTGGGGCAAAAGGACTGTTTGCAATGCATTTAACTGGCTGTGTCATACTTATCCATTCATCATTTCCTTGCACAACAGACAGATGATGGTGTGCTTCTCTGCGCAGCAATGAATAATGTTATGGTTTCTTTTCTGTAGTGTTTGCCTTTGTCACACCTTTCCTCAAAATCTGTTTCCCATCCTTTCACCGAGCCCCCTAACCCACCTTCCCCAGCCTGTGTGATTGTGATGCTATATGTATTTGACCACCGACTCCATCTTGATCATTTACTTTGTGCTTAGAATCAGGTGACGTCACAGCTGTGGCACAGGATCTTTCCACAAAGAGCTTGTTTTTCACAAAGAACGTGTTTTTGCTTTTCTCACAAGAGCAACACACCATGCTGGAACATATTATGGGGCAGGCTGTTACGATAAGAGAGGACCGAGCTGAGAATGTTTTCATCATGGAAAGTTACAACTCTGTCTCTGGAAGGTGCATTGAGGCCCTGTCAGTTCTTTTGCTGGTTTTCAACACAGACTAAGTACAGCCAGCATTTGAATTCCATAACAGAAGGGAGGGGGTTACTAGAATCCTCCTCTTGAGTTAATTTAAGGTATAAAAGACGGGGAAACTTGTCGCTAAGGTAGGAACTTACCTGTGGCGCGCACGCACTTCCTGGGAGATTTGATCCCATATGTGGTCTCCTGCCTTGGCTGTTTTGAGGGTTCCTCCAGTATTATTTAGCGCATATATATATATATTTTATATATCTATATCTATATATATATATATTCAAAGTTGATGTGTTGCACATCTCTGTTAGTGATTATTTAACTGCTATGATTCTTTTGTGTATGCACATGTTTTACTTCATTTGAGTTAAATGCTTATTTTCATATATTATTGTGCTTTTATTTGATATCTGGGAAGTGCCTTAATAACTTCATTACGCAGACTAAGTGTGCTACATTCTTTGGCATTGTTTCCTCTTAGTTTAAACAAGAGCAACACAGTGATTTATTGAGGTGTGACTAAAATATACACCATAATCGATCACACACTTGCTGGGGTGCTTGTCATAAAAGCAACACCAACTCCCTGCATGAGCTTCTATTACCTGAGCAATATTCCACACCAGTCCCATCAACATCATCATTAAGGCCTGTTGTGTTGTGTGTTGCGTAAACGCTTAACCTTGTCCAACCACTCTTGACTCTGAGCCCACTTCTCCTGACTCCATGATTTCATTTACTATGTTTAGTTTTAAATACTAGCTCCCCACCATTGCTCAGAAGAAGTTGATATTGCTATTTTTTCAATTATCATATCAGGTCATCTTTATTGTGTGTCAAATATTGTCATTGTGGTAGTCTGGTCTCAGTCTTCCTAAAGGCATGATGTAATATGACCCACTAACTCTCTGTTTTCTTTCAATCTAGTTGACAATGAAGGATAACCCTTTGAATAATCCTGCAGTTGGAGTTCACATAGGTGGGAGTGGCACCTCTGTCTTCCCTGTTAACGTGCTAGCCTGCTACTACTGCTACCCATTAAGACGCCTTTTTCGGAAAAACCCCATAGTAAGAAGACTCCCTACCCTCATCTATTTCGGCAAAAGAACTATGGATTGAAGTTAACTTGTTTAGATAGTAATTAACTACTACTAAAGAAGCTCTTGTCTTGCCTATGTGTATCTAGGTTTTTGTAGGCAAAATAGGCAATGGCAATCATCCCCTAGTGTCAATATACCTGCAGAGGGCAAATAAGCAAGGTTATAAGTAAATGAGATGCACTTTTTCTAGCAGATTTAAAAAAACAGGCTACACTAAAAGACAGCATTACAAACTAAAACACCAAAATAAAATAAACATTTGCAGCAAAAATCAAGTAAAATAAATGATCCCCTTTATTTTAAACAAATGTAATAACCCACCCTTTCCACCCACAACAGGCCCACCCATCTCCCCAAATAAATAGCCCTGTCCCCAAAAAGTCCAATGAAAGTCCATTAGGAAATTAGGAATAGTAATGTTCTTGAAAAAAACCCACCCCAACTCCCTCCCCGACCTCTCCACCTACAACAAGTGTCCTTCCCACCAAAACAAAAAATGTAACAAAGAATCAGAAGAGGGCGTTCTTGACAAGAGTCCAGGGATCTTCGAGAGTTGCCTCCATGCATGCCACCTGAAGGGCCAGGCATGCAAGGTTTTGTAGGATGCGGCATTGGAAAATACGGTCCGAGCTCAAGGTGGGTGTAGCAGTGGTGGAATAGGGATTTGCTGATGCCTGCTGGCAGATGCGATGGTGGTGCCGCTGCAAGCCTGGAGGTTCTAGTAGCCGGTTGGAGGAGGTAGGGCCAGCTGCCAGTGCTGCTTCTGCCTCATCCTCTTTCTGCTGAAGGGCCTCCAGCCGTTGATATTCATGGCAGATGCCCTCCAGCCTGTGCCGCTGCAGCCGAGCTACAATCTCCTGATAAATTGGATGTTGTCCTCCAGGAGTAGCTATAGCAGGAAAGAAAACAGAAAATATCAAATTATAAACCATGTTCTGTGCAAATAATTTTTTACAAAGTAGAGTGGCATAGTAGCAGTAAATTGCTGGTCCCCTAGGGCCATGAGATTTTGATGTGGCTGATTGAGAGTCACAGGGCCATTTTTTACCCACACATGCCTCGATGTAGTTGACAAATGTCAAAAGGGTAAAATTTGAACTGGCATGAATCTGTTATGGAAGCCATGAAATATTAATCAATTATACATAAATGTGGCGCATGCAAGAGATCACCCTTTGACACCCATTTAAGCTTTACGCTCCCTTGTCCAGTGTTTCACTATTCCAATCCAGCCATCAATATTTATCCAGCCGTCCAACTATACACTCACCTATCCAGTATCCACTCTTTCAAACACCCTCCTGTCACCTATCCATCCATTTACCCACGTATCGTTCGTTACCATCCACCCATTCTTTACCCAAGTGTCGCTTTTACCCATCCACCATTTACCTACTGAAGCATCCTTTCACTCCTTTCACCCCTTTCATCCATCCATTCACCCACCCTTGCATCTCCCATCACTCACATATGCATCTTTTCATTTCACCCACACATCCTTCCACTCAAATACCATTTCATCCATTCTTTCTTTTACCTGTTCATGCTAAGTTTGCTTTTCCATCAAGCCATCTTTTGTAGCATCTGTTCATTGTGAGCTTTTGTCCACTGATTTGCAGAGAGAAGAGGTCAGTAAGAACTCAACTCCCGCTGCTAAACCAGAGGCTTCACAAGCAACGCCCATGCAGTATATTAGTAATTGCCAATGAGCAAGAACAATATGACTTACCAGTGCCAGACAACGGCTTCCGCAGGGTTCTCCACCTCCGACTGCTGCCTCATCCGGTGCACTGGTGCTGCCGCTGGCCCCTGCACTGATGCGGTGAGGCTGGAAATTTTTTAATACATTTTAGCTCCAACAAAATACAACCACAATACATCATTACATTAATATCTATCTTCTTCTAACATTAACTTTAGAAATTTTGTTGGTTGTTAGAATAGCCAGGTAGACAAATCAACCGCAAACATTTCAGAATCAAAGGGGCAGAGCTAAGTCAATGAAGTGCAATAAAGGGGTAGGATACTTTGGCCAACCCAGGAGAACCTATGGTGAGGTCTTGGTTTATAAATGCAATGAGTATAAACAAGGCAAAGAAAACCTTCACAAACATGCATAAAAAAGCTCACTTGGGCATACAATCTTGTCCCAAAAATCTGTCCTCTCAGTATTAAGTACCGGTGCGCAAGATATATAAGTGGAGAAGGGAAACCTAAGCTTAGTAACAAACCATAAGAAAGCTAGTACAGACAGGAGGGTCAGGTACAGAAACATGAGAAAAGATAAATGTGGGGATAACTAGAATTTATTTAACAAAACTTACATAGAACAAAACCAAGTACAAAAAAGGTAGATAGACACAGTAAAACGAAAAGAAAAATTATTCAAAATGAGGAGATGTGAAAATTAGAGAAATACTAATGATATAACAGGAGGACTTACTGGGGCCAGCAGATCCACCAGCATCCTCACTGGCAATGGCACTGGCACCCTTGTCTCCTCCTGTATTCTCCGCTGATGTGCCCTCTTCTTCCCTTTGGGTGCTGAGGTAAGAAATAAAGATGATAAAAAAAGATTAGTGGTACAGTTCATCTTCCAAAAATATTTTGAGAAGCAGAGGCAAACACAGTAATTTTTCTAAATCAGATTGGCTAGAATGATGGACTCAACTCGAGTTGACCTATTCTTTTACTTTCGTAGTTCCTATACCTAAGCCCTGCTCCAAATTTCCTAAACTACAGGCCATATTATTTACAAATTTTTGAAGCAGGACAGTGCCACACACCTTCTTGTAGCGCTGCCCTGCATCAAAAGAAAAGGACAGGAATATGCCATATCTTTAACAGATATGGTGCATTCCTGTCCTTTTCCCCTGCATTAGCACACAATGGGTTGGCATGAGCCAATGCAGGCACTCCGCACCATGCTGCAGGGGTGCCTGCGTTGAAGGGATGATTGTTTTTGTGTAGGAAGGGACACCTTCCTGCAAAAAACAATCACAAGAGGAGTTTTCCTTTTCCTATGTGTGCTGCAGAGTGCAGCATACATAGAACAAGCATTTGCAATGCAGTGGGTCTCGCATTTGCTTGCGTTAGAGCTACTGGTGTAAACTCATAACTGGACTTTTTTGCCACATTAATTGGCCAACCCTGCCTGATAATTTGGTCCTTTCTTGCCACATAACTCCAGTGGCCCTGCATATAACTAAAGCACTTCCATTTACCTTTTCCCTCTATCTGCAGCCAAAATAAAAATGTTGCCATTTAGAATCCTAATTTAAATCTGCCATGCTAATTCCAATAGAATAACACTTTCATCACTTCACCATCAGAGTTGCTGGCTGGCTAACACAATTCCCAAAAAAAAGACAAAAGACAGCCACGAAGGAGTAACAAGAGAAATAAACTAGAAGGGTAACCCAAACATATCAAGTGTTCAATCAGTCATAGTGTAATATGGATGTTAAGTTTGCCTGAATCATGTTCATAATTGCAATAAAGAGAGATTCATAAAACATATACAATTATCATGTCAACCCAATAAATCCTTTATCAGAGATACAAATTTGGCATTAGACTGTAATGCTAGGAACAGCCCCAACAGGACAACACAATGAAAATAGCATTTGTAAGAAACATGGTCATGTAACCATGTAGTTAGCTCCTTGAGGGCATAGCCATATGAAAAGGCAATAGTAGAATGTAATACAGTGTAACCATATATTTAGTCCCTAGAAGATATAGCTCATTGCACATTTTAGGGCACACAATACCTTTAAAACACAAACTACTACTCCCAGCTGTAAAACAAAAGTTACAGTCATGAAAGCCTAAAAAAAAAAGACACTGAATGATGGGAGGGGTTAGTATTTTGAGGTCCCCACTAACTTAGTGTGGGACCCAGAGATGATGTAAACAGAAAGAACAAATTGTGGTGAACGTTTTGTAGGTGGTCCCATTGTCCTAGGACCATCACAGGCTCAGTTATGAGCAAAAATGTTTTGTAGAAGGAATGCCCTGCAAAGCATTATGGTGCGAGTTTCCGAGTGCTGCACATATTGTAGTATGTTGACTGTAAGACTCAGAACAGCCCATGGAGGACACCACTATAAAAATAGCATTATAAGAAACTTTGTCACGTAACCCTATAGTAAAACTTCACCGATTTCCTACAAGTGCTTGCAATTAAACAAGCCAGAAAATTACAGACAGTATTGTTTAAATGTAAATTGCATTTATATAGCTCTTACTACCTATGACGAGACGTCAAACCCCGATGTGGTGTGTAGATTGTATACATATTTTCGCTTGTATGTATGTGACACCAGAGTGTGTTACTGTTGACTGAATATGAGAGAGTATGGGACATTGTTATGCATAGTTTTTTACAAGATTGCATTGTGTGCGTTGTGTGAGTACATTGGGGTTAGCGTATATACTAGTGCAAGGATTATTTAGTGTGTAAATTGTGCCTTGTTCCCGTTGTTAGGGTGAAGGAAATCTGTTGAGGCTATTGGGGAAATGCTCTGTGTGTATATCACCAAGAGGGATGGAATCAAAAAAGAACTGGTGAGATGTATTTTTAGGGGCGAGTGCAAATCGCTCCATCCCTCTTCTAATCTCTCTCTAGCTGGATTTTAACCATGCCCTTGTTTCATCAGTCACTTTCATTAGCTCGTGGGCTTGCCTTTTGAAATCCACTTGTTTCCATTCTTGAAAGGCATGCATACGTCATGCCTTTTCCGGTGTTTAGCCCTCCTGGAGAGCACCTGTTAAACTACTGGAAACATATGAGGCTCTATGTTTTCCGTATAGTTTCTGGACTACTTTTTTGCTTTATTTTGCAGCGCGATTGCACTCGTTTTTTAAATTTAATGTGGCAAGAAAAGTCCAGTTAGGAGTTTACAATGCTAATACCTCTAATGTGAGTATGCGAGACCCGTTGCATTGCAAATGCTTGTTTATTTTTGTTGCAGAATTTCCACCACGAGTCCCAAGCTTCGGGAAGTATTACTGGCGTGAAGAGGTTGCATGCATCAGTGACGCAGGGTGGGAGGTCAAGGGGGGAGAGTTCTTCGAGGAAGGAAATGTAATTTATCCATCGCTGCTCCTCTGGAATGGTTTGCAGAGGAGGCTTGTTTCCCGTTCTTCTGTCTCAGCAGTCTTCAAATGTCTAGGCTTCTTGACACCCGAGTACACCTTTAAGAATGTCCCTGAGACATTTGTTGTTCAGACCTGTCAGTGTTCCGTGTAGGGCAGATGTGCAAAAGAGCATCGCTCTTTTTAAACACGGCCTGTAAAATTACTTCTAGATATTGGCAGTGAAATAAACCTTCCTGTGACCAAGCACGTTTAAAATGCTGTGGTGCTCTTATTGAGATAGATTGTTAACAGAGCGCTTCTAGCCATCTTTACTATGTCATTGTGGAAATGATACATGCACCTTGGCAGTCACTATACTAATGCCCCATTTTAAGTTGAAATGTTTGGGTATTATGTGTTACTTAGTTCGCCCAGTTCAGCAGTACTGTATAACTTGTCGCCAGCCACTAGCATCTTTTTCTGGCGCATGTGTACTGTTCTGCAAGCTCTCTTCGAGCTGAGACGTCTGCTCTGATCTAATATGCGCCGCTCCTAATTGCTCCTACATTCAGCAGCTGAAGATGAAGGAGCTCCTGAGACATCCGGATGTGGTGTTGTCGGCCTATGTTATGCTGCTTGGCAGCTTGCACGCGCAAATAAAGAAGGACACATTCACTGTGGGTTACTGACGGGCCAGCTTGAGGTTCACTGTACCGCTATCTCCGCTCCAATGCCCCACCTGCTGGCCCACCGTTTATTATAACACCTTACACCATGTGTCCCGGTGGTCAACAACATAAAGCACGTTTAAACAGGGGAGGAGGGGCGGTTCCCCTCCAATAGCAACATCTCGTCAATGGTAGTGCTTGCGACCAGTTACGTCACGGGCATGACACTACAAACCTCCCAAAAATTAAACAACACACCAAACATGGAGCTACAAAACATTTCTTGCATCAGCTCACTCCAGATGGTCTCGCAGTCGCTGAGACGGGGCAGGATTACTTCGTAGAGTATACTGGGTACGAGTGGATTGGTCTGTGACAGGATCTGTATTTTGAACATCATCAGGTGTCAAGCCTCTTAGAGCAGGGTCGGAATCTGACTGGGGCAGAAGGAGGAGTTGGCATGCAGTCATTTGAGTCAGACATTGACTCCTGGTCATTGTCAGACAACTGAGGGCTATGCTCATCCCCACCGTGAGGGGTAAAACCTCATAAACATGGAAATATTCCTTGTGATGGTGGATGTCCCTCGCTGGGCCACAACCATGGATCCACACCGGAGCACAATGGTCCAAGGATTTATGTCAAATGGTAGGCGAAATTTAGTCCCAGAGGATTGTTGTTTGAGCAGCACAGCATCCTCTACATGTAAGTCTGAGGCTTTTGCTTGCTGCCTGCAGCTGGCTTTCTGATTCACATTTATCCGCATCTATGGTTCCAGGCCTCCACGGACGGTGATGGGGGATAGAATGGGGGATAGAATACACAATTGCCCTCCCCAAGGAGATATGTCCGGGAGCATGGCCTGTGGTGGAATGGGGAGTCTGTCTGCAGTTTCATAGGAAGGCGTATATGGCATATTTACTAGATTGTCCACTGGCAGCAGCAGTCTGGATGACCTTGTTTAAGGTTTGCAGGTTTGCCTGGGGCCATCTCAGTGTAATCTATTTATTTTGGATACCAGTTGCCTCAAAGCAAGAGGCAAGCTCCCGACTATGGAAGGGAGGGCCGCTATCAGTTTTTATGTCACAAACGAGGCCATGAGTGGCCAGGATTTTTTCAATTTTGGGTATCACAACTTCGGCTGTGAGAGCTGGGATTACCTCTACCTGAGGATATTTTGAATAGTCATCAATCATCACCATGGTGTACTGGCCATCAGGAAGACTCCCAAAATCGAGGCTGGCTGAAACCCATGGCTGTTGTGGTCCTAACTCTGATTCTATAGGGACAGGCCGGCTGGGCTCCCCAGAGGCTTGGTACCATTCACAAGTCCGTACCAGCCTCTGGAGGCAGTCATCATGGGCCGTGGCATGAATTAAGGTTTCTGTTGAGACAGGTAGCAGCCAGGACCTGTCAGATACATATCTCACATATTCTTCTATTTCGTGAGCCTCATGTATCTACCTCTCTGTGGCAGCTCGCGGGTGACAAGACAAGTAGTCAGCCAGGTTATCCTACCCTGGCTGGTATTCCAGGCGACACCTGTAGTCTTGTAGCTGGAGTAGCCACTTTTCTATCCCCAGCAGTGGCTTTGACGCAGTCCCCATTAAATAAGTGAATGAGGGGTTTGTGGTCAGTTGTAACGAGGAAGGGTTGGCCATAGATGTAAAGGTGGAAGTGCTTGCAACCCCAGTGCACGGCAATTGCCTCTTTCCCAATCTGCAAGTATTGTTGCTCAGTGTTGGTCAATGACCTGCTCGCAAATTCGACTGGTGACCACTCACTGTTGTCTTACATCTGAAGCAGCACTGATCCCAAGCCTTTTGGACTAGTGTCAACGGCAATGTTTGTTTCTCTTCGGGGGTCAAAATAGCAGAGGATTGTGTCACTGGAAAGGGCTTCCTTGTTGGCCTCAAAAGCGGTTTGTTGATCGGGTCCCCAAACCCAGGGTTTTGATGGTTTTGTCAGGTTTCTGAGAGACTGAGTTAGAGTAGAGATGTCTTTAATGAAATGGCCACAATAGTTTACCATCCCTAGAAAACTGCGGATTTCAGTTACTGTTGTGGGCGGGTGTGCCTTTTTGATGTCTTGCACCTTCTTTGGATCAGGTGCTACACCGTCTTCCGAGAACACATATCCAGAAAACTGGATCTTATTGGTGAGAAATTCACACTTACAGCGGTGAAGGGTTAGGCACGATTCTTTGATTCGTTGTAGCACGCTCTTGAGCCTTACATTATGCTCTGGGATGGTCGCAGCGTTTATTAGTATGTCGTCACTGACATTGATAGTGCCGGGAAGACCTGCTAGGAGCTCGTGGATAACGTTTTGGAAAACCTCAGCAGCATTAGAGATCCTGAAATTCACTCTTTTGTAACACCTGAATCCTACATGCGTTGAGAACGTAGTTATATAGAGTGACTCTTTTGCCAGAACTATTTGGTGCGCAGGTTTGGAGAACCAACATGTTCCACTCAGTTTGCCTATTAAGTCATCAATCGTGGGGGCTAGGTGTCTTTCACGCTTGATGGTGGTGTTGGGGAGGCGCATGTCTACGTAGATGCGTACCTCACCTGGTTGTTTGGGCTTCCACATAACCACTATCGGAGAGACCCACGGCATGGGCCCAGTGACTCGTTCTATGATGCCGGCTGTTTCACGTTTCTCTAACTCTTTCTCTATCTGTGGTCTGAGGTGGAATGCAATGCATCAGTGACAGAGTGCCACTGGCTGTACAGTCTCGTCGATGTGTAGCTTTACCTCTTTGTGACGCAGACAGCCTATACCCTCAAACACATCTGGGAACTGGTCGAGGAGTTCAGTTACCGACTCTTGATGTATACCAAAAGCAAACGTGACGACTCCTAGTTCTTTGGCTGTTTGGCACCCTAATAGCATCCCATGTCCTTCTTCTGCCACATAAACGTGAGCATTGAGAGATCGCAGCCCATATGTGATGGACGTCTCGAAACTACCTTTTAGGGCCAGCGGTGTGCTCTGGCCATATGCATATACTTTCACTCTTGCTGTCTTTAAGGCAGGGGCAGGAACCATTTGGTGGTGCACGTCTGACGCTAATATGTTTATGGAGGCTCCTGTGTCAACAACAGCAAGGGTCAGGTGGGTGCCTGCTTTTATCTAGCACTGTTGTAGTTTCTTTGACGATTGAGCCGCAGTTCCTACTGTGAGCAGGGAGTGAATGACATGTTCCTCAGTGTCGTCATCGTCCATTTCACTGCCTCTTTTGGACCTGCTAATGTTGACATAAACAGAGGCGTCCACTGTTTGTGGCTTGTTCGATCTGCACAGCTTCACAAAGTGATTGAGCTTCCCGCATCCTGCACATTTCTTGGTCACTTGGTCAGTGTGATGGTCCTCCACAGTACCCACACTGCCTTGGTGGTGGGCGATTGTTTCTGGGTCTCACTTTTTTAGAGAACCATCACCACTGTGTTGACTGGTTCCTCCTTGATTTGTCTTTGGAGCGCTGCCTCCATATGGGATGCTTGGGCCTTGGATAACTCTTTGGTGTGTCCCATCGTAAGGATGTCAGGTAGGGATCTTCTAGACTCCTGAAGGATCCTCTCTCGCAGCTTCGCTGACGCACACTCCTGGATTACTTGGCCTCTGATTTCCTTGGTTTTGTCTGCGAGCCCACAGGTGCTGGCTAGGTCTTTAAGCCTCACCTAGAATGAATTGATCGATTCTTCGGCTTGTTGTCTAGCTTGCCAGAATACGAATCATTCATAGTCCGTGTTGGCTATGTGTTCGAAATGCATATTGAGGGTGAATACCAGGGTCAGGTGTGTTTTGGGGGTGGCTCCGGGAAGGTTTTTGGATATTTTGTAGCTATCTTTCCCCTGGGTGTAAAATTATTGCACTGTTTTGTGCGTTCTCGACTTTGGGGGCCTCAAACAAGAGCAGTACTCTGTCAACCCAGTCTTTCCACCGTGGGACTTGTGCGGACGGGGACCCTTTTACGATAAAAGGCTCGACTGGTGGGATGGCGGACATATTGTATTAGTGCGAGCAGTGTATTACGTGGTCCAACTATTTTCAGCGTACGAAGTGCAGTGTTTCCTGCCCAAACCCCGTAGGAGGTATGCCTGCTGCAGATATGAAGACGCATGTCCAGCTGTGCCTGTGTGGCTTGTTTTACGACTCCTATGCCATTCAGAAAATATCAATGCCAGGGTCCAGTGTTTACTGCCAGTATTATCTTCATGTGTTTTTTTTGTTTCTACAAACAAAAATGTCACTTTACCGTCTCAACGGTAGTCTTCGGGCAGATTGCGGAATCTGCTGATGCTAACTTACTCTTTGCCTTGGTCACGCCTGCTTCACCGTGGGGCAGCGCTCGGGTAAGCGGCTTCGCTGTAGAAGCTGGTCAGAGGAATGGAGGCGGGGCACTGAAACGGAGCGTGCTTGCAGAAGCACGTATTAGGTAGGGCAGCTCCGCGCTGATAGGCCGGCACGGGGAACTCAGGCAGACCGGCTAGTGCTGCCCCAGCCATGAACAACCTCCTCTAATGGTAAACACATCCTCTAACATATCCGATGCAGACGCGTGCATAGATAAGTACATGTACGCATGGCTGTAAACACCCACATACATACAGCAATAATCACCAGACGCAGCTCCTCCACTAGGGCAGAGGAGCGTCACCCTTCCCACCAGCAGCACCATGTTTATTATCCTTTTTTATAAAAGGGGCGGGCCACAGGCTGTTACGAGCACTGAGGGAGAGTGCACAGCACTCCCCCTCACTGCGCATGTATGTCTGGCCAGCTGTCTCGGGACAGCCAAGTATGCATGCGCAGTAGGCTCTGTCCAGCCCAGCAAGGACGCTCCCAGACAATCCTTATTCTGCTTTGAGCAGTGTCAGGATTGGCCACAGGGCAGGCTGGGATCCTGTGCCTGCAGGCTGTTGGCAGAGAAGAGTAGAGGAGCAGCCTGGTCCTGACGGCAGCGGCGGCGACGATTAAGGTAAGTTTTTTTTCTATTAATTTTACCCCCCCCCCCCTTGTTCCCACCATGAGCCACTCCTGATAAACACTTATCCCACATATCCGATTCACTGACAGTGGGCAACGAGTGTGCAGACATGTACAGGTACACACTGCGGTAAACACCCATTCTAACAGATCCATGCACTGACACTGGCCGACCTGTGCACAGACATATAAAGGTACACACGGCACTAAACACCTTCTGTAACATATCCGATACACTGACACTTGACAACACATGCACAGACATGCAGAGGTACGCAGAGCAGTAAACACCTCCTTTACCACACCTAAAACATTGTGGCTTTGCCACACACACGTACAGGTACACACAACACATATACAATACACTAAAACAGGGCTTTGAGTACACTCATGATCAAATGCAAACAGTGGGAACCTCCTCCTGAAATATATCTGATGAACTGAATCAAGGAGACGTACACAGACATATACGGATCCACCAAGAGAGAGGTGAACACCCCTTTTCACATATCCAATACACTGAAAAAGAGGGACATCTGCACAGACATATACAGGTACACACGGGGGAAAACTCCCTGTAACTCACGTGATGCGCTGCACTACAGAAAAGTGACCGACGTGCAGATACACAGTGGTATAAAACCTAGAAAGAATCATGGGAGGGATGAAAGGCAAACGGAAACTGGAGGAGGGGCCATCACACGCTGTAACAGGAGGAAGCGAGACGTAGTGTGAGGGCCTACAGAAATGTTCACTTAGTTAAAACGCCTGGGGAGGGAACTCAGCCCACAAAATGTGCCAATAACAATGAAGCATTGAAGACAAGCACAATAGAGAATGAATAACAAGAGTGGGTGTGGTTAAAAGCCCACAGAGAGATTACAACAGACTAGAGCGCTTGCACGCTCGATCCGAAAAAGGAAAAAACTAGGAGAAATAATGTTTTTTCACCTTGTTGCTCATCTCCCTTATGCCTCCCCTGGGAGGGGAAGGTTTTTGACGCATTCCAAGGTTTACAAAACCTTGTAAATCTGGGAATTTGTCAGATGCCATGGATGTTACATGGGAACACCCACTGTAACACCTATGGCATGTCTCCTTTTCGCAGAGTCAATGCAGCAACTTGAACTACTTTGGCTCAGTCCACATTAACAAGGCCATGAAGAGCCACACAGGGTGGCTTTACGTGGCCTTGTAAATATGGCCCTGCAGTGTGCACCACCAGATTTTCACTAAATGTGGCTTCCAGCGGTGCAAAGAGCCTTGTAAATAAATATGGCCCTACATTTATAACTACATACCACTATCAATTCATTCACATTGCAACAAATGATCTTTGCTTCTCTCAACCACCTTTGATGGGGTGACTCAGCCTTCATTTTATTTTTTCATCACATAGATGCATACACTCTATGATGATATACACATCACCAGGAGATTGATTGGAAGGGACTGCAGAGAAGGGAATGTTAACTCACTGATACTACTTACTCACTGATATTACTACTATATCTATCTTATTCTTGGTGACAGGAGGAGTCTCTGTCTGCATGGCTTCTTAAATAACCAGCCAACATGCACACCCACAAGTACAATTATGAAGCGCTGACTCACCTTGCTAGCTAAAACTGGGTCATATAATAAATAAATGTAACCTTAACTTACCTATGAGAGCACTGCTTTTAAAAAAAATAGCTTTGAGGAACACAGACAACAAATAAATAACTATTACCCACCAAGTCCCGACACCTTGACGCCCAGCAGGTTGAGCAGGTCCTGTTCCTGGTCGATGATGTCCACCCATTGGTACATCAACTCCTGCTGGGTGCGCTACACCCCAGTGTGCCAACAAAATAACCAACACACCCTTCCCCACCAGCATTTGACGCTCCCAAAGGGTGTAACCGCTCCCAGACCTGCCGTCTGCTGCACTGCACAAAAAAAACTGGTGCTGCCACCTCCACCTCAGTGAAAATGGGGCGGGCTGCACCCTTTGGTGGCACTGATTCCTTCAAGGTAAGCGACTAGCAGTCACATTGGCGCTGTCACTCCCTCTGCCACCCTCTGCCAAGGTGCTGAGTGGGAAAAAGAAAGTGGAAGAAATAGAAGGAACAAAGAAAGGAAAAAAAAGCAAAGGGAAAAGCAAAAAAAAATGAAGTATTCAAAAGTCGCAAAAACACAACACAATAATGACAAAAATGTAAAATACACAAACAGAAAGACATACAAAATAAAGGACAATGAAGAGGTGGTGAAGTAGAAAAGGTGGGATGGTAAAGATTGAGTGAATGAGTGAAATAGGCAAACCACCATGCATAGAGGCAGAGAAAACAAAATGGTCAACCCCATGCTAACCGCGTGGTGCCATTTGCATAATATTTGCAACACAAGAACGCATATTGCGCCCCCGAATGTGAAAACATAGGCCCTCATTCTGACCTTGGCGGTCTTTTCGCAAGACCGCCGAGTTACCGCCGCGGTGAAGACCGCCGACCGCGGCGGTGTGCCGCTGTGCGCATTCTGACCGCTGGGAGCGTTCCGCCGGAAAACCGCCAGCAGCCACACTGGCGGTCGGCGGGAAAGTGGAGACTGGTCAACCTCCACCGCCACGCCAGCAGAACACCGCCCCCAGAATTACGACCCACATTTCTGTGTGGCGGTCTTCTGTTGGCGGTCTTCTGTTGGCGGTCACGTCCCTATGGCTCCCGTCGCCTCCCGGAGGACCAACGCACAAGGTAAGTTGATCGTCCGTGAGGGGAGGGGGTGGGGGGGTGTTGTGTGATGTGTGCGTGCATGGGGGTGTGCGTGTGGTTGTGTAGAGGGGTGCTGTTGTGTCTATGGGTAATGTGTGCTGTTCGGCAGGTGCGCATGTCGGCATGTATGTGTGCGGGTATGTGTCCCCGTTGTGTATGTGTGTGTAGGGGGTGTGTATATGTGCATGTTGGGGGTGTGTGCATGTCGGGGTACATGTATGTGCATGTCGGGGTGGGGGTGGGGAGGGGGTTCGTACCACCTCTGGGGGGTGGCAGGGGGGTGGAGGGTGTGGGGGGAGGACTCGGGTGGGTAGTGGGGGGTGGGGGAGACCCCTATCAGTGCCAGGGAAGGAATTCCCTGGCCCCGATAGTGCTTACCGCCATGGTTCGCACGGCGGTTCCCGCCCGCAAGAAACCGCGGCGGTAGGCAGGGTCATAATACCCTTGGCGGTCTTGGGACGACCGCGGGGCCGGAGTGCGCAAACTCCAGCCCCGCGGTCATGACCGCCGCGGCGGTCGGAGCGGAGAAGTAGCGGTCGGTCGCGGCGGGGACCGCCGCGGTCAGAATGCCATTTTTAATACCGCCGGTCTGTTCGCGGTCCGACCGCCGTCTCTCCGCCGACCGCCAGGGTCAGAATGAGGGCCATAGTGTGATCAGGCGCACTGAGCAACTTCGCCTGCTGGCGGAATCCCACGAAGCTCACAGTATTTTTTAACCACTTCGTGGAATTCCACACTTTGGAACTCTGCGAACTCCACCCACCCCTACACTAAAGTTATATTAATTTAAAGGAAATGTGTAAATTATAAATTTATTTGTGTTTTAAGTTTAGTTCGTAACAAAGGAATAAATAATGTTTTTCTAATTATAACAGAGGTTTAACTTTTGTGTTTTTCATTGAATTGTACGTTTTTTTTATTATTAATTAAAAAAAAGTAAAATGTAGAGTTTACTTTCATGGAGTGGAGTGTCATTAAGTGGACCGTGGTACACTAGAGTGGAGGAGAGTGTCATAGTGCCATAGAATGGAGTGATGTACAGGGTAATATGATACACTGGATTCCCAAAGAGTGGAGTGGTGTATAGTGGAGTGGCGCAAAGTGCAGTGGCATACAGAGAAATAGCGTACAGTGGAGTGGTGTACATTTAAGTGGCGTATATTAGAGTGGATTATCATAGAGTGTAAGGTCATAGAGTGGAGTTGCATACAGTGGAGTAGTGTAGAGGGAAAGGGCATACAGTGTTTTGGCGTTTACTGGATGTTAGACCTGACAGCCTTAGGGTGGTCACCCCTAACTTTTTGCCTGCCTCCCTCCACTTTTTGGGCACTGTTTTTGCTGGTTTTAGCACTTTACCACTGCTAACGAGTGCTAAAGTGCATATGCTCTCTCCCTTTAAACATAACAACATTGGATCATACCCAATTGGATTATTTAATCTACTTGTAAGTCCATAGTAGAGTTCACTATATGTGCCCAGGGCCTGTAGATTAAATGCTACTAGTGGGCTTGCAGCACTGATTGTGCCATACACTTAAGTAGTCCCTTAACCATGTCTCAGGCCTGCCATTGCAAAGCCTGTGCATGCAGTTTCACTGCCTATTCGACTTGGCATTTAAAAGAAGTTGCCAAGCCTAAAACTCCTTTTTCTACATATAAGTCACCCTAAGGTAGGCCCTAGGTAACCCCTAAAGCAGGGTGCTCCGTAGACAAAAGACAGGACATGTACCTGCGTAGTTTACATGTCCTGGTAGTGTAAAACTCCTAAATTTGTTTTGCACTGCTGCGAGGCCTGCTCCTTTCATAGGGCTACCCCATATACTGTTTGAGTGGTAGCTGCTGATCTGAAAGGAGTAGGAAGATCATATTTAGTATGGCCAGAATGGTTCTGACTGGTGAAGTTGGATTTAATATTACTATTTTAGAAATGCCATTTTTAGAAAGTGAGCATTTCTCTGCACTTAAATCCTTCTGTGCCTTACAATCCACGTCTGGCTAGGTTCAGTTGATAGCTCCCTTGTGCATTCACTCAGACAAACCCCAAACACAGGATGCTCAGCCTCACTTGCTGTCATGACCACACAAACTTGCCATGCTGAATCAGAGAAATGTCTACGAAAAGCAATAAATATGCAGACAAAAAGGTATCCACAGTGGAGACAGCGATGTCCTAGCTGGAAGAAGGTTTGCCAAGCAATATTACGTTTAATTCAAGGAAAGAGTTAAAAAGAGAAATTCAAGATGGCCATGTTACGTTGCAGTACTAGTGTTGCATTCAGTTTAGTTGCTAGGTTACGTGCACGCCGCTTGGAAGCTTTGCACTTCAACTGAGGTTTGACATGAATCAGCTGTGTGGAGAGAGTGCGCGTTCGAGGTAAACGCCTGTTGAGGTAAATTAACAGTCAAAGGCAATTTTACAGATGACAGTTATTCGCTTCAAGTACAGTCCAAGGAGGTTAAATTGTTTGCAGTTATCGAGAAGGTTGGCAAGTCCATAGAGTTTACGGCAGGAATGTTCTTTGACAATTAAGCATTTCCAAATACAAAAGTTCTTGACAGAGTTATTGAGCTTATGAAATATGAAATAAACAAACTATTACAAAATAAGCATTTGTAAATACAAAAGTTCTTGACAGCGTTATCAAGCTTATGGAATAAACGAACTATAGCAACTAAGCATTTATAAATACAAATGTTTTGACAGAGTTATCGAGCTTATGGAAGAAACGAACTTTAAAACAAATAAGCATTTACAAATACAAAAGTTCTTGACAGAGTTATCGAGCTCAAGGAAAAAACGAACTTTAACGAATAAGCATTTACAAATACAAAAGTTCCTAATAGCTCTATTGAGCTTATAGGAGAAATTAACTATAACAAGAAAGTATTTACAAATACAGCATTTATAAACAGTCAAGAGAAAATATACCTTATCAATTCTAAATCAGCCAACAGTAACGATCTATATATATATATATATGTGTGCATATATATATATATATATATATATATATATATATATATATATATATATATATATATATAGCAACCCAATAAATTCATTAAGAAAGTGCTGAGAATTAGCATCCATTCAACGAAGTTCATTATCACATCAATAATATTCAAATCATCAATAGAGAGGAGCAAGACCTCAGAGATCTCAGGGTGAGTGAGAATAACATTAATATTAGAGAAAATAAAGTTTAAAAGAATAGAAAACATAGTAACTGATATTGTATGTCCCTAGTAACTGTGAATGTGACTTTTGCAGGTGCTGTATCCAATCTTAGACGTGAGGAGGCAGACTGAGTATTGACGTACATCATCTCTGAGGCAGTCTCTCTAAATCCCATTCCCCTTTCGCCTCCAGGGGTGCTCAATACGAAGGTTCAAACTTTGTTGCGAGTAGTCTGGGTTGAGACTGAGGAGTTATCTTCTGCTCCTGAGGAAATCAAATTGGGGTACCCTGACACTTGCATACATCTGCATATTGAATGGGTCTTCCTGGGCTGGAAGGGTGGAGGGCCTGACACTTACATGTCAAAGGACAGTAGCCTGCCCTCACACCAAGGACTGCCACACCCCCTACTGGGATCCTGGCAGACAGGATTGAATTGAAAGGGGATCTTGTGCGCTTCTAAGCCACTCCTTGAAGTCTCCCCCAATTCAACGACACATTTGGGTATTTAAACAGGGCCTCTGCCCCCACCAACTTAGACACTTCCTGGAGAAGAGAACCAGAACCTGCAACCTGCCAAGAAGAACTGCCTGGCTGCCAAAGGACTCACCTGACTGCTTTCTGAGAAGGACTGCTCCCTTGCTGTTGCCCTGCTGCCTTGCTGCTCTCTGGCTGTGATCTCCAAGGGCTTAGATAGAGCTTGCCTCCTATTCCCTGAAGTCTCAGGACCAAAAAGACTTAATTTCTGCAAGAAGAACTCCCTTTGTGGTGGAAATCTATGCACAGCTGACAGAAAACGACGCACAGCCTGCATCGCGGTGAAAATGTACTGCATGCTGAACCGGAACGACACAGCCCGACTTTGCAAGGAGAAGATTGACGCAGCACCAGTGCAGTGACTGGAAATTTGATGCACTGCTCACTGGATCGACGCACAGCCAAGCCAGAACCTTGCACCAGACTTCCTGAGAGGAATAGACGCAGTGCCTGCCGTGCGGTAGAAATTTCAACGCAACGCCCACCGAATCGACTCAAATCGAGTCTATAACTAGGCCTGGGGCAGAACTTGTGGAGTTTTGCTACGTGGAGTTCCGCAGCGTTCACAAAAAACCTCAGCGAGATTGCACCTAACTCCATGAATGAGCAGAATTTTGCTCGGATATCCCTTTGCACTGTAGCCTAGTGCCAGTAGCGCGTTTTCACTGCAAAATGAGTGCAAACTGCACAACGCGGTTGCATACATGCAGCTATTTTGTTTAACCTGCTTTTCTCTGTGCTGTGCTGGGCCTGTTTTCACTTCACCCTAAATCATTTCAATCCTTCCCTTATCTCATTCATTTACCCCTCTTTTACCTTTACTTTATTAGTGTGTGTCTTTGTGTATTTTACATTTTTGTCTTTTTCATTTTTTTCTGTGACTTTTTTGTATTGTTTTGGTTTTTTCTTTATTTATTTTTTCCTTCCTTCCATTACTTCTGTCCATTTTTCTATTTCTTTTTTTTTTCACACTCAGCGCCATGGCAGAGCAGGGTGAGACTTGGGGAGGCGGTGCCAAGGCGGTTGGTAACCTCATGCCTTGCAGTCACTGGTATCACCAACGGGTGCAGCCCTGTGCCATTTTTTTGGAGGTGGAGGGGGTCACACTCATTTTTTATGTGCAGCACCACCTCACCTCCATGCTGGCAGCAGGACCAGACGTGGGTAAAGCATGCAAGAGAGTTGGCTACTGGGGAAGGGAGGGTGCGCCGGTGTGTGAGGAGAAAGACTGGAGTGAAGCACACCCAGCAGCAGTTGACACACTGCTGAGCCGGCATCCTTAACCAGGAGCAGAACCTACCCGACCTGCTAGGCATCCTGGTTGCGTGACTTGGTGAGTAAATATTTATTTGTTGTGTTCTACAAGGGTAATATTTTTTTCATATAGCATGCTGTTCACACTAAGAGGTAGTTAAGTTTATGTAACATAAAGAATTGCATGTAATCCGATTTGAGCAAGCCAGTTGTTCTGCAATAACTAATTGTACTCGGCGGCGCTCGCTTGGGCTGAATATTTAATAATTCATGCAGACTCCTCTGTCCTGTCACTAAGATAGTGGTAGTAGTAATATCAGTGAGTTAGCGTTCTCTGTGTCTTTCTTTATTTACCTCCTACAGTCCCAAGGAATCTCCCAGTGATTTGTGGCATGCATCTATGCATTGAAAAGGTAATCTGAGTTGGCTCATCAAAGAGGGTTGATAAGCAAAGATCATTAGGTACAATGTGTTAGTAGTTTCAAATGTAGTTTAGGAAATTTGGAATAGGGCTTAGGTTTAGGAAATTTAGGAATAGGTCAACTTGACACTATAATATAGGTGATCTGATTTAGAAAAGTACAATATGTTAGTGCATTTGATTTTGCCTGTCAAAATGTTTTCTAGAAGATTAACTGTACCATGAATCTATTTTTGTTATCTTCTTCATTTCTTACATCAGCACCCAAAGACGCGAAGAGGGCGTCGGAGCAGGGTCAGGCTGAAGATCAGTCTGCCACCACCAACAACGCAGCTGGAGGCCCTGCTGTCTCCAGTAAGTTCTACTGTTAATATGATTTCCCTAACTTTTACTTCTCCCCATTTAGAATAATTTTTCCTTGTATTTTTATACTGTTGCTGTTTTTTAAACTCCTCTTTGTTCTGTCTAATGTTTGTTTATTCTTGTTATCCTTACCTCTGCATTATCCTTTTTTTAGGTCAAGCATAGCAGCGTGCATGTGCTGCTTTTCTGACGTGTTGGTATGTATCTGGGCATTTACCCACACCGACTGCATGCCCATCAATATCACTCTTTCCTGGGTTTGCCCTTCAAAAGTCCTTTGTTATCATTGGTAAATGCTTCATGTTTGTCCCTCCTTGGGGTGGTTTTGTTATCGCCTTGGCCATCGACTCTGTTACATGGATGATTGCATGTATGCTACTACGTTTGACTGCGAGCAAACTTCTTTTTCCTTTTATGTCTCCTTCGCGCTCACGCTCATGGCGGCCGTGTTTTTATGTTTTCAATCCAACTTAGCAGGCCACAAATGCACAGAAACTAGAGGGCTCATCCTTCACAAGCAGACAGGCATCAGAGATGGAAAGCACATTGTTTCCTCTCCATTTTCACCTATCTTTGCACAAATTTTTTACAATATAATTAAAAGTTTGCTGGGGGGGCGTGGCCACCCAGGCAAGATGTCGGACGTATAGTCCGAGAGCTCTGGCGGGGCCTTCAATTATCCGACCCTACGGAGCCCTGCCTGGGAGCTGCCGGCGCAGCAACCGTGTGCCGAAGCGGTGGGACTATGGTAGCAGAGTGTGCCGGGGGCTCAGCTGACCCCGGAGAGCGTTAAACCTAAGGAACGCGGAGCCACCGCCGCGCCCGGAGTCCTCGTGAGCGAGCTGGGGACTCGGGTAGCCGCGAAGCGTGGCGTGCTGTGGGCTGCGGCCGGGAGGCGCCGCGGAGGGCGCTGATACTTGCTTCTCGGGGGCCCCCTGGTGCCAGCAGAAGGGGGCCCGAGCCTGCTGAAGAGAACAGGAACGCACGCAGGAGTGGAGAGCGGAGGACCGTGAGGGAAACTGGCAGTACCGCCCTGCCCTCGTGACAATGGAAACGAGGTGAGCCAGTGAAGGAGGGCGACCCCGGGCCTTTCTCAGCAGTGACTAAGGCATCGACGCTGGAGAGGAGTGTAGCTGGGCCCTGCATCGGTCGGCTGGGACAGGAAGGCGGGGCGATAACGCGGCCCGATTGGTGAGACCTGGCCTACAGGAGGAGAGCTGGACGGTGCCCCTGGGGGCCCAGGAGCGGTGAGGAGATACCCGTGGAAATCAGGTGTGGAGGTGGAGGCCGCGTGAACACACCGGGGAGGCAGGAGGGGAGCCCGGTGTGAGTCCTGCCTCCCGACGGATTGGAGTGGGGGGCCGGGGCTTGGCAGAGGGGAGTGGACCTGTGCCCCTTCCCCGGGACACACGGAGGTAGCGGCTGAAGACTGGGGTGACCTGGGGGGGCTGCCTCGAACCCTGAAGAGCGGAGTGCGAGGAACGTGGACCGCGTCCGTGGGCCGCGGGTGGAAGATCTCAGGTGGCACCGTTCCCCCTCCCCTCTGTGCTTTTGCATTTTGCTTTTTGCCTTCTGCTCCCGGCCTGCAGCACGGGAGAAGATGATGGGGCCTCCGGGGTGTCGGCCGACAGTGGGCTGCAGCAAGCGGACCACGTGAGAAGAAGAGGCCCTGTACAGCTCTGAAGTACGGCACGGGCCCTGTTGGAAGCGCAGAACGGCTCGGGTGGGCCCACAGGGTAGAGCCCAGACCTGAAGATTACAGGGCACGTGGCGGAGCTCTACAAAGTCGATCGAGGACAGGTGGCAACTGCGGTGAGGGGGGCAGCGAATGATTGAAGCACTAGGGGACCGACACAGACTACGGTGAAGGCACACACTAGAACAGAAGGCCCAAGGGACGTCGGTCTAGGGACGGCCTACAGCGGTAGAGAGCCGGGCCTCTGCTCTCCCAGCGCCCATGAACACAAGACGCCGCCACGGAGAGAAGAGAATGGACCGCCCAACAGCCAGTGAAAGGAAAAAAGAAGACATGCAACGCCCGGGGCAGCCCTCAGTGCAGGACACTTTGGACAAAATTTTAGGAGCTATCAAGGACACAAAAACCACCCTTCAGCGTGACATAAATCAGGTCGCAGTAGAGGATGGACTCCTCAGAGCGGACCACCAAAAATTCACAGACAGGGTCAAGGACACGGAGGCCACGTTAACAGACATAGGGGGTCATTACAACATTGGCGGTAAAAGCCGCTTACCACGGTGCAGAAGACCGCCAATAGTCCGCCGCAGAATTCCGCCACAGCTATTATGACCCACATCTCGGAATCCGCTGAAATTCAGACACCCTCACAAGTCCGCCACACCAAAGGTCAGTGATAAACTGGCGAAAACAAATCTTCCACTGTCACGCCAACAGAAACACGCCCATGCTATTACGACCCACGAATCCACGCAGCGGTCTTTCAACCGCGGTATTCCATTGGCGGTACACACCGCCGCGCTCAAAATACACACACACATCTCCAAAACACCGCCACTTTGGACAATTCAAAATACACACACCTGATACACATACAAACACCACTCCCACACACCCAACACAATATAAAACACACCCACAAACCCCTACGACCAAAAATTCGAGATGAAGGCGACAGAGAGGGAGCACAGCCATAGACAACCGCACCACACAGAGCCACACAACACCATCACCCACACAACATCCACGCACAAAACACCCCACACCACTACACATCACCACACTCATCACCACATACACCACCCCACACATCACCTACACCACCCCATGGCACGCCAAAGACACCCCAGGTTTTCGGAGGAGGAGCTCAGGGTTATGGTGGAGGAAGTCGTACAGGTAGAGCCACAGCTATTTGGAGCACAGGTGCAGCACACCTCTATAGCTAGGAAGATGGAGCTATGGCGAAGAATCGTGGACAGGGTCAACGCAGTGGGACAGCACCCAAGAAATCAGGAGGACATCAGGAAGAGGTGGAACGACCTACGGGGGAAGGTGCGTTACGTGGTCTCCAGGCACAACATCGCGGTTCAGCGGACTGGCGGCGGACCCCCACCTCCTCCCCCACAACTAACAACATGGGAGGAGCAGGTCTTGACCATTATGCATCCTGAGGGCCTCGGAGGAGTCGGTGGAGGAATGGACACTGGTAAGTCAAATCTTAATTATCATATCCCCCACCCTACCTGCATGCTATCACACACCCCCACCCTCACCCCCTCCCCTATCACTCCAACTCCTCACTAATGTACTAATAACACAAACCACACACCCCAACACCAAGCCCTGCATGACACAACAAAGCATGGACACCCATCACTAAAGCATGCCCACTGCACATACCCATAACACCCCCTAACCATCATCACACAAGCCCCCCCACAGGAATGCTAGCACTGGGGTACACGCTCACCCACCCATTGCACACCATGACACACACAGATGCAATAATCATGCTTTTATACCCCTGCAGGACCACTACCTAACGTCACCAGACAGGAGGTTCCAGACATCTCTACCCCACCCACAGAAGAGGCCCACAGTGATGACAGCAGCTCTGGCCAGCTGGATCCAGATGACCAGCCCGGACCATCGTGGGCCTCAGGACAGTCGGTTCCCCTCACACAGGCACAGCCCAACACTGACCTTCCACCCTCTGGTAACACCAGCACAGCACCCACCCAGCGGGCCCATACCTCCGTACTCAGGACACGTCAATAAGCTGTGTGTCCACCACTACAGGGAACCCAGGATAACCCACCACCCCAACAACAACAGGGACCTGGGGGCAGTGGTAGTGGGCACACGGTCCAGGGGACGGAGGCCCAGGAACACAGGGGAACTGGGAGGGCTGCTGTGTGACAGGGGGCAGACAGGCCAAGAGAACCCACTCTCCACGAGGCCCTCTCCTCCATCATGGGAGCATGCCACCACTCCCAGGAGACGATGGCTATGGTCCTGGCCAAGTTTCCAGAGACCCAGCGCATGCAGGAGGAACAGTATTTGGGGTTCAGGGAGGAGCTCAGAACCATCAGCTCCACCCTGGGCACCATCGTAGGGGTGCTGAAGGACATACAGAACACCATGAGGGACACTGTGGCACTCCAAGGGGCCCCTAACACTAGCCTGGAAGATGAACTGCCCACCACCTCCGCCGGTGCTAGTGGACAGGACGCCCCGCCACAGGACCACCACACCAGCACCCCACCCCCTGCAGACGGAGAACCACCCGACAAGCGGTCCCTGAGATCCAGGAACAGGACAGAGCACGTTGGCAAGACCCCCGCCAAGAAATGAGACCACCCTGATTGTCATCCCACTGTCCCACTTTGTTACCCTGTCCATATTCGAACTGCCCCAGCTCCACTTCCTATGCCCATATGGGCAGTGCACCTGTGAGACTAATAGACTGGACTCTGCCATGGACATTCCTCGACCATCACCCATCACCATTTTGCCACCCCCTCCAATAATTAGCACTTCAGTAAACACCCTTGAACCACAAAACAATCTGGAGTCAGTCTGTGATTTTTAAAATGTGTATTATCTATGACAATGACAAAATCCTTTTGAAAATGTAATGTAAACATACCTATGTCACACATCACAAGTCCATGAAGGATGCAAGCAGATGACACACGTTGGTAACCACACCTGTGAAACCGTAATGGAAATGTACAACTCAGTTACCAAATACTGCTTCAAATTGACAGACAGGATAGAGGTAGAAGTGTGAAAGTAAATATACTAGTAAAGAAATTGTTCTCACCTGTGTGTCACTGGAAATATTGCTGTATGACAGAGTCCCTGTTGTCAATGTCTTCTTCCTCAGCTTCCTCCTCATCACTATCCACAGGCTCCACAGCTGCCACAACACCGTCATCTGGACCATCCTCCTGCAAAAAAAGCACCTGGCGTCGCAAAGCAAGATTGTGAAGCATAGAGCAGGCGATGATGATCTGGCACACCTTCCTTGGTGAGTAGAAGTGGGAGCCACCTGTCATATGCAGGCACCTGAACCTGGCCTTCAGGAGGCCGAAGGTGCGTACGATCACCCTCCTAGTCCGCCCATGGGCTTCATTTTAGCGTTCCTCTGCCCTGGTCCTGGGATTCCTCACTGGGGTCAGTAGCCATGACAGGTTGGGGTAACCAGAGTCCCCTAATAGCCACACCCGGTGCCTCTGGAGTTGACCCTTCACATAAGGGATGCTGCTATTCCGCAGGATGTAGGCGTCATGCACTGAGCCAGGGAACATAGCATTTACCTGCGAGATGTACTGGTCTGCCAAACATACCATCTGTACATTCATGGAATGATGACTCTTCCGGTTCATGTAAACCTGTTCACTCCTGTGGAGGGGGACCAGAGCTACATGGGTCCCATCAATGGTACCTATGATGTTAGGGATATGTCCCAGGGCATAGAAGTCACCTCTAACTGTAGCCAAATCTTCCACCTGAGGGAAAACGATGTAGCTCTTCATGTGTTTCAGCAGGGCAGACAACACTCTGGACAACACGTTGGAAAACATAGGCTGGGACATCCCTGATGCCATGGCCACTGTTGTCTGAAATGACCCACTTGCTAGGAAATGGAGCACTGATAGCACCTGCACTTGAGGGGGGATTCCTGTGGGATGGCGGATTGGTGACATGAGGTCTAGCTCCAACTGGGTATACAGTTCCTGGATTGTGGCACGGTCAAACCTGTAGGTGATGATTAAATGTCGCTCCTCCATTGTCAACAGGTCCACCAGCAGTCGGTACACCGGAGGATTCCGCCATCTCCTCACATGTCCCAGCTGACGGTACCTAGGAAGGACAACAGCGACCACAGAGTCAACCAATTCAGAGGTATGTACCCACATCTACACAGAACATGACACAAAATACAAAAAGCTTTCTGTATGTGTGTTGAGTCCAGGCCTAGGTATGTGTGACGCAGTTGAAAATGAAGCCATGTGGGCCCCTGAAATGGCGGATGCCTGACCTCTAAAGTGGGACAATGGGATGTGAGGGAACTGCGCTGGCGTTGTACACCGTTGCGGTAGGCGGTCGGAGACCGCGGCGCAATGCTGCATTGGTTAACATTGGATCCTATGGGTCCCAGGAGCCAATGACGAAGTGCGCCGGCGGTGATGATACGCACCGCCGCGGACGTCACCGCTGCGGACGTGACCGCCATTTTCTATCTGTTCAATCACTCGATACCTGATCTTCAACAGGAGAGGACTTACACTGCAAGTGCTGCTGTGACCTCGGTCTGGAAGAGACAATGGCACGTGCGTCTGGGGAAAGGGCCCCTGCCTTCACTGCACAGGAGTTGGAGAAGCTCGTGGACGGGGTCCTCCCCCAGTACACGCTACTCTACGTTCCTCCAGACCAACAGGTGAGTACATAGGGTGTAAGTTGTATGGGCTATGCCTGAGTGGAGAGGGCTGGATGTAAGTAGGAAGGGGCCAGAATTCTGCAAGCATGAAGGAGTGTGAATGTATGTGCCACACGGCCAGGGCATGGATGTGGGCCACTCACTTCGACGGTGCAGTTGGTAATGACTTCTCTTCTTCCCCTGTACATGTCATGTAGGTCAGCGCCCACCAGAAGAAGGATATTTGGCGTGCTGTCGCCAAGGACGTCCGGACCCTGGGGGTCCACCAGAGACGGAGCACCCACTGCCATAAAAGATGGGAGGACATTCGCTGCTGGAGCAAAAAGACAGCGGAGGCTCAGCTGGGGATGGCCTCCCAATGTGGGAGGGGTGCCTGTCGCACCATGACCCCCCTGATGTTCCGGATCCTGGTGGTGGCCTACCCTGAGTTGGATGGGCGCATGAGGGCATCACAGCAGACACAAGGGGGTGAGTACACTCACATTCTCATGACTTTGTGCGCAGTGGAGGGGTCTGGGTGGGGGAGGAGGGCTGTGGGTTTCCCTAGGCCAGGGCGAGTTCCGTAGGCTAGGCCCCTCCGTAATGCAGGCCATGTGGCACTCCACCCCACCTCTGTAGAGTGCCAAGTACAGGTATACATGCCCCTGTGTCATCTATGTGTGCAGATGTCCATCATAGCCATGTAGGCCATATCCCAGGAACTGCATCTGTAGAGGCCAAGAGCACGGCGTAGTGCAGGGGGCTGCTGATTCTGTATTGTCCGCCAACGGTAGCGGTAAGCCATGCACTCAACCTGTCTTTCTTCTGTTTCCCCACCCCTTTTTGTGCTCTCCCTGTTCTTTTGTGCATCAGCATCATCAGGCGGAGGTACAGGGGCACTGGAGCACGAGAGGGCTGCATCCCACATGGCCATGGAGGGCCACACCACGGACTCTGAATACACCAGTGGGACGGAGGGCAAGAGGAGCTTCACGGCGGTCACCGGATCAGCAACCAGCGACATGGACTCGTCCTCCGATGGGAGCTCCCTTGTGGTGGCTGCACCATCTGTGCCCCCCACTTCTACAGGTACAGCCGCCACCCTTCCTACCAGCACCGCCCTCCCAGCAGCCCCTCAGCTATCGCCCCGTGCCCGCTCATCCAGGAGCGCGGGCATCACCTTCGCCCGAGGCACCTCAGCCCCTGCCCCTGTCACCCCTGCTGCCTTCAGTGAGGAGGCCATTGACCTCCTCAGGTCACTCACTGTTGGGCAGTCTACCATTGTGAATGCCATCCAGAGTGTAGAAAGGGAGTTGCAACACACTAATGCATTCCTGGAGGGCATTCATTCTGGTCAGGCTGCCCATCATCGAACCCTGCAACCTCTGGCCTCAGCACTGATGGCAGCCATTGTCCCTGTGTCTAGCCTCCCCCCTCCAACTTCCTCCACCCAGACCCAATCCACTGTACCTCAGCCTATCCCAAGCACACCATCAGACCAGCCTGCACACACGTCAACACACAAGGGCAGCTCAGGCAAACATAGGCACCACACATCCCACAGGCACTCACACAAGCATCACCCACAAACAGACACAGCAACATCCACTGCCTCCACTGTGTCCCTCTCCTCGTCTTCTCCCTCCTCCCTCCCAGTGTCGTCTACACTCTCACCTGCATGCACTACCACTACAGCCACTAGGACTCGCACCAGAACACCCAGCACCACACCCCACTCACCTGCACACACCACCCCACTACCATTTACATGTCCCCTGTGCCCTCTCCCAGTGTGTCTGTGACGCCCCCTCCCAAAGTACATAAATGCGGGCACACACACACCCAACATCCATCCAGCCTCCAGAACATGCACCTGCACCCAAAGCATCAAAAGTTACACCTCCTACAACCACCTCCTCTTCCTCCACTCCCAGACCCCCTCCAGCTACCCATCCCAGTGTTCGTCAGAAACGTTTCCTGAGCAACCTTACCTCTGTCCCACCCCCGCCTCCAATTCATAGGTCCCGTACTAGCACCTCAGCCAAACAAAGTCCGGTACCAGTGGTGCCTGTTAGAGGTATGTGGAGTGCACCGGGCACCAGGGCAGCCAGTGTGACACGGAGCCAAAGCACTGCCAGTCCACCCCCTGTGAAGCACCAGAAGTTGGACAGTCCCCGACGGGAGAGGGTGAAGACTCCTGCCGGCAAAGCCGCTCACAAGGGTCCCGGGGGAGTGTCGAGTCAGCTGTGACTCCTCCCAAGGTGGGGAAGGGGCAGAAGAAGTCGCCAAAGTCTGGGAAGAGCAGCACGGCAGAGAAGGCTGCCATCCTCCCTGCTGCCCAGGACGCCACCGTCAGCCTCATAGTCACTGGTCCGGAGACCACCGCCAGAGTCAGTGCCCAGGAGGGCAGCACAATCGTCACTGGTCCGGAGACCACCGCCAGAGTCAGTGCCCAGGAGGGCAGCACAGTCGTCACTGGTCCGGAGACCACCGCCAGAGTCAGTGCCCAGGAGGGCAGCACAATCGTCACTGGTCCGGAGACCACCGCCAGAGTCAGTGCCCAGGAGGGCAGCGCAGTCGTCACTGGTCCAGAGACTACTGCCAGAGTCAGTGCCCAGGAGGGCAGCACAATCGTCACTGGTCCGGAGACCACCGCCAGAGTCAGTGCCCAGGAGGGCCCCGGCAGCCACAGCCCCGCTGGGCAATGAGGGACCACCATGGCACACACCGATGCACAGGTCAGAGACAGCAAAGTCAAGCCCTGCTGAACAGAGCAAGCACCGCTGAACAGGGCAAAGACCGCCATGGCAAGCACCGCTGAACAGGGCAAGCACCGCTGAACAGGGCAAAGACCGCCATGCAAAGACTTGTGAGACTGTGGCTTTGCACTCCCCGGGATGGTACAGTGGGCAAACCACCCACTGCAAAGACTTGTGAGACTGTGGCTTTGCACTCCCAGGATACATCAATGGGCATGGAGCCCCGTCGTGGATCTGGCGTGGTGCTGTCATCCGGCTGAGGTGCCCCCCCTTCCCTTCCCCCTGAGGTGCCTGTTGTATTTCTATCTGATGCCCCTGCAGTGTTCTCTCCGTTTCTGGACAGGTATCGTGTGTGGGCCTCGCCCATGCATTTTGGGCCCTGTGGTCCACGGACATTGAAATGTGCATACCTGCACTTCTAATCGTGATGTATATATTTGGAATGTGTAAATATTTATGTATATATGAGCTTACTGTATTTTGATACATTACAATGGCTGTACTGAACTCCCTTTTGTGTTTGCATTCTTCCGGGGGGTTGGGGGTTGTTCCTGTGATGTTTGGAAATGCATTGGTGTGTGTGTTGTAGTGTGCGAGGGTCGGGTGGGGGTAGGGGTGTTGCGTGTGTGTGTCCCTGACTTTTGCCTCCCCCCTCCCCTATGTCGTAGGTGCAGTACTCACCGTTGTCTTCGGCGGCGCTGTTGCTGATGTTCGAAGAGGAGCAGGAACACTCTCACAGGAAGTATTTGGAGTTCCGGCTCCATGGTGCCCTCCTTCCTCGTGGAGTGTGTTAAGGTGAGCGTTTTCCCATTGCAAAAGCTGTTTCTGCAGTGTTTTTATTCACGGTGAATCCGCCCCGGAAAAGGTGGCGGATTGGCCTGTTCTAATACTGTGGGCGGTACTTTGTCTTCCGCCTGTCTGTTGACGGTGACCGCCGCGCTGTTTATTTGTACCGCTGTGGTGGTCGGAGTGTTAAAGTGGCTGTATATGTGTCAGTTTCCGCCACGGTCATAATTCCCTTTTTTGATCCGCGGCCTGTTTGCGGTATTACCGCCACTTTAACACCGTCCGCTAGGGTTGTAATGACTCCCATAGTCCCGAGACAAAAGGACGTGGAGGCCACCATGTTGCACCTCACAGAGAGAGTAACACGGTTAGAGCAGAGGGCAGAAGATGCCTAGGGGAGAAACAGAAGGAACAATGTGCGAGTGGTGGGCCTACCGGAAGGAGCAGAAGGCACGAATATGGTTGAATACCTGGAGGCAACCCAGAGTAGTAATAGCACGTCTACTACACTACAGAGACAGGGACATCCTGCTCCAGAGGGCCAGGTAGGCTAGCCCTTATAGGGTGGACAATGGAGAAGTGACCCTCTTCCCGGATTTCACCATCTAGGTTCAAATCAGGAGATCCTCCTTCCTTGCGGTGAAGAGGACGCTGAGGGAGGAGGGAATACAGTACACACTCCTCTTTCCGGCCAGACTGAAGGTGAGGACGGAGGGCAAGTCCACGTTTTCTCAAAACCCTGAAGAGGCGTGGGAGTGGTTGGAGGCCTGGGGGGGACGGAGAAGACAGGGCGGGGGGCAGGATGGGGCCCTTCCTCACCCCTCTGGAGGTGGGGGGGGCAGCGGCGCCGGACCCGCCCCGCACGGAACCGTCACAATCCCAGAAAGACCTAGGCAAGAAGGAGTCCTTGAGGGCAGCGGCAACGATGGGCAAGGAGCCCTCCTCAAAGGGAAGCGAAGACATTGAGTCGGATGATACTGCGGCATCATCTGTGGAGGACCCTAGCGGCTCAGAAGGCCTCCCAAAAGTGACCCCGCAGACGGCAGATGAACTCGGGTGAACCAGGTGTTGGCGAGCTTCAGGCCGGCGCGCACAACATGGGAGTATGGCCCCAACAGACATTGAACCACCCCCGACCAGTTTCTCATCCAGTCAGGTGTAATGGCGAGAACTAAGAGTAATAGTTGGTGCATGCTATTTGGTTGCTTGGTTTTCATGGGCAGCCTACAGTTAGGGAGGCAACCTGGGGCGGGGGAGTTGGGGTTATTTAAGTTTAAAGTTAGATGGTGCCAGTGGAAATTAGGTTACACACGAGGATGGTAGGAGTATACATAGCATAAGCGAGGACAGAGAGAGAAGGCAGGACCCGCTTTTGCTGCATGACATACCTAGATGGCTGACTATAATCTTTTAACATGGAACATACGGGGTATGGGTTCGCCTGCAAAAAGACATAGAATACTGTCCCATTTTTAGAGAGAGTTAAAGTGATAGAAAAAGAGAAAAAGTTTTCAGAACTTTTTAGAAAGACAGAAAAAAAAAACTTTTTAAACTTTTTAGAACTTTTTAGAAAGTTTAGAAGTACTTTTCAGCACTTTAGAAAAGAGTGAAAAGAGGAAATGCAAAACTTTTTAGTTATGTGTACACACACTGAACTTGTTTTGTATATTTTTCTCTTATGAAAAGTACAATGACAAGAGTGGTAAGTAGTCTCAAAGCACTTATCCCACCGCTGCACAACCAATGTAGGAGACTGGACTGGCTTGTAGTGAGTACCAAGGGGTACTTGCACCTTGCACCAGGCCCAGTTATCCCTTATTAGTGTATAGGGTGTCTAGCAGCATAGGCTGATAGATAATGGTAGCTTAGCAGAGCAGCTTAGGCTGAACTAGGAGACGAGTGAAGCTCCTACAGTACCACAAGTGTCACTTGCACAATATCATAAGAAAACACAATACACAGTTATACTAAAAATAAAGGTACTTTATTTTTATGACAATATGCCAAAGTATCTCAGAGTGTACCCTCAGTGAGAGGATAGGAAATATACACAAGATATATGTACACAATACCAAAAATATGCAGTATAGTCTTAGAAAACAGTGCAAACAATGTATAGTTACAATAGGATGCAATGGGGACACATAGGGATAGGGGCAACACAAACCATATACTCCAAAAGTGGAATGCGAACCACGAATGGACCCCAAACCTATGTCACCTTGTAGAGGGTCGCTGGGACTATTAGAAAATAGTGAGGGTTAGAAAAATAGCCCACCCCAAGACCCTGAAAAGTGAGTGCAAAGTGCACTAAAGTTTCCCAAAGGACAAAGAAGTCGTGATAGGGGAATAATGCAGGAAAGACACAAACCAGCAATGCAACAACGATGGATTTCCAGTCGAGGGTACCTGTGGAACAAGGAGACCAAGCCCAAAAGTCACAAGCAAGTCGGAGATGGGCAGATGCCCAGGAAATGCCAGCTGTGGGTGCAAAGAAGCTTCTACTGGACAGAAGAAGCTGAGGATTCTGCAGGAACGCAAAGGGCTAGAGACTTTTCCTTTGGAGGACGGATCCCTCTCACTGTGGAGAGTCGTGCAGAAGTATTTTCTCGCCGAAAGACCACCAACAAGCCTTGCTAGCTGCAAATCGTGCGGTAAGCGTTTTTGGATGCTGCTGTGGCCCAGGAGGGACCAGGATGTCGCAAATTGCGTCAGGAGAGAGAAGGGACGTCGAGCAAGACAAGGAGCCCTCTCAGCAGCAGGTAGCACCCGGAGAAGTGCCAGAAACAGGCACTACGAGGATGCGTGAAACGGTGCTCACCCGAAGTTACACAAAGGAGTCCCACATCGCCGGAGACCAACTTAGAAAGTCGTGCAATGCAGGTTAGAGTGCCGTGGACCCAGGCTTGGCTGTGCACAAAGGATTTCCGCCAGAAGTGCACAGAGGCCGGAGTAGCTGCAAAAGTCGCGGTTCCCAGCAATGCAGTCTGGCGTGGGGAGGCAAGGACTTACCTCCACCAAACTTGGACTGAAGAGTCACTGGACTGTGGGAGTCACTTGGACAGAGTTGCTGGATTCAAGGGACCTCGCTCGTCGTGTTGAGAGGAGACCCAAGGGACCGGTAATGCAGTTCTTTGGTGCCTGCGGTAGCAGGGGGAAGATTCCGTCGACCCACGGGAGATTTCTTCGGAGCTTCTAGTGCAGAGAGGAGGCAGACTACCCCCACAGCATGCACCACCAGGAAAACAGTTGAGAAGGCGGCAGGATCAGCGTTACAGAGTTGCAGTAGTCGTCTTTGCTACTATGTTGCAGTTTTGCAGGCTTCCAGCGCGGTCAGCAGTCGATTCCTTGGCAGAAGGTGAAGAGAGAGATGCAGAGGAACTCGGATGAGCTCTTGCATTCGTTATCTAAAGTTTCCCCAGAGACAGAGACCCTAAATAGCCAGAAAAGAGGGTTTGGCTACCTAGGAGAGAGGATAGGCTAGCAACACCTGAAGGAGCCTATCAGAAGGAGTCTCTGACGTCACCTGGTGGCACTGGCCACTCAGAACAGTCCAGTGTGCCAGCAGCACCTCTGTTTCCAAGATGGCAGAGGTCTGGAGCACACTGGAGGAGCTCTGGACACCTCCCAGGGGAGGTGCAGGTCAGGGGAGTGGTCACTCCCCTTTCCTTTGTCCAGTTTCGCGCCAGAGCAGGGCTAAGGGGTCCCCTGAACCGGTGTAGACTGGCTTATGAGGTTCTGATTAGCAGAGCCTCAGTGAGACAGTTAGTCACTACACAGGTAACACATTCAGGCACACTTATGAGCACTGGGGCCCTGGAGAACAGGGTCCCAGTGACACATCCAACTAAAACAACATATATACAGTGAAAAATGGGGGTAACATGCCAGGCAAGATGGTACTTTCCTACACATCACCCTCCAGCAAAATGGGGAACTACTACTAGGAGGAGACTTTAACAGTGTTTTGGACGTAGACCTGGACCGTTCCTCACCCCCACTACAAGGCTCATTGACGCATAAGACTGCCAAGAAGGTGAGAGAGTGGATGGAGGACTGGGGAATGGTAGACATATGGTGCGAACAACACCTGCATGATAAGGACTACTCATTCTACTCTGCCCTGCATCAAATACACACTAGAATTGAATGGGTGGTGTGCACGCCCAGGATAGCGAGAAGTATAACTCACTCTGAATACCTAGGACGCACCATATTGGATCATAATCCGCTATTAGTAAAATGGAGGGTGACAGTGGACAGACCACCCATACCGCTCTGGAGAATGTCCCCGACAGCGTTGGAAGACCAGGCATTTAGAGAGGCACTCCGATCTCACCTAACTGACCAAATTAACATAAATAAGGGGTCGACCTCCTCCAGAGGTGTGGAGTGGGAGGCACTGAAAGTAGCGACAAGGGGCTTTAGCATAAGCCAGACGATTGGCATAAAGCGTACTTTAGATCGAGAACTAATTAAGATAGAGGAGACTATACACAAATGGGAAAAAAAGGAGCAAAGAAGTGCGCAAGAGCAGGAGGAATACGAGCAGGCGACAAAGTCCCATTCACAGGTGGAAGAACAACTCCGCTGCCATTGCTTTCGGAGACACTTAGCCTCAGTACAATCGGAAGAAGGGAGATCGGGAAAGATGCTAGCCTGGCTGGTAAGACCGGGTGGTGAGGGAGCACCCATAATAAGGGTACAGGACATGAAAGGAGACCACAGATTTAGCCCCTGCCCAATAAATGACGCTTTTAAAGAGTACTACACTTTTCTGTATAGGGAACCAGGAGAACTAGATAAGGCTAGACTGAGGGAGTTCCTGCGGCCGCTCCCTCTGCCGAAGCTGGCCAGTGAAGACTGTGAAGGACTAGGAGGCCCGGTGACCACTGAGGAGGTGCTGGAGGCGATTTCTCAGCTGGCCCCAGGGAAGACACCAGTAACTGATGGGTTACCAATGGACTTCTATAAGAAATACTTTAAGTTATTGGCCCCACAGCTAGTGGACCTCTATGCAGACGCATTACACCACGGCCTACTTCCGGACACACTTAGGGAGGCGGTGGTGATACCTTTACCTAAGACCAAAACGGATGAAGCGTCGGTCACTAACTTAAGGCCACTCTCAATGTTAAATAGCGACATTAAAATCCTTAGTAAAATATTGGCTAACCGATTGCTTCTGTACATACCCACCCTGGTACAGGAAGACCAAAATGGGTTTGTACCGAACCGTAGCACGTCACTCAATCTTAGGCGTCTCTTTGCTATTCTACAAATGCAGAAACAGTGAAGCCCTCTAAAGGAGCGCTGCTGGCAATAGATTTCGAGAAAGCCTTTGACTCGATCCGTTGGGACTACCTGAGGACAGTAATGTTAAGAATGGGCATGGAAACCAAGTGGGTAGAATGGGTGGACCTGCTCTATACAGCTCCAGAAGGAAGAGTGTGGACAGGAAAAACCATCTCAAGCCCCTATCCCATATATAGGGGAACCAGGCAGGGATGCCCCCTATCGCCGCTATTATTCACCCTAGCTATCGAACCCTTGGCTGCGCATATAAGGATGGAGGGCATGGGTAGAGGAGTGAAATGGGGAGGAACCGAACATAACATCTCACTATACGTGGACGATATCCTAATATACCTCAGGGACGGGGACTCTGTGTTGCCTTGGACATTACAGGCACTGGATTGTTTCGGAGACCTCTTGGGTCTACATCTCAACAGAGGCAAAACATATGTTTTCCCGATAACAATAGGTAGTTCCCAACCCTCTACATTCCCGGAGGCTGTTGTGTGGGCACCTAACACATTTAGGTACTTGGGGATCCAGGTGTTCCACGACCCACGGGACCTGTGCGATGGGAACCTAGGCAAAGCGCTTGGCTCCCTCAGAGCATCGGTGGGATTCTGGAGATCACTGAAGTTATCCACAATGGCCAGGATATTGCTGTCAAAAATGATTATGTTACCTCGCCTCCTTTATTATTTCACTAAGCTACCAGTGCGGATCCCGGCGTTGTGGTTCAAAGAGTTGAACACGTTACTAAGGGATCTGGTATGGGATGGAGGCCGACGTCGCACAGCCCTATCGATCCTATGTAGACCAACAAGCGAGGGGGGGCTGGGAGTCCCAAACTTCGAAGTATACTACCTAGCACGCCAACTACAGTGGGCCGCCAGATGGTTCGCGGGTGGGGGCTACTTGGACAGAAGCACAGTAGGGAGAGAGCCGGGGGTAGAGGAGATAATGGCAGGCATGATGGGCCGGAAGATTAAGCCACAAGAAATGAGTGCGTTGATGAAAGTGGTGTTGCACTGCTGGAAGAAGTGCATACAGCGAGTAGAAGAGGGGAAGGCCTACTCCCCTGCATTGCCGCTGGGTACACTGAGAGTAGAAACAGCGACAGAGAACTGGGTGGACTCTGACTTAGGGACATGGAGAAAGGCCGGAATAGTGACGATAGGAGACCTATTTAACGGAGGGGTGATGAGCACCTTTGCTGATCTAACAAACAGTAAAGGTGTCCCCAGAGGGCAGTTTCTCATGCATCAGAGACTCACTCATATTGTACGGGAACACTGGGAACGATAAATGCGGAACCCACCACACACCGGGTGTTACATCTACTACTGAGGGCGGGGGAAGATACCCACCTAATCACTAAAATATACAAAACGCTAACTGAGGACACATTAGATCAGCTAAGACCACTAAGGGATAGATGGGAAGGGTCCATAGCACGAGAGCTATCAGACACAGAGTGGAGGAGGTTATTGGCGTACCCCAAGATAGTGTTAAGTAACACACCCCTGAGATATATTCAATACAATTACACACACAGGACATATCTTACCCCACAACGCCTAACCTGTGTATACGGAGGCACCCCTATGGGATGCCCCAAATGCGGAGCCATGGAGGTCAGCCTTGATCATATGGTCTGGCAATGCCCAGAGATCCAAGCGGGGTGGGAAACGGTGATGAAGGACCTGGAGAACCTACTGGGAATGCCCATACCGCAGACACCGGCAGTGTGCCTGGTGGGCTTGAAATGGGGGCTAATAATAGGGAAGGTACAGGAGCACTACATGGACATTACACTAGTACTACACAGGAGACTCATTACCATGGGCTGGAAATCACCCAGGAGCCCGAACATGGCGGATTGGAGGCGCAATGTATTGAAGTGGGCAGGAGCTTAACTACAGGTCCTAAGGAGTGAGGAGGCTAGAGGCCTGCACAAGACCCCAATAGCCCCGGAATGGGAGGAGGTCTTGACAAAATGGAGGCGAATAGTGATGGGCGAAGACAGTGACACAGGAGAACAGAGCTGACAGCTCATATAAATAGCGGGGAAAGCAGAGGGTCAAATCCACAACAGTTATCAATAGAACGGAAGGCGGACAAGGAGGGCAGGCAGTCACTGGAAATATAAAAAGGCGCAAATAAGGGATGCTTACAGAGGGAAAAGACGGAGAGCAACAAAGTGATAAATAAGCGACCTACCATACACGGAAGGACCACCGAGTAATGGACTAGAACTAACCAACGCGGAGGCAGTGTCCCCTCGTGATCCAACACACAATTAGTTTACAGGGAACCATGGCACCATCGCATTTGTAGTTGTTTTTTTATTTTATTGTTTGTATTTGAACTGATGTTTATTTGAACGTTACAGTAGGTTGATAATGATATATGAACAGTAAGGAAGCATTATTAAAAAAAAGGCATGGGTATGGAACCAAACTATTAGATTAAGGACAAGTATAATGCAGAAGGGTACGGTTAACGACTCGATGTAACTGAGATAAAGTAAATCAGTCAACGGCCCTCAATATAAATGGAAGCGTAATATTGAATAATACTTCTATTAATGACTAAGAATGATAATGCCTTAAATGATGAATCTGTATAACAACTAAAAGTTAATAAAAATATTTATTAAAAAAAATAATTTTGCTATCACATAAAATTTTAATTTATGGGTTCTTCGTGGGTGGAATATGAACTTTGAAGAGGTTTAGAAACCGTTTACAGTTTTTTCACGAGAACATATGATTCTTAGTAACGCTTAGAAACGTGGACTTTCAAAATACTGTATCCTGTAGAGATAGTAGAAACACGTGTGACCTAAAAAAGATGGATTATCCAAAGAAAAAAGCATTAGCAAATTAAAGTGTTGACCCACCAGCCCTTGCACTGAAATGCACTTCTTTTGATGTGAATGTTCAGAAAAATACAATCACTCCCCGCGCATGAAAGTTAGAGAGCTTTTGTGAATGAAAGTTGCGCAAAATCAATGATAGAAGAGGGATGGCCCGAGGATCCTCCAATATTTATATGTCCATGTAGTGTTTAAATTGTAAGTGCCAGTGCCCAAAATTCTTCTCAGTAGCCTGTGCCAGGTGGTGCTGAATGTCAGAGGTTGCTGTATGCCAATGCTGTCTAGTCATTTCATATGTCTTTCAGCCACCACCCTATACACTCCCTCCTTTGTCTCACTCCACCAGGTTCCCTTTCATCCCTGCTTTCTTCCTTTCCTCACTGTTTTCAGTCCTTTCCTCCCCCTCCCCCCTTTTCCTCTCTCGTTCTGGGTTAAAGCATCATAAATCAAAAAAACATTCCGGTTCCCAAACATGAGTTTCGGTGGGCCCCACCTACAAACACAGCTTTAAACTAAGCACCGTGTTGTGTCTGTGTATTTTTATGTATGATTTTTTTTGTCTACATGAACGAGACAGCACCAACTGGCTGTAGGCCAGACCTAAAATTAAAGGTGATGTCAGAAAAATAATGCAAAACTTTTTGAATACTTTGGTCTGTGTATTTAACTTTTCTTTGCAGTTTCTCTCTGGCACTGCTACTATACCATTTTATTGTAGCATTTGCATGCCACTTATAAACCCTATGCGTGGCGCTGATGTGCTTACCCACATAGACAGCCAATTGAACCATGCAGGGTGCGTAGGTGGAACAGTGTTGTTTTTCTTTAAGCTTACTTGGGAAATGTTCTCCCATTTTGTATGATGACCACGAGGTGCACTTGTCGTGTTATGGGAATCAAAGCCTGTTTTTATGATAGATGACGTTATGTGAAAGATAGATGCGCAAATTCTAATTTAAATAAGGGCTCAAACATATAGGCAGCCACACAGCACCACCCTGCCTATGGGGGCAGCAGGTGCTGTGTGCATTTGCACCAGAAAATTAGCAAATTCTAATTGTACTTCATTTGTTATTCTCAGGATGATATGAGGTGGTGTTGGTCCTGACAGAAACTTGTGACATACAAGTCACACACACGCAGCTGTCAGCAGAGAGCACTTTCTCTCATTGAACCATTGTGCCTTTTTTTCCTCTTTTGTTTCCATCCATCCAGTTGTTCGAAAACAGCTTCTTTTCTGTGCACCTTTTTTCATTTATTTAAACTGTGAAAAGTGACTCCTTCAGTGTTTCGATTGCTACCTGCAGCACTTAACCTTGATGAGTTAGCTGGGTTTTAGCTTTCAGCAAACAATAGTTGACATCACACTTTTTCTATTATAAGAATATTTGCCCCAAGTTTATTAAAAACTGAATTTGGTAAACCTACTGGCTGTCCAAACGTAGTCAACAATGTGCTAAGACTGTCAGACTCATTAAATTCAAGTATTTAGCTGTTTTCACATTTTGAGAAGAGTACTGCCGTGCTAGATGAAGTATTAGCAGGCAAACTCTACCTGTACTCTGAATTTTTAAATGATTAAAAAAAATTGTGCAGCCATCTACAGGCTCTGCCTTACGGATTCTCTACGGTCCCATTACAAAAATACTGCATGAACCGAAGCAGGATGTTGTTGATCCTTCTTTAGGTTGAGCACATAAGTGATTTGACCTGTTGTAAGTATTGTGGGCTTTTAATCACTCCCATGACTTTCATTCGTTTGTGGGCTTGTCTTTCAAAAATCACTTTATGTCATTGGTAAATGCTTTATGTCTGTCCCGCCTTGGGACGGTTTGGTTACTGCCTTGGACACCGACCCTGTTCCTGGGATAATTGCACAATTGCCAATTTACTTCAGTGTGGACAAACTACTTTTTTCTTTTGTCTGTTCTTCATGGCTGCCATGGTGCTCAGAGCGCGAACTCGATCAGTGGTATTGTTTTTTATTTATATGCTCTCTGATCTGCTTAGTATACGTTCTTTGCAGAAGGCATATTAACCCTGTGCGCTACATTATGATGACTCAAAACATCCACTAGACAACGGTATGTTCTCTTGGCTGCCATGGCACTCACAACACTCAGAGTGCGAAATCAATCAGAGGTATAGTTTGTGCATTATATGCACTCTGATCTGCATTATATACGTTCTTTGAAGCAGGCATATTAAACCTGTGCTCTACCTTATGATGACTCCAAGTTTCCATTAGGAAAAAGTATGTTCTCTCTCCAGTAGGAACATTAATCACAAGAGTTATTTTGACATTTTTACATTATATGCACTTTGTGATTTGCCTAGTACACATTCTTTGCAGCAGCCACATTAACCCTGTGAGCTACCTTATGATGACTGAGGATCATTAATATCATGTGAGGTGGCTCTCCTCAAGCGTGTGAAAAATTATGGGCATTTTGTTTGACTCCCCAGACTGCAGTAAAGGGACAGTGATTCAGTAAGCATGGGCTCTTGGAGTACAATTATTTCTTCAATGCCCCATGGGCAATGTCGCCTGTACCAACTGCCAAGGAAATATGTTTTCCACCTGGGAGTAGTTTGTGTTTTAAGGGCCTTGTAGTAGGCTTAATAGCCCTTTAGTTATAAGCAGGACTACTGGAATTATATGTCACAGAAAGGACCAAAATATGCAGCAGGACTGACCAATTAATGTGGCGAAAAAAGTCCAGTTATGCATTTACCATGTCAAAAGCTCAAACTCAAGTAAATGCAAGACCTATTGCATTGCAAATGCCTGTCTATATTTCATGTGTCTGTAGCTGACTTCCTCCTGTCGGTACTAGTCTGTAGCTTTCTTCTCCTTTGTTATCAAGCATTTCCTCTCCACTAATATATCTTGTGGACTGGTACTGTAAGAATAAGAACATAGGCCCGTATTTATATTTTTTTTGCGTCGCATTTGCGTCGGTTTTTGGACGCAAAAACGACGCAAACGTGCAAAATACCACTGTATTTTGTAGGTTTGCGCCGTTTTGCGTCAAAAAGCGTCGCAAATGCGGCGCTAAAAAAAGTATAAATACGGCCCATAGTTTTTAGGTACTGTGAAGATTGCAGGCCCAGCAAGCTATTCCATGGATATTTGTTGATAAGGCTTCCTTTTCCTCGCTCATGCCCAAACAGTAAAATGAGAAAGGGGCCATGGTTCTGGTGAACCCCTCCCAATGCTGTGTAGTGTATATTGTCATTCAGTATCCCAGCAGTGTTAATGAAAGTGCAATATGGCAGGAAAGTTGTATGAGGACACTCGTATTGCATTTTCTTACTAAGACCATATGTTCTTCCTTGATCAATTTATTCCACCCTTTCATCGCACGTCAATGACTCACAGTCATCATAGCTCTGCCCCTCCATTATGAAATGTTTTTGTTTGGCTTGAATATCTGGCTTTTCTAGCATTGCCAACCAACAAAATGTCCAAAGTGATATTTTCAATAGAGGAGAAGATACATCTAACAGAATTGTAGTGATGTATTTTGTTAAAAAAATGAGCAAAGGGAGGCTTATCTGGCATATAAAATGTGTAATGTTTTTTCTAACCAGACAGACCACCAGTGCTGGGGCGAGTGGCAGTACCAATGTGCCACACGCAGAGGCGGTTGGAAGGGGAGTCCCAGCGGCAGCAGGGACAGGCAGTAGTAAGTCACATTGCTTGCTTATTGAGAGTTACTAGTATACTCACTGTATTTGTTAAGCAAGGCTGATCCCACCAATCATCATTCATCGCCTACCTGCCCATGCATGTTCGACCTATGACATAACTGTAACATGGTTCAATTAAGCACTGCAATGTTGGCTGTGCAATGTGTGTCTGTTTTAGTTAATGCAATATTTACAAAGTTTTCAATGCATCTCAAAACTGAAAACAAGTTGTGTTTCCCTTGCCTCCTAGTGCCCACTCAGTCACCTCCTAGTACTTCACTTCTGTATTCTTACCTAAGTTCTGTCCCAGCCACCCAAAAAAATTGAGATATCCATTCTTGTCATGTGCCACATTTTTCTGGCCAAGTGATTCATATATTTAATGGCTTCCATAATGGATTTACGTCTGTTCAAATATTTTCCCTTTTGACAATTGCCAACTACAGTGGCAGATAAAGCTAAAGCTTAGGCACATGATGATGATCAGTGACACCCCACTATTCTATAGCAAAACCTCTACCTACCTGACCTAACCCCTCTAACTTACCCTGCAGTAGAGTAAGTTAAGTTTCCTTTCCATACTGGCAAGCAAATGTGTTTGTTGGAAATAATTGGCATTGGAGGATGAGGTCAGGGAGTAAAGAGGGATTAAGTGCCAGATTTTTTGTTTTGCATATGGGATACTCTGTGATGAACATGTCCAATAAAATAGATATATCCTGATCCATTTTTTTACTGCAGGGCATCATTTTTACCATTGTCTACTTACGGCAGACAGGATAGCCGCATGCTATACATGACGTGTGCGACGTAGTATTAATATTCATCTGTCTCTTTGGAGTCTGGGTAGAATTGAAAGGCATTTGGAGAAGAGCAGAGCCACCGGAATGACTGTAAAATAATTGTCATTACAGCTGCCCCAGCTGAAGACTGCAGAGAGTAGCAAAGCAGTACCCGACGCGCTAGCTAGCCTCCCTCCATTAACTTAGTACAACAAGAATACTTGTACCTCATAGTGAATGATACCTTACTCATTAATGAGAGTTATTTATTTTTATTTTTCCACACAAAATTGCTCATTACGACTTTGGCGACAAAAGACTGCCAGTGATGGCTGTCTGAAGACCACAGTATTATAAGTCACTAACAGAACACCGCCATAAAAACAGTCTAAAAACCAACATCGTTGGCCTGACCAACAGCAGGAGAGAGGCAGTTCCACCACCAGCACCATCACACCAACATCCCGCACTCCATATTACGACTCACAAATCAGCACCATTGTCTTTGCATTGCGGTAATCCATTGGCGGTCCAAACCGCTGAGGTCAAAAACGCACCTCCAAAACACAAGAGCACATTGGACAATATGAATACCCCACACCTGATATACACACACACACCACATACACCTGCTCACAGCACTGTATAACACCTCCCCACGCACCCCCACAATCCTTTGCATCAGGAAATCTTGACAGAGAGAGGAAAGACCGCACTAACAGAAGACACTGCACCTGGATATCATAGGCACCACCACACTGAACACGAATCACAAAACAGCATCAGCAACACAACACGCATATCACCACTGCACACAAACACCACAAACCACACTCACAACCTAGCACTCAACCTCACACCAACAAACATCACACCCAGCATCCCTGCACATCCCACACCCCACCACCTGCAACACAACCAACATGGCACCACAAAAACACCCACGATTCACAGATGAGGAGTTGAGGGAAATGGGCGACAAAATTGTCAGAGTGGAGCCACAACTGTTTGGAGCAGAGGTCCGGCAGACATCCATAGCCTGGAAAACAGAGTTATGGCAGAGGATCGTCGATAGGGTGAAAGCAGTGGGAAACCATTCACGCACGAGGGACAACATTAGAAAAAGGTGGAACGACCTACGAGGGAAGGTACGGGCCATGGCAGCCAGACACCAGATCACTTTAATGAAGACTGGCGGTGGGCCCCCGCCTCCTCCCCCAGAGTTCTCACAGTGGGAGGAGAAGGTCTTGGCCATCCTACACCCAGAGGGCCTGATGGGAATACGAGGAGGACTGGTCTCTGGTAAGTCAACAACACTCCCCAGGCACTATCTACTCCTGCACAGCATGCAACCCCACCACCCTGTCACCCCCTCACACCGCCCTTATGTGCACCAATCCATCCTGAACCCAATACCCTCCCTTGCATGCCACACTTCCCCACTAATACCATTCCCACACACACCCACCTAGCTCATGGATTTCTCACACAGCAGCAAGTACTACAACTACCACAATGCAACACTCCCAACCATTGTAGAACTGCGAATTCTACTCCACACTTGGACACCTGCACGTATAACCATGTCACCCCCCCTTCACCAACAAGAAAGTTTTGTGTACTATACCATCATGTAACACACTTCCTCTCACTCCACATGTATCCCTAGTACTGCCACACAGCAGAGGACACCAGAGACAGAAAGCCAGCTCCTGGAAATTGGTCCAATAGAGGAAGAATACCCATGATGTCTGAAAAGGGGCAACTTACCTGACCCATCAGGCATGACCGGTCAGTCCACCACCACTAGCCTCACCCTGCCAACAACTGAATCCCCCTCCCCTGTGGCATCTACAGCACAGCTGAGTCCACCTTCCTAAATCTGTGTTCCGAGGACAGATCAATCATCTGTGTGCCCCACAGTACAGAGAGCAGAGTCAACACCCCAAACCCAAGACAATGAAGGTCCTTGTGTCAGTGGGAGGGGGCACACTGTGCCAGGAGCAGAGGCACAGGGGGCGAGGGACAGTGGTAGGGAAACTGTGGGCCTGGATGAGGAAGCAACACAACAAAACTGGCCAGGAGGCCATCTCCAGAGTCCTGGGAGCCTATGAGCTACCCCAGAACACGATGGGCCAGATACTCACCACCTTGCAGGAGAACCAGAGGCTGTAGAGGCAATAACACCAGGAGGCCATGTAGCAGTAGCATGCACACACTGCCACCATAGCCTCCATTTGTGGGGTGCTCACAGAACTTACTAGCATCCTGCGTGCGTACTCCATCCAACAGCAAACCCCATCCAATAGTCTTACAAAATCTGTGCCATCAACATCTGCCCCAGCTACTGGAATGGAGGCCCAGCAAGAGGACCCACAGGCCACTAGCATCCCTGCCCCTGCAGCTGAGGAACCCCCTGCAAAAGAGGTCATCCATCCAGACATCCTGCAGGACCTGAGGCCAAGACCAAACACACCTCCAGGAAGTGGTCCGTATTCTGAACATTCTGCTTTGTATGCCACTGATACACCATGTTGACTGTCCAATACCAAACCCCGTAATCCCCAGGCGCATGGATACAGGACCTGTGGAATCAACAGCTGGACCATACACTATGATGATTTCAGACACCATGACCCCATTTCTCAGAACTGTGATGTGAAACACAATATAAACAATTATGAGCACAATTAATGGTGTATGTGTCTTCATTGTCTAAAGTGACATATTTGGTAACAAACAGTAATCAAATACACATATCTTTACAACAAGAATGTCAGAGCGACAGATGTTGCTGGAATTTCCACCAGGTGTGTGAGTACATCCATACTGTAGTAAGATCCAATGGCAAGGGTGCCAACAGTCATGTCAGGAAGCAGATTGTAAACACACATGACCTGAATAGAAAACAAAATTGGGAAAAAGACAAATGAATTAAGCCATGTAGGCTATTATAATACACATACATCAGTCTTACACATACACAGGATACATGCTGTAGTGGGTAGGAACCACATATGTACAGGCTAGGACTGTCAGTCAAGCACATGCAAAGTAATGGTATCATTCCATATAGGTGACATCCCCAACAGTACCCCCCTTTGCATTGTAAATAACAACTAGATGCCAGACAGCAGTTCAAAGTACAAAATGATAGGACTGCTAAAAAGGACAAATCGAAGATATGTACATTACATTCTCTTATCAATTCAGGCTTAGGACCATACAACTTGAGTACATCTACAAATATGGGATGTAATGGTACCAGCATTTAGCACCGTTGAATGCCAGCTATGCATTTACACTTCCCCTCATGTTTAGTTATCATTCCTTCAGGTGTGAAAAAAAGATGGAAGGCAGTAGTCTCCTCATACACCTTGATGCATACAACATTGAAGGACAAAATCACATCTCCCATGCAGGTTTCAAATGTTCATGAAACTTCAGGGCACACATACCTCAGAATCATTGAAAGTATTGGCAAATCACGTTAGCCCTGTAGTCAGCTGCCTCCTCGTCAGGCTCCTGCAGCAATGTCCCGCTCCTCCAGCAGTGGGATGTGCCTTCTGAGGACCAGATTATGTATCATGCAGCATGCAACAACAATCTTGAAGACTTTCCCTGTAGGGCACCACCGGACACATAGAGGCAACAAAATCTTGCTTTCAATAGACCGAAAGTCCTCTCTATCACACGCCTCGTCCGGCGATGTGCCTCATTGTACTTGTCCTCCCCATATGTAGTTGATATCTAACTGGAGTCAGGAGGCAGGGTAGGTTGGGGTATGCGGAGTCACCTAAGTACATATATAGAAACAGTATTTTGGGGAACTGTGGTAGGCATAGTGCTGACTGTGTAGATAGGTACTTCAGACGTCTGACAGGGACAGCAGTACACTTACCAATGAGCCAGCCCTTTTCTCGCTGTAGATGCAACATCAATGTAGGGACACTGCTGTTCCTCAGGACGTTGGAATCAGGTACGGAGCCAGGGAATTTCGCAGTCACTTGTGATATATACTGGTCAGCAAGATACACCATTTGAACATTAATCGAATATGTACTCTTCCGGTTTCTCTACACCTGTTTATTGGCCCTCGGAGGTACCAAGGCAATGTGAGTACCATCCATGGGCCCTATTACATGTGGCAAATGAGCAATGTTTAAAAGGCAGCCTTAACAGGGTTCAGTTCTTGTGTAGGGCATCCAGCACATCCTGCAACACAACACAGAACATCGGCTGTCATCCCTGCAGCCAGTTCCACAGTCACCTGAAACCAGCCACTACCCAAAAAATGCAGGAGAGTCAACACCTGTACTGTTGGAGGGATGGCAATGTAAGGAAATGCCTCCTTGGCATGGTTACCCCCTGACTATTTGATTTTGCTGATGCTAAGTTATGATTTAAAAGTGTGCTGGGACCCTGCTAACCAGGCCCCAGCACCAGTGTTCTTTCCCTAAAGTGTACCTTTTTCTCCACAATTGGCACAACCCTGGCACTCAGGTAAGTCCTTTGTAACTGGTACCCCTGGTACCAAGGGCCCTGATGCCAGGGAAGGTCTCTAAGGGCTGCAGCATGTCTTAAGCCACCCTGGGTGCCTCTCACTCAGCACATGCACACTGCTTTACAGCTTATGTGTGCTGGTGGGGAGAAAATGACTAAGTCGACATGGCACTCCCCTCAGAGTGCCATGCCAACCTCACACTGCCTGTGGCATAGGTAAGTCACCCCTCTAGCAGGCCTTACAGCCCTAAGGCAGGGTGCACTATACCACAGGTGAGGGCATAGGTGCATGAGCACTATGCCTCTACTGTGTCTAAGCAAAACCTTGGACATTGTAAGTGCAGGGTAGCCATAAGAGCATATGGTCTGGGAGTCTGTCAAAAACGAACTCCACAGCACCAGAATGGCTACACTGAAAACTGGGAAGTTTGGTATCAAACTTCTCAGCACAATAAATGCACACTGATGGCAGTGTGCAATTTATTGTAACATACACCCAGAGGGCATCTTAGAGATGCCCCCTGAAAACATACCCGACTTCTAGTGTAGGCTGACTAGTTCCTGCCAGCCTGCCACACACCAGACATGTTGCTGGCCACATGGGGAGTGTCCCTGTGTCACTCTGTGGCCAGGAACAAAGCCTGTACTGGATGGAGGTGCTTCTCACCTCCCCCTGCAGGAACTGCAACACCTGGCAGTGAGCCTCAAAGGCTTACCCCCTTTGTTCCAGCTCCACAGGGCATCCCAGCTAGTGGAGATGCCCGCCTCTCCAGCCACTGCCCCCACTTTTGGCGGCAAGGCTCGAGGAGATAATTAGGAAAACAAGGAGGAGTCACACACCAGTCAGGACAGCCCCTAAGGTGTCCTGAGCTGAGGTGACCCTTACTTTTAAAAATCCTCCATCTTCTGGATGGAGGATTCCCCCATTAGGATTAGGGATGTGCCCCCCTCCCCCACAGGGAGGAGGCACAAAGAGGGTGTAGCCACCCTCAAGGACAGTAGCCATTGGCTACTGCCCTCCCAGACCTAAACACACCCCTAAATTCAGTATTTAGTGGCTCCCCAGAACCTAGGAGGAAACTAGATTCCTGCAACCTTAACAAGAAGAATGACTGCTGGCCTAAAGCTCTGCAGTGAAGACGAAGACAACAACTGCTTTGGCCCCAGCCCTACCGGCCTGTCTCCCAACTTCGAAGAAAACTGCAACAGCGACACATCCAACAGGGACCAGCCACCTCTGAAGCCTCAGAGGACTGCCCTGCAACCAAGGACCAAGAAACTCCAGTGAACAGCGGCCCTGTTCAACAATCTGCAACTTTCTTGCAACAAAGAAACAACTTTAAGGACTTCACGTTTCCCGCCGGAAGCGTGAGACTTTCCACTCTGCACCCGATGCCCCGGCTCGACCTGCAGAAAACCAGCACTACAGGGAGGACTCCCCGGCAACTGCGAGCCTGTGAGTAGCCAGAGACGACCCCCCCTGAGCCCTCACAGCGACGCCTGCAGAGGAAATCCAGAGGCTCCCCCTGACGCGACTGCCTGTAACAAGGGACCAGATGCCTGGAACCAACACTGCACCCGCAGCCCCCAGGACCTAAAGGAACCGAACTCCAGTGCAGGAGCGCCGCCCAGGCAACCCTCTGCCTAGCACAGGTGGTGGCTACCCTGAGGAGCCCCCTTCGTGCCTGCCTGCATCGTTGAAGCCACCCCCGGGTTTCCCCTTTGCTTTCTATACAAAAGCAGACTCCTGTTTGCACTCTGCACCCGGCAGCCCCTGTGCCACTGAGGGTGTACTTTCTCTGCCTGCTTGTGTCCCCCCCGGTGCCCTACAAACTCCCCAGGTCTGCCGCCCGAGGACGCGGGTACTTACCTGCTGGCAGACTGGAACCGGGGCACCTCTGTTCTCTATTGAAGCCTATGTGTTTTGGGCCCCTCTTTGACCTCTGCACCTGACCGGCCCTGAGCTGCTGGTGTGGTAACTTTGGGGTTGCCTTAAACCCCCAACGGTGGGCTACCTTTGACCCAACATTGAACCCTGTAAGTGTTTTACTTACCTGTGAACGTAACCTCTACTTACCTCCACCAGGAACTGTTGATGTTTGCACTGTGTCCACTTTAAAATTAGCTTATTGCCATTTTTGCCAAGACTGTACATGATATTGTGATTATTCAAAGTTCCTAGAGTTCCTAAGTGAAATATCTTTCATTTAAAGTATTACTTGTAAATCTTGAACCTGTGGTTCTTAAAATAAACTAAGAAGATATATTTTTCTATATTAAAACCTATTGGCCTGTAGTAAGTCTTTGAGTGTGTGTTCCTCATTTATTGCCTGTGTGTGTACAACAAATGCTTAACACTACCCTCTGATGAGCCTACTGCTCGACCACACTACCACAAAATAGAGCAATAGAATTATCTATTTTTGCCACTATCTTACCGCTAAGGGAAACCCTTGGACTCTGTGCACACTATTTCTTACTTTGAAATAGTATATACAGAGCCAACTTCCTACATTGGTGGCAGCGGTGGGATCTAAGACTTTGCATTTGCTGGATTACTCAGCCAATACCTGATCACACAACTAAATTCCAAAAATTGTCATTAGAAACTGATTTTTTAAATTTGAGCTATTTTTCTAAATTTTTTAAAAGTCCTGCTATGGCCTTGTGTTAGTCCCTGATAGCATTTCTTTTAGAGTTTAAAAGTTTTGTAAAAGTTTGGATTAAGTTCTAGAGATCCTTTTAGATTCTTAAATGTATCCCAACTTTTAGAGAAATAATGTCTAATACAGAAGAGATGGTGGTGGAGCTCAACCTCACCCCTTACCTGCATCTTAGGATGTCAGAGTTAAGGACTCTCAGTAAAATCAAAAAGATAAAAACTGGATCAAACCCTACCAAATTACAGCTCCATTAGCTTTTGGCAGAGTTTACTAGAGACAACCCCTCTGAAGACAACCTTACAGAGGGGGAAGCTAGTGACCAGGAGGATAATTTCCCCCCTCCTGTCCTAGTTAGGGAGACCAGGGTTCCTCAAACCCTGACTCCACAAGTGATAGTCAGAGATGCTGCTTCTCCCACAGGGGAGTCCAACAGCTCTGGAAGCATTGAGAGGAGCCTCAAGGAAAATGACTTCCTGCTAGCCAGGATGGCTAAAAGATCGGCTTTGGAGAGACAGCTCCTAGCCATAGAAAGGGAAAGAGATGGGTTTAGCTCCCATCAATGGTGGCAGCAACTTAAATAGGGTCAGAGAGAATACTGACATGCTAAAAATCCCCAAAGGGATTGTAACAAAATATGAAAATGGTAATGATATCACCAAATGGTTCACAGCTTTTGAGAGGGCTTGTGCAACCAGAAAAGTAAACACATCTCACTGGGGTGTTGTCCTTTGGGAAATGTTCACTGGAAAGTGTAGGGATAGACTCCTCACACTATCTGGAAAAGATGTAGAATCCTATGACCTCATGAAGGCTACCCTGATTGAGACCTTTGGATTCTCAACTGAGGAGTACAGGATTAAGTTCAGGGGGGCTCAAAAATCCTCGAGCCAGACCTGGGTTGATTTTGTTGACTTCTCAGTCAAAACACTGAATGGTTGGATTAATGGCAGTGGTATAAATGATTACGAAGGGCTGTATAATTTGTTTATGAAGGAACACCTTTTAAGTAATTGTTTCAATGATAAACTGCATCAGCATCTGGTAGACCTAGGTCCAATCTCTCCCCACAAATTGGGAAAGAAGGTAGACTATTGGGTCAAGACTAGGGTGACCAAGACTTCCACAGGGGGTGACCAAAAGAAAGGGGTCATAAAGACTCCCCAGGGGAAGAGTGTTGAGACATCCAAGGGAAAAAGTAAAGAGTCTTCTACAGGGCCCCAAAAACCTGCTCAGGAGGGAGCGTCCAAAGCCTCTTCATAATCCTCATTTGGGTACAAGGGTAAAAACTTTGATCCCAAAAAGGCCTGGTGTCGTAGCTGTAATCAGCAGGGAAACCAAACTGGAGACAAGACCTGTCCCAAGAAAGGTTCCACTTCTACTACTACTCCAGTTAGCACTGGAATAGCCAGTCTCCAGGTGGGATCAACAGTGTGCCCAGAGCAAATCAGGGTCCACACTGAAGCTACCTTAGTCTCTGAGGGTGGGGTGGACCTAGCCACACTAGCTGCCTGGCCTCCTAACATGAAAAAATACAGGCAGCAGCTCTTTATTAATGGGGCTAGTGTAGAAGCCCTGAGGGATACAGGTGCCAGTGTCACAATGGTGACAGACAAACTGGTTTCCCCAGGACAATACCTGACTGGACAAACTTATCCAGTCACAAACGCTGACAATCAGACTAAAGTACATCCCATCGCTATGGTAACTTTAGAATGGGGAGGGGTCATGGCCTGAAACAGGTGGTAGTCTCTTCTGCTATACCAGTTGAATGTCTGCTTAGAAATGATCTGGAGTCCTCAGCATGGGCTGAGGTAGAACTCAAAACCCATGCAGCCAAGCTTGGTATCCCTGAACTGGTGTGTGTCAAGACAAGGGCACAGTGCAAGGCCCAGGGTGAAAAAGAGGTGTTGGAGTCTGTAATAATGGCCCAACCCTCCAAGAGAAAAGGAAAGAAGACTGGGGAACCAGCTTCAGCACAGAAAAATAAAAAGAACCTCTCTTCTCAGGAAGAAGTTCTATCCCCTGAGGGAACTGAGCCTATACAGTTGGAACCTTATCAGGTTGAGCTCTTGGGCCCAGGGGGACCCACAAGGGAACAACTGTGCAAGGGGCAAGAAACATGTCCCTCTCTTGAAGCCCTTAGGCAGCAAGCTGCTGAGGAAACAGAAGGAAATGTCAGTGGAACCCACAGGGTCTATTGGGAAGATGGACTCCTTTACTCTGAGGCAGGAGATCCAAAACCTGGTGCCACTAGGAGAGTGGTAGTGCCTCAGGAGTTTAGGGAGTTCATTATAACCTTAGCCCATGACATTCCACTTGCTGGGCATTTGGGCCAAACCAAGACATGGGAGAGGTTAGTCAACCATTTCTACTGGCCCAACATGTCCCAGAAAGTAAAGGAGTTTTGTGCCTCCTGTGTCACCTGTCAAGCCAGTGGTAAGACAGGTGGCCACCCAAAGGTCCCCCTTATTCCACTTCCAGTGGTGGGGGTCCCCTTTGAAAGAGTGGGAGTGGATATAGTGGGTCCATTTGAACCTCCACAGCCTCAGGGAATCAGCATATCCTAGTAGTAATGGATCATGCTACTAGGTACCCTGAAGCAATTCCCCTTAGGTCCACTAATGCCCCTGCAGTAGCCAAAGCATTAATTGGTATCTTTACCAGAGTGGGTTTTCCTTAGGAGGTGGTTTCTGACAGAGGTACCAACTTCATGTCAGCTTACCTAAAACACATGTGGAATGAGTGTGGGGTGACTTACAAATTCACCACACTATACCATCCACAAACCAATGGTCTTGTTGAGAGGTTTAACAAGACATTGAAGGGCATGATCATGGGGCTCCCTGAAAAGCTCAAAAGGAGATGGGATGTCCTCTAGCCATGTCTGCTTTTCGCCTACAGAGGGGTGCCTCAGAAGGGAGTAGGGTTTTCCCCCTTTGAAATTCTGATCGGCCATCCTGTTAGGGGCCCACTAGCTCTTGTGAAAGATGGCTGGCAGAGACCTCTTCATGAGCCTAAGCAAGATATAGTTGACTATGTACTAGGCCTACGTTCAAGGATGGCAGAGTACATGGAAAAGGCAAGCAAAAACCTTGAGGCCAGCCAACAGCTCCAGAAGATGTGGTATGACCAAAAGGCTGCTATGGTTGAGTTTCAGGCAGGGCAGAAAGTCTGGGTTCTGGAGCCTGTGGCTCCCAGGGCACTTCATGACAAATGGAGTGGCCCTTATCCAGTGCTAGAGAAGAAGAAAGAGGTCACCTACCTGGTGGACCTAGGCACTAGCACCCAAGAGGGTGATCCATGTTAATCGTCTGAAACTCTTCCATGACAGAGCAAATGTGAACCCGTTGATGGTTACAGATGTGGACCAGGAAACAGAGAGTGAACCTCTCCCTGATCTCCTTTCCACTGACCCTAAAGATGGCTCAGTAGATGGAGTGGTCTACTCAGACACCCTCTCTGGCCAACAGCAAGCTGACTGCAGGCAAGGCCTCCAGCAGTTTGCTGAACTCTTTTCCCTAACCCCTGGTCAGACACACCTGTGTACCCATGATGTGGACACAGGGGACAGCATGCCTGTCAAAAACAACATTTTTAGACAGTCTGATCAAGTTAAGGAAAGCATCAAAGTGGAAGTCCACAAGATACTGGAATTGGGAGTGATTGAGCACTCTGACAGCCCTTGGGCTAGCCCAGTGGTCTTAGTCCCCAAACCTCACACAAAAGATGGCAAGAGAGAGATGAGGTTCTGTGTGGACTACAGAGGGCTTAATTCTGTCACCAAGACAGATGCCCATCCCATTCCAAGAGCAGATGAGTTAATTGACAAATTTGGTGCTGCCAAATACTTAAGTACCTTTCACTTGACAGAAGGGTACTGGCAAATAAGAATGGCACCAGGAGCAAAAGAGAAAACAGCATTCTTTACACCTGATGGGCACTACCAGTTTACTGTGATGCCCTTTGGCTTAAAGAATGCCCCTGTCACCTTCCAAAGGTTGGTGAATCAAGTCCTTGCTGGCTTGGAGTCCTTTAGTGCAGCTTATCTTGATGACATTGCTGTCTTTAGCTACAACTGGCATGACCACCTGGTCCACCTGAAGAAGGTTGTGCAGGCCCTGCAAGCAGCAGGCCTCTCTATCAAGGCATCTAAATGTCAGATAGGGCAGGGTACTGTGGTTTACTTAGGACACCTTGTAGGTGGAAGCCAAGTTTAGCCACTCCAACCCAAGATCCAGACTATTCTGGACTGGGTAGCTCCAAAAACCCAGACTCAAGTCAGGGCATTCCTTGGCTTGACTGGATACTATAGGAGGTTTGTGAAGGGATATGGATCCATAGTGACACCCCTCACAGAACCTACCTCCAAGAAAATGCCCAAGAAGGTAAACTGTACTGTAGAGTGCCAACAGCCCTTTGACACCCTGAAACACGCTATGTGCACAGCACCAGTTCTAAAAGCTCCAGATTACTCTAAGCAGTTCATTGTGCAGACGGATGCCTCTGAACATGGGATAGGAGCAGTCCTGTCCCAGACAAATGATGATGGCCTTGACCAGCCTGTTGCTTTTATTAGCAGGAGGTTACTCCCCAGGGAGCAGCGTTGGAGTGCCATTGAGAGGGAGGCCTTTGCTGTGGTCTGGTCCCTGAAGAAGTTGAGACCATACCTCTTTGGTACTCACTTTGTAGTTCAGACTGACCACAGACCTCTCAGATGGCTCATGCAAATGAAAGGAGAAAACCCTAAGCTGTTGAGGTGGTCCATATCCCTACAGGGAATGGACTTTATAGTGTAACACAGACTTGGGACTGCCCATGCCAATGCTGATGGCCTTTCCAGGTTCTCCCACTTAGAAAATGAAGACTCTCTTGGGAAAGGTTAGTCTCATCCTCTTGCGTTTGGTGGGGGGGGGGGTTGTGTAAGGAAATGCCTCCTTGGCATGGTTACCCCCTGACTTTTTGCCTTTGCTGATGCTAAGTTATGATTTGAAAGTGTGCTGGGGCCCTGCTAACCAGGCCCCAGCACTAGTGTTCTTTCCCTAAACTGTACCTTTGTCTCCACAATTGGCACAACCCTGTCACTCAGGTAAGTCCCTTGTAACTGGTACCCCTGGCACCAAGGGCCTTGATGCCAGGGAAGGTCTCTAAGGGCTGCAGCATGTCTTAGGGACCCCTCACTCAGTACATGCACACTGCTTCACAGCTTGTGTGTGCTGGTGGGGACAAAATGGCATGGCACTCCCCTCGGAGCGCCATGCCAACCTCACACTGCCTGTGGCATAGGTAAGTCACCCCTCTAGCAGGCCTTACAGCCCTAAGGCAGGGTGCACTATACCACAGGTGAGGGCATAGGTGCATGAGCACTATGCCCCTAAAGTGTCTAAGCAAAACCTTAGACATTATAAGTGCATGGTAGCCATAAGACTATATGGTCTGAGAGTCTGTCAAACACGAACTCCACAGCACCATAATGGCTACACTGAAAACTGGGAAGTTTGATATCAAACTTCCCAGCACAATAAATGCACACTGATGCCAGTGTGCAATTTATTGTAACATACACCCAGAGGGCATCTTAGAGCTGCCCCCTGAAAACATATCCGACTTCCAGTGTAGGCTGATTAGTTCCTGCCAGCCTGCCACACACCAGACATGTTGCTGGCCACATGGAGAGAGTGCTTTTGTCACTCTGTGGCCATGAACAAAGCCTGTACTGGGCGGAGGTGCTTCTCACCTCCCCCTGCAGGAACTGTAACACTTGGCGGTGAGCCTCAAAGGCTCACCCCCTTTGTTACAGCGCCACAGGGCATCCCAGCTAGTGGAGATGCCCGCCCCTCCGGCCACTGCCCCCACTTTTGGCGGCAAGGCTGGAGGAGATAATTAGGAAAACAAGGAGGAGTCACCCACCAGTCAGGACAGCCCCTAAGATGTCCTGAGCTGAGGTGACCCTTACTTTTAGAAATCCTCCATCTTGTGGATGGAGGATTCCCCCAATAGGATTAGGTATGTGCCCCCTTCCCCACAGGGAGGAGGCACAAAGAGGGTGTAGCCACCCTCAAGGACAGTAGCCATTGGCTACTGCGCTCCCAGACCTAAACACACACCTACATTCAGTATTTAGGGGCTCCCCAGAACCTAGGAAACTAGATTCCTGCAACCTTAAAAAGAAGAAGAAGGACTGCTGACCTGAAGCCCTGCAGTGAAGACGGAGACGACAACTGCTTTGGCCCCATCCCTACCGGCCTGTCTCCCAAACTTCGAAGAAAACTGCAACAGCGACGCATCCAACAGGGACCAGCGACCTCTGAAGCCTCAGAGGACTGCCCTGCAACCAAGGACCAAGAAACCCCTGTGAACAGTGGCCCTGTTCAACAATCTGCAACTTTCTTGCAACAAAGAAACAACTTTAAGGACTTCACGTTTCCCGCCAGAAGCGTGAGACTTTCCACTCTGTACCCGACGCCCCCGGCTCGACCTGCAGAACAACAACACCCGGCGACTGCGAGCCCTTGAGAAGCTAGAGGCGACCACCCTGAGCCCCTAAGGTGTCCTGAGCTGAGGTGACCCTTACTTTTAAAAATCCTCCATCTTGTGGATGGAGGATTCCCCCATTAGGATTAGGGATGTGCCCCCCTCCCCACAGGGAGGAGGCACAAAGAGGGTGTAGCCACCCTCAAGGACATATCCACAGGGAGGAGGCACAAAGAGGGTGTAGCCACCCTCAAGGACAGTAGCCATTGGCTACTGCCCTCCCAGACCTAAACACACCCCTAAATTCAGTATTTAGTGGCTCCCCAGAACCTAGGAAACTAGATTCCTGTAACCTTAACAAGAAGAAGGACTGCTGACCTAAAGCCCTGCAGTGAAGACGGAGACAACAACTGCTTTGGCCTCAGCCCTACCGGCCTGTCTCCCAACTTCGAAGAAAACTGCAACAACGACGCATCCAACAGGGACCAGCGACCTCTGAAGCCTCAGAGGACTGCCCTGCAACCAAGGACCAAGAAACCCCTGTGAACAGTGGCCCTGTTCAACAATCTGCAACTTTCTTGCAACAAAGAAACAACTTTAAGGGCTTCACGTTTACCGCCGGAAGCGTGAGACTTTCCACTCTGCACCCGACGCCCCGGCTCGACCTGCGGAAAACCAACACTACAGGGAGGACTCCCCGGTGACTGCGAGCCCATGAGTAGCCAGAGACGACCTCCCCTGAGCCCCCACAGCGATGCCTGCAGAAGAAATCCAGAGGCCCCCCCTGACCGCGACTGCCTGTAACAAGGGACCCGACGCCTGGAACCAACACTGCACCCGCAGCCACCAGGACCTGAAGGAACCAAACTCCAGTGCAGGAGCGACCCCCAGGCAACCCTCTGCCTAGCCCAGGTGGTGGCTACCCCGAGGAGCCCCCCTGTGCCCGCCTGCTTCGTTGAAGAGATCCCCGGGTCTCCCCATTGCTTTACATACAAACCTCGACGCCTGTTTGAACTCTGCACCCGGCCGCCCCTGTGCCGCTGAGGGTGTACTTTTTGTGCCTGCTTATGTCCCCCCCAGTGCCCTACAAAACCCCCCTAGTCTGCCCCCCGAGGACGCGGGTACTTACCTGCTGGCAGACTGGAACCGGGGCTACTCTGTTCTCCATTGAAGCCTATGTGTTTTGGGCACCTCTTTGACCTCTGCACCTGACCAGCCCTGAGCTGCTGGTGTGGTGACTTTGGGGTTGCCTTGAACCCCCAACGGTGGGCTACCTTAGACCCAACTTTGAACCCTGTAAGTGTTTAACTTACCTGTGAACATAACCTCTACTTACCTCCCCCAGGAACTGTTGATTTTTGCAGTGTGTCCACTTTTAAAATAGCTTATTGCCATTTTTGCCAAGACTGTACATGATATTGTGATTATTCAAAGTTCCTAGAGTTTCTAAGTGAAATACCTTCCATTTAAAGTATTACTTGTAAATCTTGAACCTGTGGTTCTTAAAATAAACTAAGAAAATCTATTTTTCTATATAAAAATCTATTGGCCTGGAGTAAGTCTTTGAGTGTATGTTCCTCATTTATTGCCTGTGTGTGTACAACAAATGCTTAACACTACCCTCTGATAAGCCTATTGCTCGACCACACTACCACAAAATAGAGCATTAGAATTATCTATTTTTGCCACTATCTTACCTCTAAGGGGAACCCTTGGACTCTGTGCACAGTATTTCTTACTTTGAAATAGAATATACAGAGCCAACTTTCTACACATGGGGATTCCTCAAGGCTGGCAGGAGGTCTGGCACCAATCGGGGAACCAGTTCCCTGATGGTTAGACGATTCAGTTGATAAGTCATCATAATGTGCCTCTCTTCCATGGTTTCAAGGTCTACTAGGGGCTGGTAGACTGGTGTATTCCTCATCACTTCTATTTGGCAGTATCTAGGCAGGGGGACAAACAATAATCAGTACATTCCTTACAGTGTCATGCCTGATAAATATCATGGGACAATCAGAAAGGATTGATCCTGTAAGTCGTCAGGCATTTTGTAGATGGACACATTTCTCCAAACACCATTCCTACCCAGACATTGTGGCAGTACCTCATATTGCCATACTTGTGACAGAGGGACGTGTACAGGAATTGTAGTCATGAACAAACAAAAGCCACCTAAATGTCACACAGTACGGAATGTTCTTACATGGATATGAAAATACATCTGAAGTAATGCCAGCTGACACCCACTTAATATATGAGTGTCAATGAGTTGACACCTTACATTAGGCATGTTGTGCAAATATGTAAGGAATGACGCAGTAGGATCACATAAAAATCATTTAGAAATGTAAAATGGCAGCTGCCTATCCTGCATGCAGAGGACAAATGGAAGAGACCTCATTCTGCCGGCTGGAGTCGTCATGGCGGAAGGCGGTCGGAACCGCTGTGTAACTCCTCATTGGTTAACATTGATGTCTATGAGAAACTGGGGCCAGTGATGATCACCACCGGCAGTGACAGTCATGACCGCGTCAGCCATGACTGCCATTTTGTATAGCCCAGCTCACTTGTCTCCTAACACCCGATCAAGCAAGACCTTCACCGTGTGAGCTGCTGTGTTATGTATCTGGGTTCCACAATGGCACGTACTGCAGGGGATAGGGTCCCAGCCTTCACTCCGAATTAACTTGAAAAACTGGTGGAATGCATTCTACCCCTGTATGGACAGTTGTTTGGGGCTCCAGATCAATAGGTCAGTCAACGTTTGATTACTTTCATCTCGGGTGGTGTTTGACACCGAAAGTGTGTGCACATTGAAATGGGATGTGTTAGACTTGCCATCTTTGGCGTGGTCTCCCCTACTTTTTGCCTCTATTTCCCAGGTTGTTGATGTGTGCTGGACTCTGTTTTTGTTACTCTGGGCACTTTACAACTGGTATCCAGTGCTAAAGGGCAAGTGCTCCTATGTAAAATGTATGTGTAATTGGCTTTCCATGATTGCCATATCTGATTTACTAGTAAGTCCCTAGTACCGTGCAGTAGAGGTGTCCAGGGCCTGTAAATCAAATGCTACTAGTGGGCATGCAACACTGGTTGTGCCACCCATGAGTAGCCCTGTAAACATGTCTCAGACCTGCCACTGCAGTGCCTGTTGTGCAATTGTAAACTGCCAATTTGATTTGGCAAGTGTACTCGCTTGCCAAGTCAAATTGGCAAGTGGGTTTTGCCAAGCCTAAACCTTCCATTTTCTTACATGTAAGACGCCCCTAATATAGTCCCTAGGTAGCCGCATGGTCAGGGTGTCAGGGAGACAGGATCCTCGGGGTTTGCACCTGTTCCCAATATGTCCACCTCTTGGCAGCTCCAAACTCTACTGGCTATCATAGCACAGAGTTAAAGAATGGCCAAGCGGGGGATGGGGTTTTAGGTTGGGAACAGCGGGGAAGGAGACCTGTGGGAGCAAGAGTTAAGAACACAATAGCAAGATTCTTCACGTTGATTTTCATAAGCTTTGTTCCATATATTTATATACTGATAACATGAATGATCAAGGGCTTTTCTATAACACAACCTTATTAGCTCTGGGTACCTGGAAAATAAAGAAGGATTATGCAAACTTTCATATGAGCATTTTTAGAATTACCTCTTATGCTCTGAACATGAACTTTCTCAAGTTAGTTCTTGGAATAGCAATTATGTTATAACAAGAATCAATGAACACATTAATTTTCATGAATGGACTGCGATTGACTCATAAATGATACTGCAAGTTCACACTGTTCTGAATTTCAGAAATTAATAGTCTAGGAATTATTATGCACTTTAATACCAAACTATGCATCAAGATTTCAATGCCTAGAAATGATCGCGCACTCTGCCGATCTAAAACACAAGAGATAAATACCAAGAATGCATCACACACACTTCTGCTGATTCAACAATCAGAATTTAAATGTCTAGAAACACTCGCGCGCTCTGCCGATCTGAAACACAAAAGATAAATGCCAAGAATGAATCACACACACTGCTGCTGATTCAACCATCAGAATTTATATGTCTAGAAACGATCGGGCATTCTGCCGATCTGAACTGCAAGGGTTAAATACCAAGAATGAATCGCGCACACTGTGCCGGTTCCACCATCAAGGTTTAAATGCCAAGATACCATTGTGCACTCTGCCGATCTGAACTGCAAGAGTTATTTGCCAAGAATGAATCGCGCACACCGTTTCCGATTCGTACATCAAGTTTCAAATGCCATGAAATGATTGTGCACTCTGCCGATCTGTACTGCAAGAGTTAAATGCCAAGAATGAATCGCGCACACTGTTGCCGATTCGTACATCAATATTCAAATGCCATGAAATGATTGCGCACTCTGCCGATCTGTACTGCAACAATTAAATGCCAAGAATGAATTGTGCACTCTGTTGCCGATTCGTACATTAAGATTCAAATGCCATGAAATGATTGCGCACTCTGCAGATCTGTATTGCAAGAGTTAAATGCCAAGAATGAATCGCACACACTGTTGCTGATTCGTACATCAAGATTCAAATGCCATGAAATGATCGCGCACTCTGCCAATCTGTACTGCAAGAGTTAAATGTCAAGAATGAATCGCGCACACTGTTGCCGATTCGGACATCAAGATTTAAATGCCATGAAAACAATCGCACACGAGATTAACCAAAAAGGCCCAAAACTCGAATATCTCTGAAAACGGAGTCGGGGCCTAACCCGACCTCCGCCTTACCGCCCCGCTTGAGGATCACCAAGATAATAAGGACAGGGCCTGGAAAAGCCTAGGTAGGCCTCCGGAACAGGAGCTCAGGAAAATGCTGCTGCTCCGCACCGGGACCTATGAATAGTGAGCACCCAGACCCCACCCACGTGCCACACCCAGCCAGACTGCAGGAAAGGATTCTAGAAGGGCTCAGAATAGGGACCACACCCTAACCACTCCCTGTAATCCTGCAGCAAAGCCTTGAAAACAAACAATACATTGCAAACAGTGTTTATGACATTTCAAGATAAATCTCTGCAATGCAAAAAGTTAACATACTGCATCAACATCAAATGCATGAATTATTACATTGCATAAGGATTGGCTTTTTGCATTACGTCACCCGTAAAGCGTGCACTGTCCTGATGTTGACACAGGGTGCACTGTATTGTAAAGGTGGGACATGTACTTATGTGTTTTATATGTCCTGACAGTGAAATACTGCCAAATTCGGTTTTCAGTGTTGCAAGCCCTCTCTCTCTCATAGGTTAACAGGTTAAATGTTATTAAAGCACAGATTTCCTTTGGGAGAAGCTAGGGTCTCTGAACTAACAATTTAAAAATACATCTTTTAGTGAAGCTGTTTTTTAGATAGTGTGTTTGAAAATGACATTTTTTTAAAGTAGGCATTTTCTTGCTTAAACCATTCTGTGACTCTGCCTGTTTGTGGATTCCCTGTCTGGGTCAGTTTGACAGTTGAGCTGTTTACCCCTCTCACTAGACAGTGACACAAAAGGGAGCTAGGGTGTAGTCTGCATTTCCTGATGAGCCATCTGTGCTGGGAGGGAGGGTTGGAGTGGTAACTCACACCTGAAAGGGCTGTGCCTGCCCTCACACAATGCAGTTTCCAACCCCCTGGTGTGTGTCTGGGGCCTGGCATAGGCAAGGCAGGATCTTACAAACAAAAGAGACTTTCCTTTGAAGTCTGCCTACTTCAAAGGCAGAAAGGGGTATAGGAAGACCCCCAAAACCCCTGAAAATTAAATCACTTCTGGAATCAAGAGAAACCTCTACCAAAGAGAAGAGCTGAGGAGAAGTGCTGCCCCCTGCCTGTGACTGTGCTTTGTACGGCTATCCTGCAGTTGCTGCTTCTGCCTGTGAAAGGGGACAAAGACTGGACTTTGTTGTGCATTCCTGCTTGAGAAGAATCTCCAAGGGCTTGAACTGAGCTTGCCTCAGGTTGTTGAAGTCGCAGGAGCATCAAAGATTTTTCTCTGCCAGCACCTGGGCCTTCTGCTGAGAGTCCTGCCTGCCAAGTGGTGCCCTAACCTGTCTCTGGGCCCTGGAAAGGTGAAGCTGGTGAAAAAGGACAGAAATACACACAAAGACCGCCATGCGGGGAAACTTGCATCGAGGATGGGAGATCGACGCAATGCTGCTGGAGAAACGATGTGCAACACCCGCAGCGGCTGCTGTTAACGACCGGAGCCCCCACACAGGGCGGTTCTTGCCTCCGTGCAACCGGATTTCAACGACCCGAGGTCCCCATCCAGATCAACGCATCACTCTCTTGCAGGAAAGAAGAAACAACACATGCTGACCAGCCCGGAGGAGGAACAACACACGTTCTCTCTTGCGGGTGAGAAATTGACGCATCGCTGGCCTTTATCAATGTACACTCGCCCGTGCAGCTTTATTTTGACGCTACCCAGGTACTTTTGTGAAATAACAGCGTTCTCACTGTTTTCTAAGGATTAAGGCCCTCATTACAGCCCTGGCGGTCGGTGATAAAGCGGCGGTAATACCGCCAACAGGCCGGCGGTAAAAAAATTGAATCACGACCATGGCGGAAACCGCCAACACAGATAGCCACTTTAACATTCCGACCACCACGGCAGTAGCAACAAACACCGCAGCAGTAACCACCAACAGACAGGCGGAAGACAATGTACCGCCCTCACTATTACAAGGCACTAATCCCCCAGCTTTTCCGGGGCGGTACCAACGCCATCAAAAGCACGGCTGAAACAGTCTTTGGAACAGAAATCACTCACCTCACGATACCCAACGAGGAACCAGGACGCCATGGAGCCCAATCTACAGGTCCTGCCAGTAGTTGGTCTGCCTCCTCATCTACCAGGAACATCAAAGACAGCGGCGACGACCACGGTGAGTACTGCACCTAGCACACAGGGGAGGGGGGAGGAAAAAGAGAGTGAGACACACACGCAACACACAACACCCCCTCCCCCACCCTCACGCTCAACACCATACACACAAATGCATGCAATCAACATTACATATACACCCCGTAACCCGCTGGAAGAATGCAAGGGCCAAATGAAATGATTGTAATGAGTTTAATAATCAAAAATCAGATAGGCCAAGATAACTTTAAATGATCAGTATATACAAATATTTACAGCAAGTACACGAGTCCGTATACTGTTCCATGAAATGTCCGTGGACCAGTGGTCCCAAAAAGCATGGGCGAATCCCACACATGACACCTGCCTCAAAACGGAAAGAACACTGCTGGGGCATCAGGTTGAAAAAAAAACAGCCACCTCAGGGGGAAGGGGAGGGGGGCACCTCAGCCGGATGATGGAACAATACCACTGCTCCTCGAGGGGGCTCCATGCCCACTGCCTGGTCCTGGGGAGTGCAAAGCCACAGCCTCTCAAGTCTCTCAAGTGGGTCCACTGCCCACTGCCTGGTCCTGGGAAGTGCAAAGCCACAGTCTCTCAAGTCTCTCAAGTGGGTGCACTGCCCACTGCTTGGTCATGGGGAGTGCAAAGCCACAGTCTCTCAAGTGGGTGGTTTGCTCACTGCCTCGTCCTGGGGAGTACAAAGCCACAGTCTCTCAAGTGGGTGGTTTGCCCACTGCCTGGTACTGGGGAGTACAAAGCCACAGTCTCTCAAGTGGGTGGTTTGCCCACTGCCTGGTCCTGGGGAGTGCAAAGCCACAGTCTCTCAAGTGGGTGGGTTGCCCACTGCTTGGTCCTCTGGAGTGCAAAGCCACAGTCTTTCAAGTGGGTGGGTTGCCCACTGCTTGCTCCTAGGGAGTACAAAGCCACAGTCTCTCAAGTGGGTGGGTTGCCCACTGCTTGGTCCTGGGGAGTGCAAGGCCACAGTCTCTCAAGTGGATGGGTTGCCCACTGGTTCTGGAGGGGGCATCGTGCCCAGAGTGCTTCATCCTGCTAAGAACTGTGGTAGTGGATGCTGTTCTCCACTGGTTCTGGAGGGGGCTTGGTGCCCAGAGTGCTTCATCCTGCCAAGGACTGGGGTAGTGAATGCTGTTCTCCACTGGTTCTGGAGGGGGCTTGGTGGCCAGAGTGCTTCATCCTGCCAAGGACTGGGTAGTGGATACTGTTCTCCACTGGTTCTGTAGGGGGCTTGGTGCCAAGAGTGCTTCATCCTGCCAAGGACCGGGGTAGTGGATGCTGTTCTCCACTGGTTCTGGAGGGGGCTTGGTGCCCAGTGATGCTGCACCTGTGGTGTGGCAGTTCCCATTCCCTCACATGGGTGTCTGAGCCACGAGATTTTCAAGGAACAGGTAGCATGATACTCCATGGAGGCAGAGGCACACTACACCCTGCGGCGACTTAGCCTGCCAACTGCTGGTAGTGCCAGTGCTCTTTGTGGTGCCTCATGTAGTGTGTGCAGGGTCCAGGACGTCTCCAGCAGCATCGGACGGCTGCCCACTGGGGATGCTGCTGATGTCCGCTGTAGTGGCACTAGCTGGGCACATCGCAGGGCAGTGTCATTGGCTGCGGCGGTGTCTGCGGCGGAGATGCTGCTGGTGGTGCAGGTGTCTGCACTTGTGGAGGGAGACACCAGGCCATATCCTGCAGTCTCAGAAGGGTGCCCACTGGGGATGATGCTGGTGACTGTAGTAGAGGCAGCAGACGTGCAGGTGGCGGTGCAGGTGGTGGTCGTTGCGGTGGTGGCCACCGCCTTACAGGTTGCTGGTCTGTCTTGTAGAAGGGGTGACACCAGTCCCTCACCCGGAGGCTTCGTGCCCTGAGCTGACTTCCTTTTGCCCTTGTGTCCCTTCCCCACCTTGGAAGTCGCTGCTGGGACCTTGCCACTGTCCTCTTTGGTCCTGGAAGAGGCCTTGCTGGGAGGTTGGTGCGGCTTCTCTCTTCAGCATGCGGGGCCCTTCTTTACTTTGGCAGGTGGCGGAATAGGGTGGTCCTTAGCCTCACTAGGTGGCACACTGGCAGCCCTGATGGGTACCGCCTTCGATGTTCCCGGACTTGCAGGGACCACACTGGACGAGGATTTTGTGGCTGAGGTGCTGGGCTGGGATCTCGACATCCTGGCCCTTGGAGAAGGATGGGGGAGGAGGTGTAGGGAAGAGGTCAATGGAAGCTAGGAAAAGCTTTTTAAACACACTGGGACGGGAAGATGGAGGGGGTTTGGGAGTGGAGGAAGAGGTAGTGGTTGTAGGAGGTGTACGTCTGCTGAGTTTGGGGGAAGGTGCATGGGCTAGAGGCTGTGAGGTGGATGGCTGTTGAGTGGGTGTGTGCCTGCGTTTGTGTACTTTGGGAGGAGGGGTCACAGACACACTGGGAGAGGACACGGGGACGTGTGCATGGTAGTGGGGGTGGTGATTGCATGTGAGCGCTGTGTGGTGATGGGCGTGCTGGTAATGGAGGTAATGGCTGAGGATGTAGTGCATACAGGTGTGAGTGGAGATGAGACTGGGAGGGAGGTAGAGGACGTGGAGGAGGGGGACTCAGTGGATGTTGGTGTGTCTGCATGGGTATGGTGCTTGTGTGAGTGCCTGTGGGATGTGTGGTGCTTATGTTGGCCTGAGCCACTTTTGTGTGTTGATGTGTGTGCATGCTGGTCTGATGGTGTGCTTGGGATAGGCAGAGGTAGAGGGGAGTGGGTTGGGGTAGTGGAGGTTAGAGGGGGGAGGCTGGACACAGAGACAATGGCTGCCATCAGTGCTGAGGCCAGAGCCTGAAATGCTCTCTGTTGGGCCGCCACGCCAGAATGAATGCCCTCCAGGTATGCATTTGTTTGTTACAAATGCCTCTCTACACCCTGGATGGCATTCAAAATGGTTGACTGCCCAACAGAGAGAGATCTCAGGAGGTCAATAGCCTCCTCACAGAGGGCAGCAGGGCTGACTGGGGCAGGGCCTAAGGTGCCTGGGACGAAGGAGATGCCCACCCTCCTGGGTGAGTGTGCACGGGATGCACGCTGAGGGCTGCTGGGAGGGCGGTGTGGTGGGGGGTGGCAGCTGTACCTGTTATTGCGGTGGGCACACAGGTGCCCGCCACCGTAAGGGAGCTCCCATCAAAGGAGGAGTCGCTGTTGCCCCCTCTTGCCCCGTCGTGGAGCTCCCCTCGCCCTCCGTCCCAGTGGTGCCTTCAGATTCCGCACATTCACCCTCCTGGGCCTTGTGAGTTGCAGCTCCCTCCTGCTCCGGTGCCACTGCTCCTCCGCCAGATGATGCTAATACACACAAGAACAGGGTGACAAAACAAAAAGGGGGGGAAAGACAGAGGAGACACATGGTCAATGCCAGCAACAACACCACAGTTGGCGGACACAACACACAGTGAGCAGCCCTATGTACTAGGCCATGCACTAACAGCTCTTAGGAAAATCACCTGCCCATGTGGAACTATGCCTAAGCCGTTTGCTGCACACCTGGATCACACAGGAGGCTGACTAGTTGTAGATGGCCACTACCACTATTGGGGTTGGAGTGCCACAGAGACTGCCTAAGAAGGGACCTACCCTACCAAGTTCGCCCTGGCCTAGGGGAACCCACAGCCCACTTCCCCCACCCAGACACCTCGTAAAGCGTGCAGAGTCAGATGAATGAGACTGCACTCACCCCCTTGTGGCTGCTGTGATGCCCTCAAGCGCCCATTCATCTACGGATATGCCACCGCCAGGATCCGGTACATCAGGGGGGTCATGGTGCGACGGGCACCCCTTCCACGTTGGGAGTGTCGCGTGGGCTCTCATTATCCTAAATGAGACTACTGGATTTCTAGGCAGCAGGATCGATAACGGTGTGGGGGACTGAGTCTGACCCACGTGTAAGGAACTCTGTCACCCTAAATCCGGTTGTTGCTCCGGCTAACTAGCAGTGCCTCATTTCTCCCACGGGGAAGAAATGATTGGGCAGCCGAGCGCATGACATCTTTGGAACTTCTCAGGGAAGTCGTGGTCACTCAGATCCAAACCAACTCTCTCATTCACTATATGGTCTCATATACAAATGACAAAGACAGTATAAGTTTTATATAATGTTTTAATAAAACGACTGTATTTTAGATATTAAGGCGTGAGCCGCAATAACCAGAACAATACAACATAGTAGGATTGATATAGTAACCAGGAGAGTAAAACATAGAAATAAAGCTATCATAATTCCTAACCGTTTCTACTCTCCCTCTGCTTGTTCTATTTAGAGCACAGCATGTTAAGCTTTCAGCTTGCCTTTCTGTATCACTAGGGAGACAGACACACTCATACCTGAGCAAAGGCCTGTGATCTGGTTCAGCATCTGCAACGAGGCAGTCAGCGTCTAGTTGTGGTTCCCTGGTCGGAATCTCCCTCTGCCATGTATTGGGACAAGGAAGTGATTTTATAACTAACATGTCATCGTGATCACAAAATGTTCCTATGCAGGAATGGCAAGTCTAGACTCCTACCACGTCTATCGGCAATGTACCAGACTGTATCCTTGACTAAAGCACAGAGTGAATATGTTATGAAGAACTCCAGTGCTGAAGTAGGCAAAACAGTGTGATATGAATAAAAAACAACACCGTAGAACTGGCTATTCTGTAAAATAACAGTACGAAGCCTAATAGAAAGCATTTAGAGCAAAGTGCACAGAGGCTCTAAGCTGTTAGCAAATGAATAAAATATATTTAGGGCAAAGTGCACAGAGGCCTAAGGCCTGAAGCTAATGCGCAAAATATATGTAAAACTGACCACACTACAGGAGGCCATCCCCAGCTGGGCCTCCGCTGTCTTCATGGTCCAGCGGCGAAGGTCCTCCCATCTCTTCTGGCAGTGGGTGCTACGTCTATGATAGACCCCCAGGGTCCACACATCCTTGGGGATGGCACTCCAAATACCCTTCTTGTGATGGAGGCTGACCTACAGAAAAGGTAAACTAAGAATGGATTTTACTCCTCCATCCGCTTCCCAACCATGCCCTGAAACACATACACTGACCATCCTCACATGCTGGCCACAGCCACCCCCACCCCCATTTATCTTCCATCCACGCCACTTCATTAATGGCACATCCACCATGCACATAGTCTACTCACCTGTTTGTCTGGAGGACAATAGAGTAGCGTGTACTGGGGGAGGACCACATCCACCAGTTTGTCCAACTTGTCCACGGTGAAGGTAGGGGCCCTTTACTCAGACACTGTAGCCATTGTCGCTTCCAGACTCAGGTCACAGCAGCACTTGCAGTGTAGGTCCTCTCCTGTTGAAGGTCAGGTATCAAGTGAGTGAAGAGATAGAAAATGGCGGTCCCGTCCGCAGCGGTGTGTACCGTCACTGCCGGCGTACATCATCATTGGCTCCTGGAACCCATAGGGCCCAATGATAACTAATGCTGATTTGTACAGCGGTCTTCGTCCGCCTACCGTGACGCTGCACAACGCCAGCGCAGTTATCTCATTTCCCCTTGTCTCTACTTACAGGTCAGGCAGCCGCCATTTCAGGGGGGCACATGGCAGGTCACCTAACTATGTCACATCACTTTTGGGAAGGAATACGGACAGACAGCGCCACACACAGAATAAATCACAATAGCGCAAAACACCCTTGTACTACCTATGTGGTATATGACCCTCTGCTCACCCTTCTCCTCCATAGGGCACATCCGCTGAGGCAGATGATGAGATGGCGTCATCCTCCGGTGTACGGTCCTGTTGGACCTGTCGACAATGGAAGACAGACACATCATTATCACCTACAGACTGACTCCAGATTGTTTTGTGATTCAAGGGTGTTTATTTAAGTGCTAATCAGTGGAGGGGGTATGTGCAATGGGCTGGGGTGATAGTGGAGGAATGTCCATGGTAGAGTCCAGTCTTGTTGTATCACAGGTGCATCGTCCAAGAGGGCATAGGAAGTGGAGTGATGGCAGTTCAATTAGGACAGGATGACATAGTGGGACAGAAGGGTGACAATCAGGAGAGTCTTATTTCCTGGCGGTGTCTTGGCAATGTTCTCTGTCTTGTGCCTGGATCGCAGGGACCATTTGCGGGGTGGTTCTCCTTCTGCAGGGGGTGGGGTGCTGGTGGCCTGTTGGTCCTGTGGCGGGTCCTGTGGTGGGACCTCCTGTCCACTAGCGCCGACGGACGTGGAGAGCTGTTCATTGTTCGAGCTAGTGATAGGGACCCATTGGTGTGCCGCTGTCATCCTTATGGTGTTGGCCATGTCTGCCAGCACCCCTGCAATGGTGTCCAGGGTGGTGTTAATGGACTTCAAGTCCTCCCTGATCCCCAGGTACTGTTCCTCCTGCAGCCACTGGGACTCCTAAAACTTGGCCAGTACTGTGCCCTTGGTCTCCTGGGAATGGTGGTATGCTCCCATGACGTTTGAGAGTGCCTTGTGGAGAGTGGGTTCCCTGGGCCTGTCCTCCCCCTGTCGCACAGCAGTCCTCCCAGTTTCCCTGTTGTCCTGTGCCTCTGTCCCCTGAACCGTGTGCCCACTGCCACTGACCCCAGGTCCCTGATTGTCTTAGGTTAGTGGGTTTGCCTGGGGTCCCTGTAGTGGTAGACACACTGCTGATTGACGTGTCCTGGGGACAGTGGCATCTGTGGTACTGAAAATTCTGGACCCGTGTTATAAACATCGTCGTATCACAACGATTTTGGTATCAGCAGACCGAGAATGATTAGAATAGTATGCACAAGCATTGTATTCATATTCAGGTGACGAAATCACCTGAATATCAGAGTTTCTGTCCTGAAACTCTGAGGTTCCATTTAAACGACAGCCATTTTGTGATTACCCTTACATAGGCCAATGACTAATGCCGAAAACGAGTCTGAAGGACACGTACATCTTTGCTGACTCCTCTGTGACCTGGGCAAGCTGACTCCACTGCCTGAAGCCAAACCTGTTCGGCCAGTTTCATTCCCAGTGGCCGAATGAGATTAGTATCAAGGCACAACACATCATAAAACCTTTAATCACACGCAAACCATGCCTAATCTTACACACACCTGTCCCTGTTTCTTTCTTTATGACTTGCTTTACAAAAGGAGGTGCCTGTTTATATTGGGGGTCTGTCGATATCTGATGAAAGTACTGAGCCTTGCCGGGTAATTGACCCTGTCGACAATTCTCCGCCATAGCTCCATCTTCCTTGCAATGGACGTCTGCTACACCTGTGATCCGAATGGCTGCGGCTCTACCCGGATGATTTCCTCCACCATGACCCTGAGCGCCTCCTCAGAAAACCTGGGGTGTCTTTGAGGTGCCATATTGTGGTGTGGGTGATGTGTGATTTGATGTTTGTTGTGCTGTGTGATGTGTTGTGTTGGGATGTGTTCTTTGAGGTGCGTGGATGTTGTATGAGTGATGGTGTTGTGTGCCTGTGGATGCTGGGGTTGTGTTTGCTATTCTCTCTCTCTCTGCTTCTTACAAAAATGTCGTTGTAAGGGGTTGTGGGTAATGTGGGTGTGTGTTTTATAGTGGTCTGAGTGTGTGGGTGTGGTGTGTGTATGTGTATCAGGTGTATGTATTTTGAATTGTCCAATGTAGTTGTGTTTTGTAAATGTGTGTGTATTTTGAGCGTGGCGGTGTGTACCGCCAATGGATTACCGCGGTTGAATGACCGCCGCGTTGATTCGTGGGTCATGATAGTGTGGGTGTATTCCTGTTGGCGTAACGGTGTAGGTTTTGCTATCGCCAGTTTATCACTGACCTTTGGTGTGGCGGACTTGTGTGGGTGTCTGTAATGTGGCGGATTACGAGATGTGGGTCGTAATACCTGTAGCACATTTCCGCTGCGGCCACGGTATGTTGGCGGCTGTCAGCACGGCAGTAAGCGGGATGTACAGGACTCTTAAGCCCTCATTACAACATTGGCGGTATTGACTGCCTACCGCCACGGCAATGCCAGCCAACATACCATCGCCGAGGCTACCAGGCGCCCACCTGCATTATAACCGTAGATGAAACTCCACCAGAAGGCTGGCGAAATACCGTTGACGGTCATGGCGGCAGACAGCGGTAAGGTGGTGCTGTCAGCAGCAGCGCCACGCCAGCAAAACGCCGCTGACTGTATCATGAGCAATGATGTGGCCTGGCGGTATTTTGCTGGCAGACGCTGATGCTGCCAGCAGCGCCGTGTCCCGTCTCCTGCTGGAGGACCCCGTGCAAACAGCTAAGTCGGGTTCTCCAACAGGAGAGGGGGATGAGGGGTAGTGTTTGCTTGTGTGGGGGTGTTGTGTGTGTGTGTGTGGGTGGGTGGGTGTCTGTTTTTGTATGCGTGCATTTGGGTCTGAGTCGCATTGAATAAGTGCGTGAATGACTGAATGTGAGTGTACATGTATGGTGTGTGTTGTGAATGCGTGTGTGCAACAATGTATGTTGGTGTTTGGTGCGTTGTGTGGGTATGTCTTTGTGCATGCATGGGTGGATGTGGGTATGCATTTGTGTATGAGTGTGTATGTGTGCGCGTATGGGTGTGTAAATGTGCGGGGGCAGGAGAGGGTGGGGGAGGACTCTGGGGAAGGGGGGCAGGGGAGACCCCGATCAGTGCCAGGGAAGTGCCTACTGCGATGGTTTTTGTGGCGGTACGCTTGCCACAAAAACAATGGCGGTAGGTGGGGTCATAATCCCGAGGGTGGCTGGAGACCGAAGTCTCCAGCCCAGCGGCCATTACCACCCTGGCGGACAGAGTGGTACATTGGTGGCTTGGCTTCAGCCAAACCGTTAATGTCATAATTTGGGAAAAGGTACCGCCAGCCTTTTGGCAGTACCATTCTCCAAATTACCGCCGACCGCCAGGGTCGTAATGAGGGCCCTATTATTTAAAAAAATATATCTTGGCTTGTTTGTTGGATATTTGTGGTTTTGGTCTTGTTTTGTTTTGATAAATATTACCTATTTTTCTAAACCTATGTTGTTTAATTTTGTAGTGTTTTCACTGCATTACTGTGTGTTGGTAAAAATAATTTACACATTGCTTCTGAAGTTAAGCCTGCCTGCTCGTGCCAAGCTACCAAGGGGGTGAGCGGGGTTAACTGACGGTGATTCTCCTTTACCCTAACTAGATAGAGGGTCCTTGCTTGGCCGGGGGTAACCTGACTGCCAACCAAAGACCCAATTTCTAAGAGGATGTGTATAAGGTGAAATAGTATGCTAATCATGTATCTGGTGTACAGTGTACTGGGTATGTGCATGTGCTGTGTGTGCTGTCTGTCGGCAAATGCTGAATATGTTTTGTATCATCTACATGATTTTATGTGGGTGTTACTATGGGATATACTATGATTACCCTCCCAATAACCTGATAGTTAGAACATTATTGCTTTATACACTGTGTTAGGCGATTGAGCCATTAGTAACTGGAGTATTTCTTCTAAAGTGCGATATCCTTTATAAGATGGCCGCACTGTTGAGACAATAGTCCCTTCTTTATTGTTTCAGCCCTTATTTCTGTTACTTACACGTTACTAGGTCAGGAGGCAGTGTTGTCCTTTTTTTATGTTTATGATATCTGATGAAAACATCGCTACGCTGCATTTCCGACATGTACTCGCGTTTGAAAATGATGACTGCTAAATCGACAATATGACTTCAGGTGGGTCATACCCTTTAGGTTTATGATAAAGTGTTTTTTGATATTTTTTGACAGGCTATTTTATACCCCTTAACTGAGTCTTTTCAATGGTGGAGCTACGGGACTTACATGAATTACAATGGCAGTAGTGGTCGCCAATGCGTATCCGCATGTGGTATAAATACGGTTTAACTCTAAAAACCGTTACATCTGTGTTTGTTCATTATTGGTATTAGATCCAGTCTATGCTTTATGGCGCTCATAATAGCAATATGCTAAGATTTTTAAAGGCAATGGCATTTAATACATAAAGAACTAAATCATGCCGGCACCGTTGTCCCATACATACTCGCGTTCAACATATTTGGAATTCTATTTTCCTGTGCATACTTAAGTAGATTTATAAGACTTGAGCCAACTTCGGTGCTTAAGTTTATTGGTGTACTCTGGTGCGTGTTATATTCAAACTAAGATGGAGCTTTATTGGTACATATTGACAGAAGTGGTACCTGTCTTTTTCTTTTCAGCAGATATATTCACTTTACGTCTGAGACTTTAATATCAAGTGGTGATACGAATTGTCTAATTCATAGATACGTCATTGTTATGACTACTGATGTTGCTTGTTAAATTAACCTTAAGTACGTGAATAGGTAATTTTGGTTACTGTTTTTCTTTTACTTTATTTACATGTTAGGTCCGCCCTTCCTATTGATGAACCGCCTTTTCACACTGTATAATATCACTTTTTCACAACAGTTTTTCACAATTTCGGTCTCTGGCTGTGTGAGCTTCACATTGATTACCTTTTACTCACGGGATAACACAAAGAAGGGTGTAACTTGCCTTGTGAATTCACATTCTTAACTTTTTGTAACAATCCCACGTTTCTGGGTTTGTAATGGCAATTTGGTCAAGGGTCTATACATCTATTTGAGATGTGTTAAGTGTGTTATGATTGGTTATAGATATAATTTATTTAGTCAAAATTGCAGCCCTGACGAAGTCAGTGGGGTATTCCCCAGATGAAACACATGTTGGCTGCGTAATCAGATTGGATCAATATCTTTGGTCATCTTTTCGGAAACTAAAAGAATCTATTGCAATGGACATGGACATTGACACCTGATTCGAATCGGAATATTACTCCTGGCACCAAACTTTTTGTTTAAACTGATCTCCTTTTTGTTGGATGGAGATATTGCGAGTAAACTCAAATCTTTTTTGAGTATAATAGTGACTACCTCGCCTTTTACTTTTTGCATACTGATACTTCACTTATTGGGACTTGTTATTTAGATACATAGTATGTGATAAATATGCAATAATTTTTAGCACAACCTAATACTGTCTTTTTTTGTTGATTTAACGAGTGCCTATTGTTTGTTTTTTCTTTTTTTTATCATCTACATGATGTTCTCCTTTTTTCTTTGTGTCCCATGGAGGTCAGCGTCCATCACAAGAAAGGGTTATGGAGCCCCATTGCCAAAAAAGTGTGGACCATGGGGGTCCTTAGTCGGCAGAGCACACACTGCAGGAAGCAGTGGGAGGACCTGAGACGCTGGGCCCGGAAGACTGCAGAGGCCCAGTTGGGGACAGTCTCCCAAAGAGGAAGAAGTGCCTATCGGACCCTGACCCCACTAATGGCCCGCATACTGGTGATGGCCTACGCAGAGTTGGATGGGCGCTTGAGGACAGAACAGCAGGCCTAAGAGGGTACGTGCAGACTGTTAGGTGACTTTTATATGGGTTTCTACTGTGTCCTTTAGTGGACTTGGTATTGACGAGGTTCCAATTGTGTTGCAGTGTTGTGCGTTAGCTTTGTAAAGCCATGCATTGATGTGGTGGTGCTGTACCAAATTGTCAACTACAGACTAGCTTCAATATTGAGGCATTCTGCAACCTTCATTCTCTATCCCTGAGTCTACTTTACTCAGCCAAAGTTATCTTGTTAGCACTGTATTTGGGTTATGACAAGTGTGTGTCGTGTACATAGAAAGAGGATTCATTGCAATACGAATGGACATTTCTACAAAATGTATTCCACACATACCTGTAATATCGTTTGTGTATACAGTACCTATGAAGTTTATTTTTGTTTCATTCTGTTATGATTGACATGTAGGTAAGTATGTTCATGGAGTAAATTAATAGACATGTGAGAACGACAGTTGATAGTCATATAAGATGTTCAAGATTTTCTCTTGGGTGAAGAGGTGGGGTAAAAGGTTATATGGTTGGTTATGGCTACCTGAACTCTGTTTATCATAATTGTCATATATCCACTATTTGTCATGGCCTGTATGAGTACATGTCTGGTCAGTATGTGTATAAGATGGGTATGTCTTGACAATTTCCTCCCTTTCTTTTTCTCCCACCCTCCTTCTCTCTCCACCGTCGGTCTATGTGTGCCTTAGCATCTTCTGGCGAAGGAGAAAGGGCACCGGCCAGTGGGGAAGGTGCAGCCCACGGGACCCAGGAGGCTGATGCCAGCGGAGCCGAGAGGACCAGTGGGACGGGGAGCGAGGGGAGTGCCACGGGGGAGACCAGATCTACAACATGATCTTCAGAATTCTCCTCTCTCCTCTGATGGACGCTCCCTGGTGGTAGCGGACCCATCTGGGTCCATCCCAGCTCCATGCTTGCCCGCCACACCCCTTACCAGCACCGCCTTGCCTGTAGCTCCCCACCCAGTTGCCCGTGCCTGCTCACCCAGGAGGGTGGACATCTCCTTCGCCACAGGCACCTCTGCCCCTGCCCTAGTCAGCCCTGCTGCCCTCACTGAGAAGGCTATAGACCTCCTGAGATCCATTTCTATGGGGCAGTCCCCACCACCTCCTCCCTTACAGTCACATCATCGCTCACTCCTACTGACACTGCATTATCACACCCTGATCTTGCCACCATTCCTGTCATACCCTCATCGCCACAAGAGCAGACACACAGACACCCACCCCACACACCACATCTGCACTCACCACGACCACCTTTACTAGCACATGCAGTAAATCTTCCATTCCCTCTCCCTGCATCTCTTCCCCCTCCCAAAAAACACAAACGCCCTCACTCACCCACCCAACATACACCCACCACACACAAGCACACATTGCACACAACTGCATCCACGTCCAGCACTCCAACATGTCATCCAACCACTCCCTCTACCTCCACTCCTAACCCTTTTTAATATGACCATCCCCATGTCACTAAGAAAGTCTTCCTTGCCTCCCTTGACCTGTTTCCTACTCCTGTACCACCCAGTGTTGCCCCTGGACGCAATGCCCCCCTGGTGCTGCCCATGCTCCTCCCCCTGCCAGGAAGTCCACCCCTCCCAGACCCAAAGTCCCCCTCCAAAGGCCAGACCTAAAGACCCTGTATCAAAACCCAAACCTAAGGACCCCCTTCCAAACCCAAGCCCCCCCACCCCTACCCCTGACGTGTCTGCCTACCCCATTGATGCCCCTTTCACACGGAGGTCTATTTGCAGTCAGGTGTCAAGTTTGGTCTCCGGATGGCGCCCTATGTGCCTAGGGCACATTTGGACATTGGACTGGCCAGTAGGCCCATTTTGTATATAGTTTTAATCATGTTTTTCGTTGAACACATCTGCCCACTGAAATGTGGATGTCAAGGTGAAGTACTTGTCCTGGTTTCCTTCTACATGGTGGTGTGATATCTGTATGCTACGGTTTGCGTATGGTTTGTGCCTTTGTTAGTGCATACGCTGGGTAGATGACTTGTGCCATGTGCATGTTGTGAAGTGTTCGTATGCTGGCATTGTATGGGAGTGGTGTGTGAGTCTGTGTGTATAGTGCTGCATCTGTGAATTCCTCTGTATGTTGGTTGTATGTGGTGTCTCACCTGTGTCATTATTTGGATGTCTGTTTGGTGATATTGATTGTGTGTTCTTGCTACCTACAGCTTTTTGTTTCTGTGGTGTTTCTCGACTTGCCTGTCTATGACTGCATTTGTGTGTTTGTGATGTTGTCGTCATTGTGTGTTTTGTGGGGTGTTGTGTGGGATGTGTATGACTGTGTTGGTGGTGTGCATGTGTGTTGTGCTGTGTGTTTGGCACATGTCTGTTTGGCATGGTGTGTGTATTTTTACTTTGCATTTGTGTATTTTGTGTGTGTGTGTATGTGTGTAGATATGTGTGGTGGTACGGTATGTTTGTTTGCCTGTGTGTGACCTTCGCTGTCTGTGGCAGGTGAGTGTGTTGTGTGTGGGTATATGATGCTGCATTTACTTCCAGTGTGTGCCAGGCGGGGGTCCTTACTGTTGTCGTCTTCGTCGTTGTCGCTGGTCCTGGAGGTGTATGGCGAGATACAATATTGGTAAGACTTGCAGCTTGTTTGCCATGGCGGCCACGGACGCGTCTGTGTACCTGGAGAGAAGTGTCTCCTTTTCTACTTTTGGTTTCTGCCAGGCTTTTCATGGCGGTCCGACCGCCCCGGAAATCCTGGAGGTCTGCTGACTCGTAATATGGTGTGCGGTGAATTGGTTCCTGCTGGCGTTGAGATGGCTACCGCCGCCGGTGGCGGTCCGACCGCACTAGTGGTAAGTTGGCTGTGTTGCATTGGGTTCACAGCCATTGTTATAATATAGTGGTCTGCAACGCCAGCCTGGCAGTGGTCTCACCGCCACCACCGGCATGACGGTCCAGTTTCGCCAAACTTGTAGTGAAGGCCAAAGTGACTGTTTAGTTTTTTAAGAAATCTTTTAAAAGAAAAAATCACTCTGTTTTTTAAATGTGGTGTTATTCTGCCTTAATTCCTTTCAACGAGTCAGTGTTTTGATGTAAGGCATGTGTGGGTAAAATGGCCCTTTGACTCTGTTAATGACATCAAATTCCAAAGACCCTAGGGGACCAGCAATGTGCTGCTACTGTGCCGCTATATAATTTTAAACAAGTATTTGCACAGAGCATTGTTTACAATTTCTTTTTTATGTTTTTTTCTTTCTTGATATAGATACTCCTGCTGCAATTTTTTTGTGTTTTACTTTTACTTCGCACTGGTGCCTTTTCGAGCAGCCTGTTTTTTTAATCTGCTTCTCAAAGTGTATACAAGTTAGTTGTACGCTTGTCCTACTACCCTCTGTAATTATAATGACCATTAGGGGGTATGATGTTATTCCCTCTACTGCCTACATCAACCTGGATAAACAATTACTTATCTGCAGTAGAAGTTAGTTACTTACAAACTAAATTAGTTCACTTCACTCCATCGTTCTTTTATCTGAGTAGATGAAGGAGGGTTTTCCAAGGTGCCTTCTTAATGGTGGTGGTAGTAGTGTGCTAACATGAAATGTATCACAGGGGCAGGTCTTACTCTCACCTAGGTGAACTCCAACTGTAGGATTGTTTAAAAGGATTATCTATCACAGGTTACTAAATTGAAAGAAAAAGACAGAGTGTGTGGGTTATATATTTATATCATATGTTTACAAAGACTGAGGCCAGACTACTACCACCATAGCACAACAAAGAATGCCCGAGATTATAAGAAAAACTAGCAGTAGTAACTTCTTCTGAGCAATAGGGAGCATGGAATGTATTTACAACTAAAGTAATAAAATCCTCGAGGCAGGAAACGTGTACTCAAATTCTGGAGTGGACAAGGTTAAGTGTTTACACCAAGACCTGAATGATGATGTTGCTGAATTATGTTCTTCTGCATCTAAAATATGGATTCCTTTAATGCGTGGGTGGGTAAGTGGGGCTGATGAGGGCTATTGCTCAGGTAATAAAAGATCATGCAGTGAGTTTGGTGTCACATTTAACCACATCCACCCCACCAAGTGTGTGATCCATTTATGGTGAAAATTAAGTCACACCTCAATAAACCACACAGCCCGGGTGAAGAGGGTTAGGGGTTTGATAAATGAATGAGAAAGGGGATTTGGGGAAAGGTGTGCCAAAGACAAACACTATATAACAGAACAGCAATATTCCTAAGGATTATGTTCATCAATCTGCTGCGGAAGGAAATTAAGGAATGAGTACGATACAGTTCTGTTAAATACATTGCAAATAGTCCCTCAGACCCAGAGACCTAAGAAATTATTAGATATTTAAATGTTCTGTTATCTAGGCTTGAAAAATACAAATTACAGAGGAGTGAAGTGAACCCCCCAGTTCTAAAAATTATGATTGTTAAAAGAAAAATGATACTGTATTGCCAAATTGGGAGGTGCATCTGCATTATTCAGGGAAAGCCCGTAAGTATTGGTTGCCTGCTCTTAGCTGAACTAGTCCGCTAAGTTAGAAGTGGTGAGCTTTCGCCTTTCGTGCAGGAGAAGAGAAGGCCTGCGGATTGTAAACAGAAATGATTTTGTAGAGTCAAGGAGGTCAGAAGGTGAGCTTCATGAGGAGTGCACCAAGAAGACTCAGAGGCACAGCAAGTCCTTAGACTACTGCAATTATTAATTTCTCTTTATTATTCATCATGTCATGTGCGATTGATTATCTGAGAAGTGAGATCAATTTACAACCAATCATGGATACCCTAGCTGCATGTATCTAGCTGATCAATCTCACAACTGTCATCATCATAACATTTATCTGAGTGTGTACATCATGTGATGAATAGAATCACAGGCCTGACTCCAGTTACAAGCAACAGCTCCTTCGACCACAACCACAATAGAGGAGTTTCATATTTGAGCCAGCACACACACTCAGCAGCATTTCCCAAAACAATGCGCCTCTCTCCATTCCACAGAGTTAGGCCTCAGAATCATCATCATCATGTTTTCATTTTGAAGTCCATAACTTCCATCTTCTGGCTGTTAGTCTTCCTCCTGACTTCAAGTACAATTAACAAATCAGTCCAACTCCATCCTAACCAAGCAAGATAGACCTGTAGTGCACTACTGTTAAAGAACAAGTAGAGAAACAGAATTGGAGTATTTTGTGTGAATTTGTGTTTGCTAACTAAAATGACTGGTCTGGTCTCTGAAGAACCAAAAAAAGGAGTTGACCCTGCAGGTAAATTTTACTAAGTGTGAAGGGGCCAATTACCTTCAGGAAAAATTATCACCCATCAGCTCCCAAACATTGCAAATCATCAAAATCAAGTTTACAAATTAGTTGAATACCCTCCCTCACTGCCTGACACCACATAAATCACCACCCACAATCACTTCAAAATATATCAGCACTCATTGGTGCAATAGTTACCTCTTCCAATCCAAGCGCAGTGGTAGGTACACAATTGTATCCCCTCTTTGATGCAAGCAACACATTGGTATTTTGCAGTCTTGAAAATTAAATGATTTTCTGGGGCAGCCCTGCTAGGTGATGAAAAAAAGAAGGCTAGGCATGGAAGAGAGGCAGGTATTGCTTCCAATGCCCTGAAGGGAATGGAGAGGCTTCTTTAATGAACACTGGTCCAACTCCAGTCCGACCAGACATGTGCCTAAAAATGTTGTGGCTCATAAGTCACAATAAATAATTAAAACATTCTATGGTGGCCCTACTCAGTCAGGGAAGTATAGTTCGTCCTCATACTCTGATGGTTTGTCCAAAAGTTGGTCAGCTAACTCGCTTGAGTCTGACCAGTCACTCTCCTCATCCTGTGGTATTTCAGGAGCAGTGTAATTGTGTGGTATGAAGTTTCCCTTCATTTTGATCATGGTCGATCTCTTTGGGTTTTGGGGCACGAGACTGGTCCTACTCACTGGGACAACTGCACCAGCTGCTCCGAACACACGCTCATCAGACACACCGGCTACCGGACAAGCCAGATACCTTATTGCCAGCCTGCTGAGCTCTGGCTATTGGTACATTGTTTCATACCAATACACCAATGGGTTTTGATCCACATAGACCTCTTTTCGGTCATCTAGATGCTCCTGAAACATCCTCTGAATGGTCTTTGATGTTGCCACTTGCTCAAACTCTTTTGCCTTCGCCTCTTGCACTGGACTTAAGACCTGCTACTTGAAACCAATGAGGTTGGGGCCAATTTTTATTTTTCTGTTGATGTGGTTGTCGCAGGTATTCTTGTTGCTGGTGTTGGTTGTTGTGAGACAAGACTGCCATCCCTGGAAGTTGAAGGATGCACTGAGAACTTCTGCCTGGGATTGGGACTCTAATTTTCAGCCGATCTTCTTCCAGGTCTCTGGCTTGTTCAACAATCCATGTACTTTGAAACATTCCATTTAGAAAAAAGAATGAAAGTGGCCAGAATGTTTTATATCATGTTTTGTATCGTGGATCAAGTAGTGTGGCACAGATGCACTCTTTGGACAACATGATGTCACAAAGGATTAAGCTCTCACTCAAGACATAGGCTTCTGCATTTTCGTTCATACCTGTGAACATTTAAGACACCTATTTTAACTAGTCCTGTAGCATGCAACAACAAGATAGCTTGACCCATACTGCTGTCCTCCTTGCTGACTTCCCGTGTGAAAACCTCAAAAGGAAGAAGCTGCTGTGTCAGGCACGCTTTTACCAATTAAATACTCTGCTCTTTGAACTACATAGTCATTGATCTGTCTCTACTGCTCAAGCAGATGTTGCAACATGTACTAGGTCGAGTTCCAACGTGTCACCTCCTGTATGAGGGCTTTAACTAGTACTCTAGTAGCATGCTGAATGATCTTCAACTGCTTCTGGGCTTTAAAAGATTGGCTGAAATGAATTCAGATTCTTCTGCAGATGGTTAGTATGTTGCTGACTATGTCTTCTTTTTCCAAAAAGTCCTACACAACCAGGTTGATGTATTGCGCTAAACACAGAACCCTGAAATAGCCAACATCTGCCATGGCTTTAACTATATTACTGCCTTTGTATCCAATTCAGAGACCTTTGTGTAGCAGCCATTCAAGCACCTTGCTGTTAAAGTCTTACAAGATGTTTGTAGCTGTACAAGATTTCTCCATCAATGAACTTGGCTACTGTTTCATGACTCTGAACGCCCTTAAAAGTGTCTTCAGCACTGAGACCTGTAAATATCTGTTGCCTAACCTCCGTAAAACAGATCCAGTGTGCAGTGATACAAATGGAATCAGTTGCTTGACAACTGGTCCACATGTCTGTTGTCATGTGGATAGTGTGAAGATCACTGCGCTGCAAAGCTTATCCAACCAATTACAGCACATCGTGATGAAGCACTGGAACACCTCCTCTGACAAAACAGGTCTGACTGGGAACCTTTCATTTTGGGCAGATGGCCACCACAAGTTCTAAAAATCCTACTACTTCCATATAAGAAAAAAGGAGGAGGTCCAGCACTAACATTTTAGCCAGCTTCCCATTGTACAAACGTGATGTTCGGTGGTTGCTGTCATTAGGCCCCTCCTGCCTTAACAAACCCATAATAGTAGCCTGGATTTTTTTCTTTTCTGAGGACACTGAAGCAGTGACTTCCGAGAAGTAGGAGGTGGCAGACTCAATGTGCATCTTGGGCAGTCAATGTATGCTGTTGTGTCTCCATGTGACTCTTGTGCCATTTTGAGGTTGCTGAGGTGGGTGAGACTGGTGCACTTCTAGGGGGCAGATCTACTTTGCGTAAAGTACACTGAAGATTATGGCAACAATGACTGTTTCTTAGCTGCACATTACTATCATTTCAAATATTTAAACAGACGGTGCTCAAACACTAAACACGTACCTGCTGCCAAAGTACGCATACTGGGATAAAATAAATTTAAACCAGTTAATCACAAACCAGAAAACAGTTAGCGGAGCACACATATTATAATTCCTAAGCTTCACCAAAATAACCGTATCAATATAAAATTGTGTGTCAATACAGACATATTATTTAATTGCAAAGTATGTTTACACAAAAGTAATAAAGTGTCACCCTCTTCTTCCTTAGCACCTTCACTCCCACCGTGATCGGAGCTGATTACCTACTCTCCTCGCCTTCACCATCACCACCTGCAGCAATTTATTTAAGGTGATCCTCCCACTGGATTGCGTGATGTTATTTCATATGGGTCGTTTGGCTCTAATACCATAGTGTGAACCAGGCTTACCTCGACGAACACTTGCCTAGCAAATTGAGCATATTGCAACATTATCCTCCTGCTTTGCTAATCAGAAAAAAAGTCCCAAACTAAAGAGGAGAACTTTATTAGTGTGCCTGTGCCAATGCATGAAAAAGAACTGGAGGTAGGGGAATGTGTTGTTGATTGCCTCACTGCAGTGCATACTTCCACTGCGGTAGGGGTTGATGCAGGTCTCAGAAGGGGCTTACAAATATGGGAGCTAGTGCTGGCGGTGGTACCAGTGCCACATCCCTCAGAGCAGGTTAAATAGAAGGGGTCAGCTTCCATGACAATGAATGGCTCATCATCCTCCTCATCCCCTTTCATAATGGTTTCTTTTACCCAGTCTCTCCTGGCAGTCTTGAACTCTGCTGGAGTCCAATTCATATCCAGATCATCAGAAAGGGGACTTGGAGATGATGGTGGAGTACCCTTTCTTTTTCTTGCTGGAGATCTGAGAGCCAATGATTCTAAAAGAGGAAGTTCTTGCTCAGAAGTAAGCTCAACCTCCTGTTCTGCTCCTCCTTCAGGAATATCTGCCATTACTGGCTGAGGCTGCTGTCCACTCTGCTCTTTTTCCTGCAATGATTGAGTCCTACTTTGCAAAAAAGACAAGTCCAATTCAATGTCACTGCTTGTCGGCATCACCATGATTATAGTGGCTTCCTCTCTGACAGACATGGGCTTAGGTTGGGATGGTGCTATTGATGTAGGAGTGCTGCTCCCAGCTTGTTCCCTGGAGGCCGCTGCAGCAGGCAAAACTTTCCAGAAAAAGGTTTTGGTCGGCACTCCAGTGGTGGAAAGCTGCTTCTTCTCATTCGCCTCTTTCTTGGTAACACCTTTCTTTGGGGCCATTTTGAAGCTGTCAGTTGGCAGAGGCAGTGGCACTAAGCTGCACAAGCAGAATGTGCTGTGTGGTCATGTCACTAGTACAGGCCTTCTGTCTTACTGTGGGTGATGTCTCTTATGCACCTAAAACAAACAGGCAAGAAAAACATTTAGTGAAACATTAGCATTGTTGCAGATTTTATTAGTACAGACAAAAACAATGGGCATGATTTAGAACTTGGTGGACGGGTTACTCCCTCACAATGGTGACGGATATCCTTTACACAGAAATCTAAATCCCATCGGCTACAGTGGGATTTAGATTTCAGCGCATGGGATATCTGTCACGGCTGCGACAGAGTACCCTGTCTGCAGGGTTCTAAATCGGTCCCAATATAATTTTGTGTGATTGGTTACTTGAGTTATTATTCTAAATAATTAACAACAATATATCCTGCCATTGCAAAGTCAAACCAAACCACCATAACGTAAAATGTCACGTCCAATCAGGATACAAATGTAACTCTTTGCTTTATATGCACCTCTTCTAAGGGAGACACCTGTGGCAGTCAGGGAGGAGCATGTGAATATGGAATAATCCTTAAAAATAAAATCTAGTGTGCGTCTATGGCAGATAAGTGGGTCCAGGGGGAAACAGACTAATCCTTAAAAAAATGAATGATGCTGGTGTGTGTGCATCTACTATGGCAAGCAGTGGGTCCAGGGAGAAATGGAATAACACTGAAAAACAGAATGCACTTGTGTGGCTGTGCGCCTATGTCAGTCAGGGTGCAGATGGATGGAGGCAAAATGCAAAATAAAAAATTAAAAGAAATTACATTTAAAACTATGAAAATTAGAAAAAATTAAATAAAAACAATGAAATAAATTTAAAACAATAATAAACAAACAAAATGTAATTGCTGGTGTACTAAGGGACTATGAGGGCAAGGAAAGGACTATGAGGGCAAGAAGCTAGGTGAAAAAGTACTGTTCATCATTATCATAATCATAAAAAGCACTGTTCATCATAATCATAATATACATATACTACAGCACATCCTCAAGCATATTATTAGATTGATATCAGGGAAAAGTAAAAAAGTGAACAAAAACAAAAAACCATAGCCCTCTCCTATAACTCTCACTTGAAATTGGCTTTGAAAACTGAAATAAAGGGTCACTGTGCAAAATGGCAGCCAGCCACATGCTCAACCAATAACTATAGCAAGCAAGGCGGCATGGAGGACAAAAAACACATGCAAGCCGATGGCAAAGCATACTGGCTGGCTATACCAAATGGCTGCCAGTCACATGGTCAAACAAAAACAGCAATCAAGTAGGTATGGAAAACAAAGAACACACGCAAGCCTATAGCAAAGCACACTGGCTGGCTACACAAAATGTCTGCCAGCCACATGTTCAAACAACAACATCAAGTAGGGAGGCATGGAGAACAAAGAACACCTAAAAGTCTATGCCAAAGCACCCTGTCTGACTGCACAAAATGGTCACCTGCCACATAGTCAACAAACAGCAAGCATTGAGGCATGGCCACAACAAACAACACATTCAGGCCTATGGCAAAAGCACACTGGCTGGCTAAAAAAATGGCCACCAGCCACATGGTCAACAAACAAAAGCAAGGGAGGAGGCATAGCTACAATAATGAACACATGCAGGCCTATGGCAAAAGCACACTTGCTGACTACACGAAATGGCCACCAGCCGCATGGTCAACCAACAAGCAAGGAGGCACGGAAAACAAAGAACACATTCAGGGCTATGGACACTGACTACACAAAATGGCCCCTGGCCACATGGTATGGAGAACAAAGACAAATGGTGGCTATGGCAAACACACTCATACACTGGCCAGACACAGAAGGCATTGTAACACTGAAGAAAAGCACTCCCATTATACACTGTGTGCAGAAAAAATCATGTAAATAAAAAAATAACCCACCTTTTTAGTTTAATCCAATGCCACCTCTGTACTAAATGATGTTTTTTTATTGACATTAAAACAACATATACCACAGAAAGAGTTTTTTCATGAACGGATGACTAGTACTGGGCCTACTAGCTGGAAGGACCATTGGCAGACTAGCCCACATCATAAAATAAATGAATATTGCAAATGTACAAACATAGAGAAAATGTAGTGAACTGTGCAACATTTTTCCTTTACAAAAGCTGAAAAATGAAATGTGAAAAAAACTAGCCCCCTACCTAAACTCCAGGCCACCAATCAAAATTACATTTAAAAATCAAATAAAAGTACAAAGAAACACCAGTGCATGCCCTATCAAACAAACAACGACACCCTTATACAATAGTTTTTTAACTTACTTGTGATATCACAAAAATGAAGGGCCTTATTATGATTTTGGCGGATTAAAAAGTCCGTCTGCTGAAATCCCGACGGGGAGCTTGCCGCCAGTGTGGCTGCCTCCCTGCCGGGTCCCTTACGAGTTTCCCGCTGGGTCAGCGGAAAACGGCCTACAGCATTGTCTCCAGCTCTATTATAGATAATAGAGTCGGGGGCAATGCTGTAGTGCGCAGGGTGCACCAGCACCCTCGCAATATTCACTGTCTGCAAAGCCCATGCCGAGTGCCCCCTGTGCCCTTTTCATGGCGGTGAAACTGCAATGAAATCGCTGGCGGAGAACGAAGTCGAAATCCCTAGGAAAGTGCTGCTTGCAGCTCTGCCCCAGCAGGTTAGGACTGCCATGACCGCCAGACTGCTGAGACGACTAATACTGGCAGTGCTGGCGGTCTGACAGTGGTATTTCCACGGCAGTCGTAATATGGCACTTGGACCGCCACATTGGTGGTGGTCAGACCACCAGCACAAACCTGGTGGTCATGAAACCACCAGGTTTGTAATGAGGGCCAAAGTCCTCAAATCCAGTGGTAGATATGCAGCAGACAGAGAGAGAGTGATCCTTCCACCTCTAAATCCAAGAGAAAACTAACCAGGAGATGGACAGAGCACTGGGAGGAGCCTGCTGGACAGGAGCAGAAAGTTGGAGACTCTGGGGCACTTCCTTTCTGTTAAAAAAAAAAAAAAGGATTCTTACACTAAAAAGACAACTTGGAGTAAAATATCTACTCGAAAGGGTCTTTTCCAGTAGATTTAGCTGCTTCTCGAGTAGAGAACCTGCTTGAGGAGCAGCTGTGGTAGCTTGATCTTGCCAGTAGCAAGAAAACGGCACTGTTGTGGCCCAAAGCTGCACTAGCGGGAGTAAAATCTCTCCCTCACAAATGGCCTAAAAGTATTATGACACTCACCTACGCACAGCAAAACAAACCTCCCACTTGCCAAGGGAAAAAAATTACACCACACACCGGAAAGTGGAATTTATCAGGAACTCTGCATTACACACACTTGTTGGAGTTCCTGAATTCTACTAACTCTGCGAGGGGGTGATTTTTTCCACCCACCCCTCACTGTAACATTGTGGGAGTCAACTTGTTAGATAGATCAAGACCACCACTACATGTAATTTCAGTGAAGAAAAACATGGAGGGATAAACAACTTTGCTCTGACTGTTGGTAATTGGAAATTCTTGGATAGCAGGCATTTTCATAACCTGATCAGACCAAAATGTACATATTGCTCACCCACGCATGATATAAACTCCGGATTCCCCACATAGAAACATTATCAAACAACACCGTCTTGTATATGTCTAAAAATGCAGGATGGACAGATGGCTTACTAGCAAAATAGGAAGCCTTCAAAGTTTATCTGAGAAGCATGTGGATGCCTCTGAAACTCCAAATTGCACTGCAAACATCTAGAAAGGGGAGAGCCAGCCACAAAACTACCAACAAAGCCACCTACAAAGCAGTACTTAGGAACTATTGCCAGTAACTGTGAGACACCTAGAAAAGAGACTTAGCTGAACACATCAAAGGGAGCACCAACAGCTGCAAGGAGATCATCTCGATCACCAAGGGTTTCACCACACCCACAGTCTCCGTCAACAGTCTCACCCCCTCCCAAGAACTCTGCAATGACCTAATAAACTTCTTTGAAAACAAATCACAAGTTTCTACAGCAACTTTGAACACCCAACAAACCATAAGGATCTCATTGCCAGCCTGCCAGTTCTAACCAAACCGACCACTTAACGTAATGAGAAACTCTCCCGGAGAAGACACAGTCATGATCATGAAGTCTGTACACTCAGAATCCCCTACAGATCCCTGCCCCCACCACATCTGCAACCTGGGAGCAGCACGAACCAGCCCTACCCTCATGCACATCATCAACACCTTCATCACATCTGACAAATTCCCTGTAGACTAGAAGCATGATGTGGTCAACACCCTCCTCAACCATGCCCCCCCCACCTTTTGCCCCTCATGAAGAGTGTCTGTCAGGCTGAACAAAGGTCAGCCTGACGGACACTCTTCATTTTCAGCTCAGACAGCCAGGAGTGAGACATGTGCGATTTGCGCAGACCCTTGGCTGCCTGAGCTGAACTTTGCTGGGCTGAGGAGGTCACAGCTCCTATGAGCGTGACCTCCTCGGCTCAGCAAAGGTGCCTCGAGGCCCTCCCCTGGGTGACGAGGAAAGCATCGCCCATTGACACTCACCCTGGGCGCTTCAGGTTTAAGCCTTGAAGCGCCCAGGGCGAGTGTCAATCATTGACACTTCATCACAGAGTGGGGTGGGGTCAGCAGTTTCACTGACCCCATCCCACTCTGTGACGAGGCTGGGACTGCTGCCTTCCCAATAGGTTAGCCAATGAGGGAAGGCAGCAGTCCCAACCCTCCTGGGACCTCGAGGCCGAAGGTTAGTGTGTGTGTGTGTGTGTGTGTGATGTTTTAAAACGAATGTTTGGTGCGTGCGTCTATGTTTGAATGTTATGAGTGTCAATGGATGTGCGTGCGTGCATGTGTGAAAGAATGAGTGTGTGTGGGTGATGTTTTAAAATTAATGTTTGGTGCATGCGTGCATGTTTGAATGGTATGAATGTTGTTAATGGATGTGCGTGCGTGCGTGCGTGCCTGTGTGTGAAAGAATGAGTGTGTGTGTGTGTGCTTCCCGCCTTCCCCCCTCCCTCCTAAAGCTGCCGGCCGCCACTGCTCCTCAGTTTAGCTCGCCAGGCATGCCCCCCATTTTTCTCTGTGTTTTTTGTTTTGGGCATTTCACATACACCTCACTGTCCCTGTTCTGTCTTTGTATTTACAGTGATCCTGCCACCATCATGTGCGTGCCTTGCGCCCAGATACGTTAAGCCCACTTATGCGCAAGATACCGCTGCATCTTTATTCTCTACTTTCAATAATGTGCTCAGGTGTTTGCTGTTTTGGCCGTCTGCCACGAGAGAAGTGCTACCAAGATTCCGGCTTTATCCTTACTCCTTTGGTAAGAGGCTCTACTACCTGGGGAAAATGTTTCTTGCTGTTACCATTGCCATAGCGATGTAATATTTTCACTGCATGGAAGTAAATATCACTACTGTTGATAGGTGCATAAAACTTTCATCTGTTTGTTTCTCTGACATGTTGTCCTGGCATTCTTAAGGACTGGTTTCAGGACGTTATTTAATCATGAACTTGCATCCCTTGGTAGCTTTTTATTAAAGAGTGCTATGGATTTATTAATTCTGTGTCTTACATAGTGCGGGGAAGTATTATGACAGTGACATGCAGCTTAATTAATTTGCTTTTAAAGCTCTCGCTATATTTTATGTGCACCTAAAATTTGCTTGCGGCAGCCGAGCTGACGCAGGCGTGAGTGCTTTGGTCAATAGTGCAGCACTTCACCATTTGGAATCCTAATGCGGCCATTGTCACATCTTTCTCTGTTAATGCATGTTTTCATTTAGCCACATGGGTCAGCAGACACACGTCATGGCATTTTGATCTGTCACCTATGCCATGCATTCCTAACATATTGATTACCTAAGTGCATTGCTGCACCTTGTCTAGACATAACAGAAGGAGCACTGGATTTATATGTGTTGCTAGTTTCAGGTTTACATGAAAAACCGCCATATGGGTTAATGTTTTAAAAACGGAATACTTTTGTTGGCTGCATGTTTTGGTTCGTCGCATGTCTTTTATTTAATGTCCTTTTGTCAGCACGCATTTTTTAGGTTTCGCCTGCCCAGCGCTTACGCTGTGCATGTTTGGTTTTTCCTCCGCCCTTTACCTAATCTCCCCATAGAATCTATTTCAATCATACTTGTCTTGAGGAATGTTTTTTTTTCTTTATCCTCTGCCCTTTACCTAATCTCCCCGGTTTATAGTACCACCAGTAACCGCACAGTATATTGCCTTTCCCAATAGATAAATCATAACCTTTTTCACAGAGTTTGAGTAACTTATATTGCACACCTGCTCACCAAGCTAAAACTTACCACAAAAAACAGCTTATTATTAATCACATAGGTGAAACTGCTATTGCATTTACCAATGCTTGTTGCCTTTGCAATGGAGCCACTGACACAGACATTTCGCCTGAGGAATGCTCATGCAAAAATCAAACTCGGACATCATACACATCTCATATCTTTATGATGTGGATGATGCTCTATTGAATCTTGGAGATGGGGCAACAGGGTTGCAGTCACTCTTGATACACTTTCAAAGCTTTGGATAACTATTCGGACTGACAGTGAAATCGGACAAGTTGGGTATATGCCATCTGAAATTGTCACCAGAGCTTGGCCTGCAGCCCAAGCTCATGGATTGGTTGCTCCTGACTTTCAAAAATCTGGGCACACAGATCTATCATACAGATCAGGCCCTGATTAACATATCAACAGCACTTTCAAGGCCCATTCAAAGGCCATTTGTTTGGAAGACACTGCCCCTTTTGATTTGGGCCAAGATGGCTCACCAAAATGATAGTCCTGACCCATTTCCTTTAGTATTTCAGCATTATAACAGTATGCTTGTTCAGGCCTCAATTAGCTGCAGTGATACCGTGCTGAAAGATATACTAAGGGGTAATTATAGACATAAAGCGTCCCTTAGCAAGCTCCAACTCTTGACTCTGAGGGCGCCCAGCACTAGAGCACTATTATCTGGTAGTGCAGTTCCAATGGACATTAAGATGATTGGTGGCCCTGACAATCCAGAGTGCCAATAAATATACAGAATAGCAGAGGAAGCTAGGGGCTGTGAAACACATCTCCTCAAAACAGCAGAAGAGTAGTCACTTACACACGCCATTGCATGTGGCAAAGTATTGCTGGAACAGTGCCCTTCAACAAATGTCCTGAAGATAGTATATGAACCTGAACTTCTTTTATGATACTTACGAAAAGATGGCAAGACTGGTGTCAAAGATTAACTTAACTGTTTGGATAGAGACCAGATATTGGAACTGGCCCTTTCTGCAGGATCACCCAAGATTTGTGCCTTCCTTTGCTGAACCTGTTTGTAATGGCTTTTATAACTCTGTGCACTTTTCCCTGTGAATCAGTTGTAAAGTGCTTGTGCTCTCCATTCTAAAAATGTTAGAATATATACCTGATTGGTACATTTAATGTACTTATAAGTCCCTAGTCAATAGTTCTACCTGTACCTGCGGCCTGTAATTTAAATGCTGCTAGTGGGCGGATGCATTCTTTGGTCTGCCCTCTAAAGAAGCACTGTCAAACATATCTCAGGTCTGGCACTGCAGCCTGTAGTGCAGCTTCAAACTTCCATTTCTACCTGGTGAAATAATTTTTTGCCACACCTAAATCTTAATTTTTACTACTTATTAATCACCCCTCAGTGAGGCCCTAAAGGCTTCTAGGGAAGGGTACCTGGTATTTAACAAGTACAACACATGGGTTTAAGTTTTACATGTCTGGCTGTCTGGTGATCCGTTGTGGTCAGCCTAACCTTTGGTTTTGACCCAGTCTACTGTGATCAAGGCTTATACATTGGTGCTCTATGCCTTTTGGTGCTATTTTCACTGCAAACTTTAACCCCTTTGCAGCCAAGGATGTAACGGTTACGTCCTTGGCTGCGGCGCTGAGGCACCAAGGACGTAACAGTTACTTCCTTGAACTGGCTCATGGGGGAGCGCTAGAGCCTCGCCTCAGCACCCCCACTGCAGGGATGGAAGGGGAATCGCTTCCCCTTCCACCCCCGTGGCCTCGGTTGACGCTGACCTCATCAGAGGGCTGACCCTCCACGCTGGAAGCTCAGCATTTCTCCTCCGATCACGTGGAGGGCCCGAGAGAGGCATCAAAGGCCTTTCCTTTCCTTTGATGTCTTTCTCAGCATTTCTGCTGCCTGATCGCAATGCAATCAGGCAGCAGAAATGCCCACTAGACTCCAGGAAGTTTGTTTTGTTTTTGTTATTGACATGAGGGGAGCGGCCCCTTGGGCAAGGGCCGCTCCCCAGGGGGCCAAATTGTTTTTAGGCCATTTCTGCCCCCCCTCGGGGGAGAAACCACTAGACACCAGGGATTTTTTTGGGGCACCAATTTCACGCAAGTGGAGCGAACCCTTAGGCAAGGGTCGCACCCCTGCGGGGGCAAATTAATTTTAGGCCATTTCTGCTCCCCTTGGGGGCAGATCAGCCTATTTCTATTAGGCCAATCTGCCCCCAGGGGGGCAGAAACCACTTAGGCACCAGGGAGTGGTGTGTGTATATGTGTGTGTTTTGTTTTGGGGGGGGCAGCCCCTTGGGCAAGGGTCGCTCCCCATGGGAGCACATTACTGTTGGCCATATCTGCCCCCCCTTGGGAGGCTGATTGGCCTATGAAAACCCACTAGAGACCAGGGAAGATTTTCTTCCAAAATAAGAGGGGGCCAAAGTTGTTCTGCCCACCAGTGGGCAGATAGGGCAATTACCCCTGATCCACATTCCCGGGGTGGCAGAAAGTCTACTAGATGCCATGGAATAAAAAAAGAAAGAAAAATAGTGGGGTGGTGGCTACCAACCAGTATGGTCCTGGTTATGCCCCCACCCCAACTGAAGGGGATAACAGTCTTTCAGCTCTCCCCCACACACTAAAACATCTTGTCCCACAACAAGCAAGAGGACATTTGATTATTTTAGGTTTTGGTTTTACATTTGGGCCATGAGAGCTTGGTTAACTCTCAAAATCGTCCCACTTGGAATGGTAAGAGCTGCACTTTTTGGACTTTAGGACGCTGCCATGTAGAAAAAGCCACAAGACCTAGACACATCTGAAAAACTAAACATCTGGGTGAGTCCAGGGTGGTGTGCTTCACATGCAACCCGCACCATTTTCTTACCCACGATGCCCTGCAAACCTCCAACTTTGCTGGAAATCACATATTTTTTCCCCATTTTTGTGATGGAACCTTCTGGAATCTGCAGGAATCCACAAAATTCCTACCACCCAGCATTGTATCATCTATACCGATAAAAATTCTGCCCCACTTGTCAGCCTAAAAATGCTTTTTTTCCAACTGCCCTTTTGGGCCCGCTTTGGTTCCCCCTCAGTTTCAACATGTTTTTGGCTCTTCCCTGTCATAGGCACTTGACCGACCTACACAAGTGAGGTATCATTTTTACCGGGAGGCTGAGGGGAACGTTGGGTGGTAGGAAATTTGTCCCGGTGCAGTGATCCCTCACAGAAATGTTGGAAAAATTTGATTTTTTAGCTAAATTTGAGCTGTGCTGAGGATTCTGCATAAGAAAACACTGGGGGATCCATGCAAGTCACACCTCCCTGGACTCCCTTGGTGTCTAGTTTTCAGAAATGTCTGGGTTTGGTAGGTTTCCATGTATGGCTGCTGAGCCCAGGACCAAAAACGCAGGTGCCCCTCGAGCAAAAACAGGTTGTTTTGTATTTGATAATTTTGATGTGTCCAGATAATGTTTTGGGCATTTCCTTTTGCGGACACTAGGCCTACCCACACAAGTGAGGTAAAATTTTTATTGGGAGACTTGGGGGAGCACAGGGTGGAAGGAAATTTGTGGCTTCTCTCAGATTCCAGAACTTTCCGTGCCCGAAATGTGAAGAAAAGGTTTTTTTTGGCCACATTTTGAGGTTTGCAAAGGATTCTGGGTAACAGAACCTGGTGAGAGCCCCACAAGTTACCCCATCCTGGATTTCCCTAGGTGTCTAGTTTTAAAAAATGCTTAGGTTTGGTAGGTTTCCCTAGGTGCCGGCTGAGCTAGAGGCCAAAATCCACAGCTTGGCATTTTCCAAAAAACAGCTCTGTTTTCTTTGGGAATATGTGATGTGTCCACATTGTGTTTTGGGGCATTTCCTGTCGCAGGCGCTAGGCCTACCCAAACAAGTGAGGTACCATTTTTATCAGGAGACTTGGGGGGAAACGCTGGGTAGAGAGAAATTTGTGGCTCCTTTCAGATTCTAGGACTTTCTGTCACCAAAATGTGAGGAAAAAGTGTTTTTTGGCCAAATTTTGAGGTTTGCAAAGGATTCTGGGTAACAGAACCTGGTGGATTCCCCTAGATGTCTAGTTTTTAAAAATGCACAGGTGTGGTAGGTTTCCCTAGGTCCCGGCTGAGTTAGAGGCCAAAATCTACAGCTAGGGACTTTGCAAAAAACACGTCAGATTTCAATGTAAAAATGTGATGTGTCCATATTGCGTTTCCTGTCGCGAGCATTAGGCCTACCCACGCAAGTGAGGTACCATTTGTATCGGGAGACTCTGGGGAACACAGAATAGCAAAACAAGTGTTATTGACCCTTGTCTTTCTCCACATTTATTTCTTCCAAATGTAAGACAGTGTGTAAAAAAGACATCTATTTGAGAAATTACCTGTAATTCACATTCTAGTATGGGCACCCCGGAATTCAGAGATGTGCAAATAACCACTGCTTCTCAACATCTTATCTTGTGCCCATTTTGTAAATACAAAGGTTTTCTTGATACCTATTTTTCACCCTTTATATTTCAGCAAATGAATTGCCGTATACCCGGTAGAGAATAAAAACCCATTGCAAGGTGCGGCTCATTTATTGGCTCCAGGTATCTACGGTTCTTAATGAACGTACAAGCCCTATATATCCCCGCAACCAGAAGAGTCAAGCAGACGTAACGGTATATTGCTTTAAAAAATCTGACATCGCAGGAAAAAGTTACAGAGTAAAACGTGGAGAAAAATTGCTGTTCTTTTCACCTCAATGTCAATATTTTTTTATTTCAGCTGTTATTTTCTGTAGGAAACCCTTGTAGGATCTACACAAATTACCCCTTGCTAGATTCAGAATTATGTCTACTTTTCAGAAATGTTTAGCTTTCTGGGGTCCAGCATTGGTTTCATACCCATTTCTGTCACTAACTAGAACAAGGCTGAAAGCACAAAAAATAGTAAAAATGGGGTATGTCCCAGTAAAATGCCAAAATTGTGTTGAAAAATTGAGTTTTATGATTCAATTCTGCCTGTTCCTGAAAGCTGGGAAGATGGTGATTTTAGCACCGCAAACGCTTTGTTGATGCCATTTTCAGGGAAAAAACCATAAGCCTTCTTCTGCAGCCCTTTTTTCCCATTTCTTTTAAAAAAACACATTTTCTGCTGTATTTTGGCTAATTTCTTGGTCTCCTTCAGGGGTACCCACAAAGTCTGGGTACCTCTAGAATTCCTAGGATATTGGGAAAAGAAAGACGCAAATTTGGTGTGAGTAGCTTATGTGGACAAAAAGTTATGAGGGCCTAAGCACAAACTGTCCCAAACAGCCAAAAAAAGGCTTGGCACCTGAGGGGAAAAGGGCCTGGCAGCAAAGGGATTAAGAAATGTAATCTCCTGTTCTACTTATTGGATTTGTATTGCTTTGATGTCATCTTAATTATTTAAATACTGTCTATTTGGATGATTTGGTTTTGGATTTTTCTTTTGTTGTTTTTTTTACTGTTTGAGTGTTGAAAAAATACTTTACACATTGCCTGTAAGTTAAGCCTCATTGTCTTGTGGCAAGTACAGATTTATTTGTTTACAGTTGTCATTCACCCTGAAAGGACTGTAATTATTTCTTGAAGTGGGTTCTCCCCCACACCAACAAATAACCGAATTTCTTACAAAAAGAAAAGGCGGGCACATTTATTTAGGGGGTGATGACTACAATAGAGAGGGCACATAAAGGCCAATGGGCGTCTGGAAAGACAGGTCCTAAAGAAATTTCTGATGCTGTGCCAATGGGAATGGGGATGGAGCCAGGAAAGTGTAGGCCAGCTCTCCCCTCAGTTGTATAAGCAGTTGTTCCCTGCCAGTCTTCAAGATTAGATGGAACTGACAGAAGGAGAGTTGACTTCCATCGTCTACCTTGAAAGCAAGAGTATCCTATGAAAAAGTGAGGCTAGAGAAAAGAACCAGGAAGCACGTACATGATTGGGAGGAAAGATGAGATTGGACTGATAGAAGGAGAACTGAGTTCTACCTTTTACCTTGCAGGGGTCCATCCTCTCCTCTCCACACCATTCCTAATCCCTTATTGGATGATAGAGAACGGTGCAGGAAATGATCTGAGTGCAAGCGAGTGTTGATCATAAAGACTTTAACTAACAAAGTAATTGGGAAATTAGAACCGGTGAAGAAGGTGCATGGAATGTTAGGCCTTATGTAACAGTATGGTAAGTAACTAAGTAATAAAAACAATAATTTAAGAAGAACTTCAGTTTGATTGCCTGTTCCTCAAGTGCACACTCCATAGTCTTTCTGGAGACTTTTACTCAAAAGGACAAATTACGACTTAACAATTTAAAGGCTAGAGCTGAAAACATAAGTTTTCAATCTAAAGCTACATAAAACCTTATGGAGTTTCATAACACTGGAATGTAGCTCTCTAAAGACCTCTTCAACTTTATAAAACACCTCAAGGTATACCTTATGAGGTTTTCTCTTTGGTCCAGGTCAGCCAATCCCTCTGCCTCCCACTCTACTTGGATGCCCTCAGATTTTGTGCACATTACAAATAAACAGTCATAATAATAATATGCAGTGATCTTGCACCCTCCCATGTAGCCTTTGTGGAAGTGTGTTCGAATCTTTGAAGTATACATTAGTTTGCAGAGAACAAATCTTCATATTCATACAGCCCTACTCTCCTGGTATTTGCTGCTACCTAAAATTGTCATAACGTTGCATTGTATTATGTAATCTGAGCTATCCGCATCCTGAGCAAGAATAACAACAGTTGAGAGGTGTGATCTCATTCTCTGGTTTTTGTTACAAGCTCGGCAGCATGGTATTGCCCCCAGAAACTGTAGGAGAGATAGAGGCAGCCTCAGGGCAAATAATTCCAATAATCCAGCTTTGACACACTAAAATGATAGTTGTCTCATTCATATTTTATGCTGGTAAGTACACTTTTTTATTTTCTCATCTAATAATAAGAAAATAATAGCTGCATTGCATAATTGGAAAGTGTTGGACCTGGCCCTTTTTACAGTGTCATCTCCAAATGTTTTGCCTCCTTCCTCCTATTTCTTCTGACCTGTTTTTGTTGGCTTTAGGACTGGGCACTTTACCACTGCTGACCAGTGCTAAAGTGCAAGTGTGCTCCGTCTAAATAGTATTGGGTAATTGGTTTATCTGTGATTGCAATATTTGATTTACTAGTAAGTCCCCAGTACAGTGCACAGAGGTGCCCAGGGCCTGTAAATCAAATGTTACTAGTGGGCCTGCAGCACTGATTATGTCACCCATACTAGTAGCCCTGTAAACGTGTCTCAAACTTGACACTGCAGTGTCTGTGTGGTCATTTTGGAACTGCCTGTTCGGCCTGGCAAGTGTACCCACTTGACAGGCCAAATCCTTCCCTTTTACTACATGTAAGTCACCCCTTAAGGTAGCTCATTGGGCAGGATGCAGTGTATGTAAAAGGTAGGACATGTACTGATGTGTTTTTCATGCCCTGATAGTGAAATACTGCTAAGTTTGTTTTTCACTATTGCAAGGCCTATCCCTCCCATATGTTATCATGGGAATTGCCTTTAAATATCTTTTAAGAGTAATTTCCCATTGGGAGCAGATAGAGATGTGGAGTTTGGGGTCTCTAAACTCACAATTTAAAAATACATCTTTTGGTGTAGTTTGATTTCAGATTGTACATTTTAAAAATGCCTCCTTTAGAAAGTGGGCGTTTACTTGCGTAACCATTCTGTGCCTCTGCCTGTCTATGGAAAACATGTCTGGGTCAGGATGACAATTGAGATGTTTGTGAATTCACTCTAGGCAGTCACACAAAGGGAGCCTAGGTGTGCCCTGCATATCCTGATGGGTCTTCCTAGGACAGAGTGGTGGGAGGAGCTGACACTTGCACCTGAATGGGGCTCTGCCTTTTATTACACAAAACAGTCTCTGACCCCCTGGAGTGTGTCTGGGGCCAGGGCAGGAAACCCAGGGTCTTGTACACTACAAATCCTTTTCCTTTGAAGTTTACCTATTTCACTGGCAGAAATGAGTATAAGTAGTGGGCCTTTGAGACCACAATTTCAGAACACTTCTGGATTGAGGACATTCTGCCAGGAAGAAGGGCTGGATGCTGTAGGACCGACCGCCACTCTGCCTGTTGCTTTGCTGTGCTCGCTTGTTGCTTCTGTCCTGGGAGTGAAAGGACTAGACTTTGCTTTCTGCATTCTGCTTGCCAAGGTTCACCAAGCACTTGAACTGAGCTTGCCTCCTGTTAGAAGTCTCAGACACATCAAAGACTTCATCTGCCAGCTCCTGGACTTTCTTGCTGAGGGTCCGGACTTGTCAAAGGGGCCCTTGGAAGTGAGTTCTGGTGAAACTAAGAAGAATCCAAGGGGCATATTTATACTCCGTTTGCGCCGAATGTGCGTGTAGCAGTCCCAACAGTACAGACACTCAGTAGAGGCAGCTCGGGTTATTAAGGTAAGTATTTATTTGTTATTTCAAAATAAATGATGTATAGGGTTCTGTAAAGTGGTTTAGAGACTATTCCTTCTTTGGGTGGTGATCTTCGTCTTCCTAACGTGCTTCTCTTCCTCTTTCCTTTTAGGGAGCGATTTGGATCTTCCTCATGGGATCCCGGGTAGCATACAGGGGAGAAAAGGATAAATACCGATGGTGAGAGGAATGAAGGCCGTTACATACGTCCTTTACTTAGCTGTAATACTGGGGAATGGGTTCAGGAAGGGGGGTGCCAGTGAGGACTGTGGGCTGTGTCTCTATTGCCTTATCTCCTAAATGTGCTTACTATTGGTGCTTTTTACGTGCCCCTTTTTTGGTGCCCTCTGACTCCCTCCCTGTCCTCCCCTCACCCTGCCTCCCTCCCTTCCCCAGCTTGTCTCCCTTTAAGGTGCCCCTCTGTTTGTCCACAAGGACCGTACCTTCCAGAGCCACGACCCTCCGGGGCCGTGGCTGGCTCTGTGGAGGTCCTCTCGTTGGTCTCCGGTCCCGCTGTCGTCTGGTCTGGTCCCCTTGGGCTCCGGTACCACTCTGTTCTTCCTGGCGTCGTCTCCACAAGTTCCCGGCCAGTGGGACTGCCCTCCGTCCTCGGGGTTGCCTTCCGGATTGTGAGGCTGTCCTCTCCGACCGCCGCCGCCTTTCTCCTCGCTCGCCGTTCCTTCATCCTTGCTCGTCGCTCCTCCGTCCTCTCCCGCCGCTCCTCCCCTCTCCTGGGGAATCCCTGGCCTTTGTCCTCCCGCTGGCCAATCCGCTGTGCCCTTGTCATCGGAGGTTGTCGAGGCAACCTCCGAATGCCGGCCTCGCCGTGAAAGCGTTCCCATGGCAACATGGGAACGCGAAAACAACTCTTGTCCTGCTGGTGCCTCGCTTACGATCGGGCTGACCCGGTCACACACCCTTCCCCAAGAACTGTCCTGCTCTAGGACAGTGGCAGACAGGGGAAACCGAGACAGATAATCCGCGGGGGCCTGGCGAGATCCGGGCACGTGGCGCACCTGAAAAGAGAAGGGTTGGAGTTCAAGGAACCAGCGGAGTATCCTGGAGTTCGAGTCCTTATGTGCAGCTAACCACGTAAGGGGAGCGTGATCCGTGAACAATATAAAAGGTCGGCCCAGGAGGTAGTATTGTAGACAGTCTATGGCCCATTTGATAGCCAAACATTCCCTCTCAATAATTGGGTAATTACGCTCTCGAGGATATAACTTCCTGCTGATGTAGACTACGGGGTGGTCAAGCCCTTCTGCATCAGGTTGTGTTAGAACCCCTCCAAGCCCAACATCCGAGGCATCGGTGTAAAGGTGGAAGGGTTTTGTAAAATCCGGGCAGCGTAGGATGGGGTTGGAGGTTAAGGAGTCCCTTAGTTGTTCAAAACTCGCATTTTGCGTCTCCGAAAAAGGCAACAGCTGATTGGGATGGTGTTTAGCGAGGAGGTCCGTAAGGGGGGCTGCTATGGTGGAATAATGCGGAATGAAACGTCGATAATAGCCCACTAACCCTAAAAATGAACATAAATCCTTTTTAGTGTGTGGAAGAGGGGCATGCAAGATAGCCTCCACTTTTGGGTTTTGAGGTTGTAGGGTACCCTGATTAATCCGATAACCCAGATAGGAGATGTCTGTCTTACCTATGATACACTTCTTGGGGTTGGCTGTTAAGCCGGCTGATTTGAGGGCGTGGAATATCTTCTGTATGTGTACCAAATGTTCTTCCCATGATTCGCTAAAAACGACTACATCGTCTAGGTATGCGGCAGCGAATGTAGGAAAGGGTTTTAAAATCCTATCCATCAACCTCTGAAAGGTTGCGGGTGCTCCGTGAAGCCCAAAAGGTAGTACGGTGAACTGATACAACCCTGACTGGGTGGAAAAGGCTGTTTTCTCCTTATCCTGAGCGGCTAGGGGAATCTGCCAATATCCTTTTGTTAAGTCGATAGTGGACATGTATTTTGCTCTTCCTAGTTTTTCGAGAACGTCGTCTACTCTCGGGATGGGGTAAGTGTCAAAGAGGGAGCTTGCGTTAAGTTTGCGGAAATCGATACAAAACCTGACACTACCGTCAGGTTTTGGTACTAGGACTACCGGTGAACACCAGGGACTATTGGAGGGTTCGATGACTCCTAAGGATAACATCTTTTTGATTTCTTCCTCAATTATTTGTTTTCTAGCTTCTGGAATGCGATATGGACGCTCTCTAGTGATTGTACCGGGATTTGTTCGTATGTTGTGGTGGATTAGGGAAGTTTTTCCTGGCTTCTCTGAAAACAGCGGTTGCCACTGTTTCAATATTGTACATGCTTGTTGTTTTTGCCCCCCTGATAAAGTATCGTTCACCGAGGGTAAAATAACCTCCGTGGATGGGGTGGTGGGGTAGAACTCGATATCTAGTGGCTTGTTGGGACAGATGAAGTGACCCCTTTCTATGGTTTGGTTAGGCTGTTCGGGTGTTTCCCATTTTTTTAGCAAGTTTACGTGGTATATTTGTGTTTTCCTCGGATGGGAGGATATTTCAAGAAGGTAGGTGACGGGGGAAACTGCTTTGATAATGCGATATGGCCCTTGCCATTTGGCAAGGAGTTTGTGTTCGGAGGTGGGCCTCATTATTAGGACCTGGTCTTCGGGTTGGAAAACCCGTAGTTTGCTTCCTTTGTCATATTGGAGTTTCTGAGTTCGTTGGGCCTCTTCCATGTTTGCATGCACGTCAGCCCATAAGCTGTGTAGGTGTTTTCTCAATTGTTTTGCATATTCTAATAACAGAGTCCCCCCTTCTTCCGCCTCAGCCTCCCAGGCTTCTACCGCCATGTCTAGTAGGGAGCGAGGTTGGCGTCCAAACACCAACTCAAATGGGCTATGCCCCGTGGATGCTTGTTCGTGGGTTCGTAGGGCGTACAGCACTAGTGGCAGCTTTTGATCCCAATCTTTCCCTGTCTCATTGATAATCTTTCTAAGTAGCGTTTTAATGGTTCGGTTATATCGTTCTACCAGTCCGTCTGTTTGAGGATGGTAAACGGATGTTCTGATCTGAGCTATCCCCAGCGTTTTGCACACTTGTTTCATTAGGGTGGACATAAAAGGGGTACCCTGGTCTGTAAGAATTTCATGGGGAAACCTCCTCCCGACTATTTCCTACATGGCCTAACCATTTCAATGCCAAATCCTTTACTCGAAAATAAAAGGTTCTAGGATCTTCATTGACTCCCCATTTGATTTTACGAAATTTAACTCGGTAATATTCCGCATCGTGGCCCACCCTTTCCAGTATACTAGTTTTTATGTCTTGATAAGGGGTGTCACCACCCGGGTTGGCGGCTTGATACGCTGATTGTAGGATACCTGTGAGCAAGGGAGCAACGTACTGTCCCCACTTATCTTCCGGCCACAGGGCGGAGGAAGCCACTCTTTCAAAATTAGTAAAAAAGGACTCTGGATCCTCTCCCTCCTGATATTTCTGGAGTACCGAACTAGGTACGTTCGGATGTACCTTACTAGCGGCAATAGTCTCAGTTAGTTTTTTCATTGCGCTTTCATGGACTAGCTGATTATTAGCCAGTATGGTCGCCTGACTCTTCAGAGCAGATTGTAGGGCCTCCCGATCCTCTTTAGCTTCTCGCTGTTGGGCTTCCCATACCAGCTGTAAGTGTCTTTGCCCCTCCGCTAGCTGCTTGACCATGGTCTCTAAGGACGGACTTTCACTCATTGTGTATACTGTTTGGACTGCCAAGAAGAGGGGTTTAGAATCCCACTTCTGACACCACTGTAGCAGTCCCAACAGTACAGACACTCAGTAGAGGCAGCTCGGGTTATTAAGGTAGGTATTTATTTGTTATTTCAAAATAAATGATGTATAGGGTTCTGTAAAGTGGTTTAGAGACTATTCCTTCTTTGGGTGGTGATCTTCGTCTTCCTAACGTGCTTCTCTTCCTCTTTCCTTTTAGGGAGCGATTTGGATCTTCCTCATGGGATCCCAGGTAGCATACAGGGGAGAAAAGGATAAATACCGATGGTGAGAGGAATGAAGGCCGTTACATACGTCCTTTACTTAGCTGTAATACTGGGGAATGGGTTCAGGAAGGGGGGTGCCACTGAGGACTGTGGGCTGTGTCTCTATTGCCTTATCTCCTAAATGTGCTTACTATTGGTGCTTTTTACGTGCCCCTTTTTTGGTGCCCTCTGACTCCCTCCCTGTCCTCCCCTCACCCTGCCTCCCTCCCTTCCCCAGCTTGTCTCCTTTTAAGGTGCCCCTCTGTTTGTCCACAAGGACCGTACCTTCCAGAGCCACGACCCTCCGGGGCCGTGGCTGGCTCTGTGGAGGTCCTCTCGTTGGTCTCCGGTCCCGCTGTCGTCTGGTCTGGTCCCCTTGGGCTCCGGTACCACTCTGTTCTTCCTGGCGTCGTCTCCACAAGTTCCCGGCCAGTGGGACTGCCCTCCGTCCTCGGGGTTGCCTTCCGGATTGTGAGGCTGTCCTCTCCGACCGCCGCCGCCTTTCTCCTCGCTCGCCGTTCCTTCGTCCTTGCTCGTCGCTCCTCCGTCCTCTCCCGCCGCTCCTCCCCTCTCCTGGGGAATCCCTGGCCTTTGTCCTCCCGCTGGCCAATCCGCTGTGCCCTCGTCATCGGAGGTTGTCGAGGCAACCTCCGAATGCCGGCCTCGCCATGAAAGCGTTCCCATGGCAACATGGGAACGCGAAAACAACTCTTGTCCTGCTGGTGCCTCGCTTACGATCGGGCTGACCCGGTCACAGTGCGTCAAAAATTTTGGCGCACATTCAGCGCAAACGTTGCCCCATATTTAAACCCTGACGCCCGAGCCGGCGCAAAAAGAAAAAGCCGCTATGTGCGTCAGTTTCTGGAAGCGGCACCCCGCCCTGCGTTAATGACATGCAGGGTAGGCGTTCCCGTCCAAAAAACGACGCACACAGCCGTGCGTCGTATTTATGCTTCCGGGCAAAAACGACTCCCGGCCGGTAGGCGGAGCTAAAAAATGACGCAAAGCACAGATAGCGTCAAATTTTAACGCCTGGGTCAGGGCAGGCGTTAAAATGGGGCAAACACACCTGTACTTAATCAGAACACACAGAACAAACTACAGAGCAGCAGAGCAGCAACAGGGAGACATGGAGGTGCTTTTTCTTCAGCGTGCACGTAGACGCAGAGCCCTGCAGCAACAACAGCAGCTACAACAACAACAGCAGGGACCCCAAAGACAGCGCAGAAGGCAGGAGAGGATATTCCGCCCAAGAACAACCCTGCATGGCCTCAGGGAACGGGACATCATCCAGAGGTACCGGTTGAACTGGCAGGCCATTCAGCAGCTGCTGAGAAATATTGAAGAGCAGTTGGCCCCCACTTTAGTGACTCCCGCACTATCCCAACAGAAACAAAGCTGCTTGCCGTACTTCACCTGCTGGCAAGTGGCTCGTTTCAGACAACTGGTGCCCTGGTTGGTGGAATATCACAACCATCATTCTCCGCATTTCTGCCTAAAGTACTGGATGCCATCATTCGCCTGACACCCCTCCACATCTGCTTCCCTAACACACTGCAGAAGCAGCAGGAATCTAAACAGGGGTTTTACGCCATCAGTGGCTTCCTGCACGTCCTTGGTGCAATCGACTGCACGCACGTACGCCTTGTGCCACCTGCTGCAACAGAACACCTCTACCGCAACAGGAAGCACACACATTCAATCAACGTGCAGGCCATAGTCGATCACCAAGGATTGATCAGCAACATTGTGGCTAAATATCCTGGGAGTGTACATGACGCATTCATCTTCCGTCACAGCACCATCAACCAACACTTCCAGGATGGACGGTATGGCAATGGACTACTTGTTGGTAAGGACAAAAACCAAACTGATATACACACTGCACAGAAACCCTCTAGGACAAACAACACATACACCACAATAGCAACACCTAGCCAGGAACACACTGAGGTACTCACATCACTAGCCATGTTCCAGAAGTCACCATTGAACCTGTCACACATTGGAATTTACTCTACAGCTTAATGTGAAGAAATAAATGAGAGTGGTTGCCTAAATGTCACCTTGCAAATTGGAAGTCTCACAATAACCTGTACACTAATACATTGCATAAGTTTAAAGGTATGGGATGGCCTGGGTACTTTCACATGAACGTTTCAACTACACTTTCATGTTTCAACTCTGCATGGAACTATCATCTCACCCCCAGTGAAGACACACGGACACCTGTATGACAAGTCACAATGCTAGGGAGGGCACACTGTACTGGAAAAACAAATACATACTGCTGACAAACGGTTAGCCAACAAACACTTGCTCAGCCAAGGAAAAAAACTCCATGCAAAAGTTCTCACCAACAACCATAGGTTGTCACATGAGTACACAAAAGAGTCACAGACAACACAAGACAACTACTGCCATCAAAGATCTGTACAACAGTGCCTCCTACATCTAATTGATCCCATTCTGTGTTTTTCTTTCAGCTGATCAGGGGTATGGCATACAGCCTTGGATAATGACACCATTTGTGAACCCAAATACTGCTGCAGAGCGGGCATACAATGATGCCCACAAGAGGACACGCAGCATTGTGGAGCGGACCTTTGGGATCCTAAAGTCAAGGTTCCACTGCCTTGACATAACTGGCGGTAGCCTACTCTATTTCCCAGAGATGGTCTGTAAGATCATACTCACTTGTGCCATATTGCACAATATTTGTGTAAAAAGGAACATTCCCCTCCTTGAACCAGATCCAGACATGCCTGAGGATGACAAAGAGGAGGATGCTGTCCTGCAACAGGAGGGGGAACAACCTAACACGGCAGCAGTAGTGCGTAGACGCCAACAGCTTGTCAATAACTTTTTTTCTTAATTTATCATAATAACTCCTATTGCACAATTGTAAATAAACACAGATAACAAACACCACATCATGGTTTGGCCTATTCATTTCTGACCACCTTTAGTTTGAAATTGCTGAAGAAGAATGTCGTCTCATTGAGCAAGAATGCTATACCAATCATCACACCAAAAATAAACATCACAAATGTATGCACAGAGGGTAGGATGTGACATGATACATTACCATACACAGAGGCCAACAGGAGTACAAATGTGGCAATTACACATGCCTGATCCAGACACCGGAGACAGTCTCTCACCCAGCCCAAAAATGTAGATCATTTGAAAGTCTCATCACACGTGTTCAGAGACAGGGTGGGACCATCCATGTGTACGTGACCATGTCATCAATGGCTTCTCTCAAGTGTGTGATATGAGCAATACCCTATTGGAACAACATTAGCTGCCACTAACTCAGGAGGAGACCTTGAAGTGACAGTGACAACATACACCCAGACAGGTGATAGTGGATCCACATTCCCACACACATGTACACATATGTCATACACTCAACCTAATATTTGAAAGCAGCCCATCACATTTGTGTCCCAGTTTGAACCTAGCAGGAAGAATGTAACATGCCACTAAACCAGGTAATGCAGAAAGGGCCACAGACAACAACTAAATATGTTTCATCAGCACATGAGGAACGCTGAGAGTTTTGCAAACATAGGCCCTGACCGCCGGGGCGGCGGGAGCACCGCCGACAGGCCGGCGGTGCCCCGCAGGGCATTCTGACCGCAGCGCTTTGGCCGCAGTCAGATTTGGAAAACCGGCGGTCTCCCGCCGGTTTTCCGCTGCCCTTGAGAATCTCGCTCCGCCGCCATGGGGATTCTGACAGGAACAGGATGGCGGTAGGGGGCGCCGCGGGGCCCCTGGGGGCCCCTGCAGTGCCCATGCACATGCACATGCACCCGTCGCACCTTCCCACTCCGCCGGCTCAATTCTGAGCCGGCGTCCTCGTGGGAAGGTTGATTTGCCCAGGGCAAATCCCAAAATACCCTCAGCGGTCTTTCGACCGCGGAGCGGTATTTTGGTGGGGGAAGTCTGGCGAAGACTTAGAATGACCCCCATAGTCATTGGAAAATGGTATGCAAGATTGCTCCAAATCATCAATGCTGCAAACGTCAAATGGGCTAATGAGATGAATGAATGCATATGTGTGGGCTACATGTCAAAAGTCAAACACAAATCAGAAACACAAATTCATAATGGGACATGGTTAGCCCCATAAAAACTGTAATTGACTATTGCACTCCCTGTTCGCACTATAGATAAAAGCATCACCATCCTAATTGTGAACACATTTTGGAGAAGGAATACATCATGGTATTCCATCCATCATTTCTAAATAGCCATCAGCAATTACCCAAAATATGTGGTCAAATATGGTTAATACATTATCTAACGTATCCTAAATATTACAGTGTGAATGCCTTCTATACATACAACAACGGACATGTGTCATATCTAACCACAAATGTGTATCACATAGCACCGTTTGGCCATGACAAATCACCTTCCCCAAGTTTAAAACATGAAGACATAAAAAAAAAATTGCTCAAATTTCTACGCATACAGCATGCGCGCCATCAAATTATAATTTACATCATATAAATTTTTGACTCAGCATCATGTGCACTCCTGTACGTGGAAAAAATATGACGCCCATGATGTATGCGTGGTAAATTTGACGCAACATGGACAATATGTTGGACATCTCGTACATTATTAAATTATTAATATTCATATAATATTTTTTGACTTAGCATCATGTGCACTCCTGTACGTGGAAAAAATATGACGCCCATGATGTATGCGTGGTAAATTTGACGCAACATGGACAATATGTTGGACATCTCATGTACATTATTAAATTATTAATATTCATATCATATTTTTTGACTCAGCATCATGTGCACTCCTGTACGTGGAAAAAATATGACGCCCATGATGTATGCGTGGTAAATTTGACGCAACATGGACAATATGTTGGACATCTCATGTACATTATTAAATGATTAATATTTATATGATATTTTTTGACTCAGCATCATGTGCAATGTTATGCGTCAAAATAATTACGCACAATTGTGTATGCGTGAAAATATGACGCATAACGGGAAAATAAAAACGGCGGCCATTTTATGCAGGAAGTGATGTAATAGGATATCCTGTTTTCTAAATCTGTACTGGGAGTTAACTTTCACTTTCACTTTGCAGTCTCAGATTTACCTAGACTGTGTGGTTGTGTGAAAGGTGTTGTCCTGTGTTTAACTGCTTTTGTGTCCTGTGTACCTTGTATTTTGTCTTTTTGTGATTATATTCTTGTTGCATAATATTGTCTCAGTCTGTTTAGTCTAGTTTTGTCTAATCCTGTTTTTGTTTGTATTGTCTGTGGGAGTCTGTTGTGGGTAGCATAGTTTTTGGGGTTAGTTGGGCTATTTTTCTCTTTTTTCTTTTTCCTTCACAACTCTACCTTTCCCCATTTCCCACTTTTACTTTATAATTTCATTTGTCTATATTACTTTCTGTCAATATGTCAGGTAGGCCTCGCCTGTCCAGGATGGGTGAGGATGAATTGGAGGGGTTCATTTGGCTAGTTTGCCATTTCCTCCCACTGATGCTGGAGGCTGGGGGCCGTGTGATACAGGGGTATCACACGGAGGCAAGGAAAGTCCGGTGGGGGAAGGTGCGCCATCACCTGGTCCGGGTGTATGGGAGCATGCGCAATGTCCATCAATTGAAGCACCGCTGGGCAGATCTGATAACCAGGGAACAGGACCTGCTGGACCACCTGGGAATCAGGATTGGTGGCCATGTTGGTGAGTACAAATCAATTACATGGGAATAATATAAATCTGTGTGGGGATATGTGATGATTGTTACCCAATCTGCTAGATAAGTAGCTGACTGTGTGTTATGCTAGAGAAACCTAGGCCCATGTTTATACATTTATATCCCCAATTTTGCGCAACATTTTCACGCAAAAACAGCAGCAACTTACAAAATATATTTGTATTTTGCTAGTTTGACCCGTCTCTGCGTCAACAAATGATGCAAATGCTGCGCTACAAAGGTATACATATGTACCCTCATGTGTATTTGTTGCAAAATGTGTAGGAAGACCAATGCTAGCAGTCAGATGGCTCATGTTTTCAACACATACCAGATGCCTGTAGCTGTATGTAATGTAGTGTTGCATTTGTGTCAGACAAGCAACACGTTAATGCCTCTATTTGTACTCTACAGGTCTTATTGGCCAGTGAGTAAGTCATGTAGAAACAACATACCTACATATGTAGACGCCATAGCTAGACAGAAAATTAGAAACCCATGATGATGCAATAAATGTGTGTTGCCGTCACGTCACATGAAGTTAGATATGTTGTCCACACATATGTCACATGTGTGTGAGGTTGCTGTGTGTTGAACATGTCCACCTAGCCTGTTTGATTGTGAGTGGTCATGCAGTCCTCATGGAACCAGCTTTTGGATGTCTCTCTGGGATGCACATGCTGAGATGTATGGATTACATTATTGTTGGGGCATACTAATGGAGGGGTAACTTTGACAACACCTGACTGTCCTGGCCACTGCATGTGTGTAGTAGGGTGTGTAACTGTAGCAGGAGACTCATCCAATGTTAATGTTGAATACAAAGTCAGCCATGCAGTATGAGCATGTGGGAAAGTGTTTCATTACCATGTCATATTCGCACAGTGTCATTGTAACTGAAATTATTTGTCAGTGCACCCAGTCTGAGTATATTCTTCCTTTCATGCTTTAAAGGTGGACCAGCCCCGTACACCGTGGGAGAGGTGGCACATTTTGAGGACCCCGATACCTACAGTGAGTGTTGCCTGAGTGCTATTTTCATTGTTTGCTAGTGATGCATGATGGACTACTGTGTGTTCAAGAGAATTCTTGATTTGATGCGCTGGCCGTTCATTGGCATTGTTGCTTTAGTGTGATATCAAATAGGACTTCTGTTTCTGTAAAGCAATACCTAGCCATCTCTCAGATTTAGGGGCTGTAGGTCATTCCAGTTGGGCCGCAATGGGGAATGGGATGAGTCATTTGGAATACACTGGTCAATGTTAGACTTGGTCGGGGACTTGGCATGAACTGAGTCTGCATATCAGACTGACATTCTCCCATATAGCTTTGGCAAATGGCTTTGATGACAAGTGCATCTTCCTAGTTGAGGATGGACTGTGTACGCTGTAGTTTGGATCTTCCGGGGGCATGTACTTCCACAAGGTGAACTAGAAGTGTGTGTGACTTGAGTGCAATGGCCTAGCTGTTCTGTCGACTCATGAGAATGGGTGTTCTAGCTCCTCTGTGTGTGTTGTATAACATGCCTCACTGATAGTATGTGATGTTGGCCTAAGTCATAGCATTTTGACATGTGTGGACCTTGGATGTGAGAATGTTTGGCTGACTCCAACGTGTTGCTAGCCATTCATAGGTGTTGTGTGTGAAGGCACATACTTGTTGAACTTTCTATACACTCCTGGGTGTGCATTGAACATGGGATTGTTGGTTGTTCTTCCCACACCACCCTCAAAGACTGCCATGTTAATGTGAAACAGGGTACCTAGGACTGTAGCAACCAGTATGTTACATGTACTTGCGACCTTTTGCGACTTGAGTAAGAACCTAGGGCCAGATGTAGCAAACTGTTTACAAGTTGCAAATGTCATAAATTTCTGTTTGTGAGTTGCAAACGTCTGTTTCCTATGCAGAAATGGATTTAGTGATTCGGAACATATTTGCAAAATGCTTTTCCAAATCCCAAATAGGAAGGGGTTTTCCCGTCCTATTTGCAACTCGCAGTGATATGCAATTCCATTTGCAACCGAGTACGTGGTCGCAAAGTGAGTAGCAGTTATCATCCACTTGCAGTGGATGGTAACCCACTTGCTAACTGGAAGGGGTCCCCATAGGAACCCTTCACCTTTGTGAGTGGACCTAAATAATTATGTACAAAACAGCCAGTGGCCCAAGGGACCACTAACTGCCCTGAAATAATCCAAGATTGAAGTTTTTGTATTTTTTTCTAAGTGCAGCTCATTTTCCGTTCAGGTAAACGGCCTACACTTGGGAAAAAATAACCTGCTTTATTTAAAAACAGTCACGGCAATGGAGGTCTGCTGTTCCCAGCAGGCCTCCATCTCCGTGAGTGGCCATAGTCGCTAAGGGGGCGCAACCTGGAACCCACCTCATTGATGTTAATGAGGTGGGTCTTAACGACCCCATGGCGACTCGCAGACGGTGTCGGAGACACCGTTCTGCATTGCAAATTGCTAGTCGCAATTTTCCATCTTCCTACATCTGGCCCCTAGTGTAGACATTTGGTTATGGCCCATGGGTTCATTCTTAGCACACAACTAATTACAAATGGCATTGAGTGAGGAGTGTGATAGTTATCACATAGAGTGACATATGTAGTGAAGTCAGTATGCGGAAGAGGTGCAGCCATAATGTCAGATGGCTTAGGTATGATTTGTATGAGTAGTTTAGGGTGATGTCATCCATCATGTCGAGACATGGATATGCTAGGTGTGATATGCCCTTATGTATGCATGCTTCACATGTACTTCCTCTGAGCCTTTCCGTGAACTATGTTGTGACAATTGCTGCAACCAATACATTTCTAGTAATGTACAAATAACCCATTGTGCTATTCCACCCAATGCAATTCCAAAGGTAAATATTTGCCTTTTCTCTTCACAGCTGCAAACATGAGTGCCGCAGATCGCCACCATTTTGAACGGCGTGCCATGAGATACAGGCACATCCTGCAGGTGCAGTGTGGGTACCGGAGGATGGCCCGCAAGTACCATTCCGATCGGGCCTCCGGGGCGTGGTGGGCCATTGCCACCAACAACCACCAACACCACATCCACCAGGTCTCCCCAAGTGGCCCCAGCAACGTCTGGAACAATGGACCCTGCCTCTTCCTCCAGACCTGGACCCAGCCGTGTTGTGGTAGCAGGACAGTCCCGTGCCCAACCAACTCCTGCCACAACCTCAACCTCCGCCGGCACACAAACCAGCTCAGACCCTCCTGTGGACCCAGCTGCCTTCCTGGCATTGACACGAAAGATGGACAAGTTGGTAAAGAAGGTGGACGACCTGAGGGAGGACATGAGCTACATTAAAAAGAGGGTCCGCTCCATCAGGCGCACACTACGGAGGGCGAACCTGTAGCACTTTTGCCCTCTATAACTTTTACCCCTCCCCTCTCTCCTCTTTCCTATTTTCTACTGTTAGTTGGGTTTTGGGGATTAGTATTAGGATAAGTATAGGTAATTAGCTTAGTTAGTGTTAGGGAAGAGGGTGGGGGGTCCTTATTCTTTCTATCTTTTTTTTTTTGTGTGGGTGGGTGGGTGGGGGCCAATGTTGGGATTCCTGTAAAAAAATAAAAAAATAAAAAAAACAAAAAAAATTTAAATATAAAAAAATAAAAAAAAAATATATGTTTGTTTAGGATAGTATAGTATGTGTGTAGGTTAGTAAGTGTTGTCCTGCATGTGTCCTGTCTCATAATGGTGGGTGGGGGGTTGATGTTTAGATCGTTTCGTTAAATGTGTAGAGTAAGTTTAGCTTAGGTTAGTTAGGGAAAGTTGTGGGTTAGTAGTAGTCAGGTTAGATTAGTGTAGGTTTACCTTTCCCTTAGTTGCCTCTTGTATTACTCAATAGAAATAAATATATAGTTAACCCTTTACATGATGCGTTAGGTGCTACTTTATCATGGCCTTGACATCAGTGTACCAGAATGTTTTAGTATGACATTTGTGTCCTATGCTCGCCATCCCCAGGAAATTGAGGTGTAACATGCCAGCTACCCGTGTGCTAACTTGTTAAGTATCCACCATTTGGGAGACCCACCATTGGTAGTGTGCATTGTTCACCAAGGTTTTGTGTTGGTATGTATCCTACTTCACAAAGAGTGCTTCCAGACTTGTTATTGTGGGTAAATTGATAGGTCGGACAGCAGTGTGAAGTTCAGGGAGATCTTTGTAGATGAGGAGTTGTTCACACTCTTGTCTTGTTGCTTTCATTGCTGACCTACATCATGTGTGTACTGATTCTGCATGACTTTCCTTCATGGAAGTATACTCCGTAAGGGTGATTGATGCAGTGTAATTTGTTCATGATTCCTTACATTTTGCGGCATTATTTCTTATTTAAGTATTGCACGGTGCCTACATTTCTCAGCCACCATTGGTTGTCTAGGATAGCTAAAGATGGTGCGTCATTCTGTCCAACACAGCATCATTGTGTGTGGTTACTCCCTTCATCAGTTATTTTCCTCAGTATGGTAGGGCTATGATGCAATCATGCCCACTGCACAGATGTTTCAGTATACATGAAATCAGGACAGTAGTATCGATAATCTATATGGTTGCCACACAGCCACTTTGGAGTTAGGTACTGCACAGTTGAAGTGTGAAATGACACAGAGACACAATAGGTGTGCAAGTGCTATTTATTTATAGGTGGTGTAGTGCCAAATGTCCATTCACCATGTTTGCTGAGTCCGTTCTGGTGCATTCTTACATGGTGATCCTACAGAAGGGGTGTGGATGATGCTCCTGACATGCTGGGGTGATGTCACAGACAGTGCAGAGGGACAGGAATTGGCAAATAGTAGGAGAGAGACATTCACTGGCAATGGGGACAAGTCATACAGTGGATTGCCGAACAGTCATTGAGTGTAGTTGTAGTGAGACTGGCATTTGACAAAACGTAGGACCTTGGTCAAAGTAGGCCATGGTGCAGGGACTAGTGCTTCCGGGTACTCTTACGTGTGAATTGTATCTGTTCCATGTCTTCCTCTTCTGATGTGTGTGTTGCCTGGTGTGTCCTTGTTGTTGTTGGTTGTGAAGGGGCAACACACACCTCACTGTTAGAAGACATGGAGGCAGACATCCCAGGGGCTGCTCCCTGTGGAGTTATGAAGGGCAGTACTGCAGCAAGGAGGGCCTGCTGGTTTTTCAGAATGGCAGCCACATCACGATGGTAGGCAGCCAGGTCGGCCCTGAGGGGTTCTATGTTGCATTCGTGCACACGTTGACTGGATTGCAGTTGTAGTTGTTGTGTCAACTGGTGACAGCTGTGCAGATTTCCTTCTGTGTTTTGACAAGTTCCTGCAAGAGGGATGTTCGGGCTTGCATAGCAGCTGCCTGATCAGCAGAAGACATCATGCACGAACGCACCCCCTCAAGGCTGGCTGCCATAGTTTGCATCCCCACCCGCACCTCCTTGGCCAGCTCCCGCTGTACCCCAACGACGGTTCTTTCGAAGCTGGTGCCAGTGTCGTCAGAGTCCTCAGCTGTGTTGGAGCTGGCAGGTCTTACAATTGGGGTGGCGGGTGGTTCTCCTGTGGTGGCTGCTTCTTCTGTGCTCCTCCTTGTGACTGAAGGTGGGGTTTGGAGGCTTTCAAGGACCATTTGGATGGTCTCCTGTGGGATGTTTATGGGCTCGTCATCCATGTCATCAGGGAACTCAGGGACAGGCATATCGGCAGGAGATCCATGTTCCTCTGCAATGAAACAGGGTACAATTAGTGTGTCTGTGTTGTGACAATTTTGCACTAAGATACAAGCCTTTGGATGCCTTAAGTTTGTGCTCTGTGTTTGTCTTGGTATCTGCTGTCCGTCATAGGGCATTGTTGTAGGCCTATGGCCCACCTGTGTGTCACATGTATGATATGGAGCTATCAGACTTGTCTGCCTGATCGCCTCTAGGTGTTGCTTTGTAATTATTTAGGAATAGGCATGTTTTTGTCCTACTCCTCCCTCCGTGTTTAACTATTCTTATGGAGGGACATTTTGTTGGGTGGGCTCTCATTATCCTACATGAGATTACTGGCTTTCTAGGCAGCAGGATAGCTAATGGTGTGGGGGACTAAGTCTGACACACTTGTAAATAACTCTGTCACCCTGATTCATTCTTTTTGCTCTGGCTAACTAGCAGTGCCTCTGGTCTCCCACAGCAAAAGAATGTTTAGACATCTGAGCGCATGACATCTTTGGAACTTTTCAGGGAAGTCTTGGTCACTCAGATCCTACACAATTCTCTCTTTTCCGGTATGTTCTCATACACAAATGACAAAGACAGTATTTGTTTAATATGATGTTTCATTGTACAACTGACTTGTAGATATTTAGGTGTGAGCCACAATAACCCAAACAATACAAACTGTTAGAATTGAAATAGTCAGCAGGAGAGTAATACATTAGTACACAGCTATCATGGTGCCTAACCGTTTCTACTCTCCCTCTGCTTGTTCTATTTTTAGCACAGCATGTTAAGCTTGAAGCTTGCCTGTCTGAATCACTGGGGAGACATCATCCCTCATATCAGAGGAATGACCTGTGATCTGGTTGTGCATCAGCAGCAAGGCAGGCAGCATCTAGTTGTGGTTCTCTGTTTGGAAACTCCCTCTTGCGTGTCTTGGGACAAGGAAGTGATGTTAAAGTCATATGTCATCGTGATGACAAAGTGTCCCTACGCAGGAATGCCAAATCTTAACCCCTACCACATCTATTGGCAAAGTCCCAGACTGTATCCTTGACTGGGGCACAGAGTGAATATGTTCTGGCAAACTCCAGTGCAGAAGTAGGCAAAACACTGTGATTTGACTAATTAACTACACCGTAGGACTGGCTATTTGCTAAATTAACTGATAGGAAGGCCAATAATAAGCATTTAGTGCAAAGTGCTCTGAGGCTCTTAGATGTGAGCAAATGAGTAAAAGTACATTCAGGGTAAGGTGCACAAAGGCCTACAGCCTGAAGCTAATGCGCAAAGTATACGTTACACTTACAACACTACACTTTGACTGACTGTGGGTGTTGTGAATGCCCTGCCAGCACACTTGCCTCTCAGGACCTGCCCCATACACTTTTTATTCACATTGCCCGAAATGTACATGTGACGGGGCATATCCTATGCATGTCAATGTTAGGATGTGGTATGGATGTAAACATTGTTGATGTTTGAAGATGATGTTGGGTCATGTGTGTTTAATTGGATTGGCCTGTTTATCGTATGAAGGTTCTATTTGGTTGTCAGACTTTGCAGGTGTGTTTCAGTGACCAGTTGCCTGTGTCCCCTCCTCAATGTTGTTGTCTGTGCAGTATGACATTAGTGATGTAGCCTTGTTAGCCAGGCACGTGAGGGACCCTGACGTATGCAGCACGTGTGTGTCCTTAGTGCTGTGTGGCTCCTATTGCTGTTTACTTTGGCTTATGTATGTGTCAGGTATGGACATTCAGCATTTGAGTGTACTGGTGCCTTTGTCTTATTTCTATGAATAGTTGCGGATGTCATCCTCACCCCGTAATTTAGGTATGTATGTTCCATGGGGAGGTTCCTGCCATTTGGTACTATAGCTGCACAGAGATGAGAGGTGTTATTGTCAACTGTTGTGGCAGTTACATTGCAGTTGTTGTTTTGGCTACTGGATTACTGATAGGGACCTAGTTGATGTAGGATAGATTTTGCAAGACAAGTGCCTGGATGTGAGTTTGACGTAGTGGCCTTCCCACCTGTCGCCGCTTTCCCTTGGCTCTATTGTTGTACTTACAGGATGTCCCCATGGGACTGTTGTTGGTGCTGTATTTTGTCGTGCCCCAGCTTCAGTCTGTGCTGGCCATGCCCCCCTGCCGTGCCCCTTTACCCATGCCACTTCATATATGTGCAGACTTACATGCATTGTGTAGTAGGTATTTCCCCCCCTGTTACAGTCAACATTATTGCATTATAATTCCCCATGCGACTTACCCTGCATGTGCGTTATGTCGTGGTAGTCTGCGCTGTCCTGTCCTTGAATCCCTGTGACGATCTCCTCCGGGATGACGGCTGCGACCATCTCCTCCATGTGGTCCAGGGCCTCCTGTTGTGCTGGACTCCCCCCTCCAGTCTGCATTGCTGCCTTCCTGTTCCTGGCCATTTTCTCTTTTGTCCTACGTTTGCAGTCATGCCAGCGTTTCTTACACTCAGTGACTGTGCGGCGTTCTTCAGCCACACTGTTGATCTTGTCCACAATTTGTTTCCATATGGCCTCTCTCCTACTGAGTGGCAATTTAGAGGTGATGAACAGTTAGTGCTGGTGTTCCGTCACCTCTTTCACCAGGATTTCCTGCTCCTCTTCACTGAAGCGACACTTTCTTTTTTTTCTAAACATGTCCTGGTTCCTGTATGGATCCTCCTGGCTGGTTCCTGGTCTGCTGTCATCCTCCTGGGGTCTGTAGTGGCATCTGGGATCCATTTTGGCTCTCCTATGCTGAAAGGGCAGTTTTCGCGCTAATATTTGACGCAATAGCGTGAAAAAAAACAACGCTTTCCGGGTTGCGCTGTCGTAAATCGACCCACAGTGATGTGCGTCGCGTTAACGTTGGTTTCCTTTACGACGGAACGCCGCTGTGTGCGTCACGAAATAATGACTCCCACCTGTTGGTTGCGCCGCCGTACGTCAAAGTATAAATTTGACACCCGCACGGCGCTTCAAAATGGCATTAGCCGGCGCTAATTTTTTTGACGCAAAACTGCGTTAGCGCAGTTTTGCGTCAAAAAGTATAAATACTGGCCCAAGTGCATTGACACCAGAGCAACTTCCGAACTGGCACCACTGTCTGACTCCACGTCACCAGGAGCCATGGTACTCACTGAGTGCAACGACTGCGAATGACGCCGCAGGTCCGACGCCACTGCAGCACCTCCAAAGTCACCTCCCCTTCTGAGAAGCGCTGAGGTCCGCCTGAGAAGACCGCTGAAGTCATAATGAGGGCCTTAATCTTTAAAAATTTGTATGGTGTAGTTTTGCTGTTTGGTCTTGTTTTATTCAGATAAATATTTGCTATTTTTCTAAACTTGTGTGGAGTTCTTTTGTGGAGTTTTCATTGTGTTATTGTGTGTGTGTGTGTGTGTAAAATTACTTTACACATTGCCTCTGCGATAAGCCTGACTGCTTGTGCTAAGCTACCAAGGAGGTGGGTTATCCTAGCTGTGTGACTACCTTATTCTGCCTAGAGTGAGGGTCCCTACTTGGACAGGGTGGAAACCACTGCCAACTAAAGACCCCATTTCTAAACGAAAGAATCAACAACTTATTGTCAGTTGCTCATCAACCATCCATGGATGCTAGATCACAAGATAATGATCTCTTATTGGTCCTCTGAGTCTGCTGACCAGACTCCCATACTACCCATCTGTCTTTAGATGATTTCTGTAGGAGCTGAAGTCTTCCTAGTGCTTGGTGTCACCGAGGGCAGACTCTATCATGCCTAACATCCTGAGAGCAGCATGAGCTACTCTGGTCTTCTTCTTATTGACTTGGAGGCTCATCTTTTCTGCTTTCACCCGATGGAAATCCAGAAAGGGCTTTCAAGACAGTCCTACACCTCTCAGAATACTGGCATCTCAATTCTGATCCTTCCCCTGCCCCAGGCTGGCTGGATAGATGCCAGGGCTATGCCAACTGTATTATTTCTTTCTTATCCTTCAGCCTCTCACCAATCGCATTTGGAACCACCTCGCTTCGGAACCGGCACTTTTTTCACGGAACTGAAACATCGCTGCAGCTGCATAGAGAAATCAGGCACAACACCCCAACTGGTAGGGACCAATGACGCATCTCATGCTGCGACAAGGATCTCATGCTGCGACAAGGATTAAGGTACTTTTAGTCAACGAGCCCTGCATGGGTCCTGTAGCCAGCCTACACGCCATCGTCGGCAGCCTGTACTCTTGACTTTGTATTGGTCCAGCACAACCAATTACCTATTTGCTTCTAATCGCTATTTTTTACATTTAAAGTTTGAAAATTCATATCTAGATTTCTACTGATTGGATCTTTACTGTTTTTGTCTTGTTTTATTGATAAAATTATTCTTTATTGTTCTAAACTGGTATGGAGTTTTTTGTGGTGTTTTCACTGTGTCACTGTTTGATGTGTTACACAAATACTTTACACATTGTCTCTTAAGTTAAGCCTGACTGCTCTGTGTCAAGCTACCTGAGAGTGAGCATAGGTTATTTTATTGTGTGTACCTGACTTACCCTGAGTAGGATTGTGGTTCCTGCTTAGACAAGGTGCATACCTCTGCCAACCAGAAACACAATTTCTAAAGCTGATCCTAACAGGGTCACAGATATTTCACAAGTCAAACAATCCATGATGCAATCTAGATTGGCGCGCAAACATCTATTGTGCAGTGCTGTCCATTGGCAAGATAAAGGGTCACATATGAGCTGTTTTCCTCAGTGCTCTTAGTCACTGTATCTAAGATTCTTATGCGTAGAGCTGAGAGACAGATATTTCATATCCAAAATAGCTATGTTAACTGTGTACTGATGATGTGCCACCTGGGTTTCCAAAGAAGAGGCAGACTGCCAGAATATACAGTTTAATCATGAATACACATCTCGGAAACTCAGGCTGTTGCCAAACAAAAGAAAGCTGACACCTATACTCCCAGCATATTAACCAAAAACTATTTTCTGTCTCCACCCTAAATACGATTTCATCCAGACAACACCCGCAGGACTATTCAGAAAGGAGGCAGAAGTAGGGAGGTGGCTGAGTGAGGGAGGGAAGAATGAGAGAGATAGGGAAAAATAGAGAAAATACATGGAAAGGGGGAAAGAAAGACAGAGATACAAAGATGCCAGCTTGCATGAGTCGGTGGTACTCAGACCCCATCTGCATTTCAGTCCTAAGGTATTTTTGGGCAGATTAAGACAGACAAATAGACAAAATGGCCTAACTTGTCTGAGATAAAAAAAAGAGAAAAAAGGGCAAACAGGGGTCAGACTAGGGTTCTGTATAATTAAGTTATGTAATTAAAAATACAGTTAAAAAGATGAGCTATAAAATAAGATGCCAAAATCCAATGGGCAATACATATTTTATTTGAAAAATATAAATGCAATGACGTTTTAAGGCTTGGACAAAACGGACAGTTGCACATGTCCCCTACCTTTGTAGGGGCCTCCAAGGAAAAGCGATCAGGCCATTCTCGCTGTAATATTATTAAATGAGTAGTGTTAGACCTGTCAGTATTACAGTGGTCTTCCCCAAACGTTTTGCCTTCACCTTCCTATTTTTTGAGTTTGCTTTTGCTGGCCTTAGGACTCTGTATATGTTGTCATTGCTAACGGGTGCTAAGGTGCTTGTGCTCCCTCCCTAAAACACGATAAAATTGGTTTACACCTGATTGGCCCATTTAATTTACTTACATTTTTTTATAGTAAAGTCATATACCATATTACTAGCCTGTAAATTAAATGGGCGTGCCACAGCAACACCAATTGCATTTTGACGCTGTCTCAGATTTGCGAGATTTCGTGAACCTGAGGCAGCGCCAAAATCTAACGCCACCCCAGTGGTGGCGTTAGCAAGGCGCAACAAGGAGGAATACTTTTATTAATGCTAGTTTTTTGCTTTTTCTATGCATGCTGCATTCTGCAACACGCATAGAAAGTGCAAAATGCCAGACATGATTGTTTATGTGCGAGAAGGTGTCTCTTCCTGCACATGAACAATCATTCCAAAATTACGCTTTGGCACTTCTGTGTGCTCTGCATTCTGCAGCACACACAGAAGTGCCAAATCACCATTAGTGATTGTTTATGTGCAAGTAGGGACACATTCCCACACATAAACAATCAAATCCCTCAACGAAGACATTCTCGCACAAAAAATAATATCTCTATTGATTGGATTTTTGTTGTTTTAGTGTCAAATAATTTATTCAGATTTACACTATTTTTCAAAATTGGTGTGGGTTTTTTCTTGTGGTGTTTTCACTTTATTACTATTTCTGTGCTTCATAAATAGTTCAGACATTGACTCTAAGTTAAGACTGACTGCTTTTGTGCCAAGTAACCAGAGGGCTAATCACAGGTTAATTACGTTGTTTTTGTAGTTCACCATGACAGGGATTGTGACTGCTGCTTGAGCAGGGTTAACACACCACTCAAACAACAGCCACAACCCAATTTCTCACATTTGTTTTACTTATTCTTTGTAATGCAGTAGCCGGATAGACAGGCCCCTAGCCAGGGGTAGCTATCCCAAGCAAAAACTACAGCACGGAAAATGGGACAATATGGTGAGATTTGACAGATCACTCCCTTTTTTGCATATTTGTTTAAACCATTAAATTATTGTTATTATTCTATTTGATAATTATTAGGAAATTGTGCATTTTAAGCCTTTAGCTACTGGGGCTTTCCCTCCCTGTACATGGTTATGCTATGGTTATGTTATGTTATGTTATGCTATGTTATATGTTGTGTTATGTTGTTATGTTATGATATGCCATGCTATGTTACTCTATGTTATGTTACGCTATGCTATGTTACGTTATGTTATGTTGCTTTGTAGGTATGCTATTCACCCGTGAGGGTATCCCCGACCTTAGCAGGTGTCTAGGCAGTGATGTATCTCGATGCTTGTCGATAACCCAGGTTTTCAGCCGCTTTTGGAACGGGGGACTTTTCATTCTTACTTCCACCTCCATACTGACATCGATACCGACCAAAGAGACCAGCAAGTTTTCAGTCGGCTGCTCCTGGTCTTGCGGGGGTGGCCATTTTAAGGCATCACTCGTTTGGGGTTAGAGCACTAGCTCCCGATTAGACAGCCTGTTTAAGATGGCTGGGGAGTGGATGTGCAGCAGACGCCCACAGTGGGCTGCCATAGGCAAGCGCTTCTGCCATCGCATCTATGAACTAACTCTGCTCAAACTAAAGGAAATGATGACAGGCATAGCACATTGTCTCCTGAGGTGTGTTCTCATACTAAAAAACCTACAAGAACATTTCATTTTTTTAGTCTTAACTGCCACTCTCTTCCCAAACACCAACATCTTCTTAATTTCTTATGCGATCACAACCCTGATGCAGTAATTATTACGGAAACATGGCTACATGCAGACTCTGCACCTGACATAATTGCAACACTCCCAGCCAACGTTTCACCTGTTAGGTTAGATAGACAGGGCAGGCCAGGAGGAGGTAGTGCTATCATTTAAAAAAAATTGTTTATATGTAGAACTGAAGAATTTCCTGCTCTGGATTGTGAAGCATTGGTTTTGATTTTTACACTCTTTCTTACTCACAATTTTATGTTCTCAGGAGCTTTGATATACCGACCTTTGGGATATACAGGAAAGCGGTGCACATCCATACCTGACCTACCAGTTTCTCACATTTTAAGATTTGCTAATTTCATTTTACGTGGGGATATTAATCTCCATTTAGATGATGTACAAAACACAATGAACACTTCTTTTATTGAGGATTTACGCATGCTTATCTTGGTACTTTATAATTCTGCGACCACTCATGTGGCAGGGTATCTTTTGGAACCTATTTTTTCCAACGTAAAGGATATGATAACCAACCCCCCTCTACCACTTAGTTGGTCTGATCATTTGGCTGTGCCTGTCAAGCTTGAGGGTCATCCCCAGTTTGAAATATAGGAATTGCTTAGCACTCACCCTACTTTACAACATCAGGTTGATTCAGACCAGGACTTGATCCAATCTTGGCTCACAGAGGCCATCTATGTCACCCTGCCAAACATTGTCAAACATGCTGACAGAATCGTCCCTCCTGTTCCCTGGTTTACTGAAGTACTTAAATCGGAAAAGGAGGCGTTGGAAAGATGTTGGAGGAAGTCTTATTTGGATGAGGCTAAGAGTAATATAAGGAATCCTTGGAAGTGTATCATACTCTATGTAAGTATACCCGTGACACATTGTACACAGAAAAAATCACCAACGCCCAGAATTGCCACAGACTCTCTTTAAGGTGGTGAAAGAACTGTCAGACTCTAATAATGCCTCCCCCACCTCTCCTCTTTCTCAAAGCTAGTGTGCTGAGCTAGCTACCTTCTTCCTGCAAAAAGTGGAAAGAATTCATGCTCGGCTGGCCAATGATTCTTAGAAGATAGAGGACGACCTAGCCATGGGTGTGGGGAATTCACCTATAGAGCCACTTGTCATTATAGATAAAACTTGGTGCTAAATGAAGTGTATGGCCTCTCCTTGACTTCTCTTCTTTTACAACTGCTTTACATTCAATTAAATCTTGGTCCCTTTGGACCCTCTACCCCCTAGTAAGCTTAGGCTATTGCATATGAAGTGTTTAACCTTGATAATGGAGCTCCTTAATTGCTTCTTGCCTGAACGGGTAGTGCCCTGGAGATGGAAACAGGGCAGGTTTCTTCCTTTGCCAAAAAAACCTAATTTAAATTTTTGACTCTCTGTTACCTGTTTTTTCCAAAGTTTTGGAAAAACAATAATGCTCATCTTACCACCTTTGCTGAGCCCAAAACCTTTTCCATCTGTCTCAGTCCGGTTTTAGGGCGGGACATAGTACAAAGTCTGCCCTGCAAGGTGACACAGAACATCTAAAACAGCACCTTGGCGATGGTGGCATGGCTGCACTCATTCTGCTGGATTTGCATGCCACTTTTGACATGGTATCCCTCTCAATCCTAGAGGAAAGCCTTGAGGAGTTGGGTCTTGAAGAACCAGCTCTGAGATGGCTGGTCTGCTTCCTAACAGACCGTACGTTTCATTTTTTTTTGGCTGATGTTTAATCCAAGCCACAAGCCCTGACCTAAGGATTTCCTTAGGGCTCTGTTTTGAGCCTCCTGCTGTCCAACATCTATGTCCGCCCCTTAGAAAATCTTAAAGAGAGCTGTGGGCTTATGCTTTTTTTCCTATGCTGATGACACACAGATTATTTTCTCTCTGTCATCAGACCAGAACCAGGATCCCTCGTCTTTAAACCTAGGCTTGAGTCAAGTATCCAGTTGGATGAATAGGAACTCTCTCAAGCTCAATGGGGATAAGAATGAGGTCCTGCTTTGGGGTAAGAATCTCTGGGGTCCCAGGTAGTGGCCGGCAAGTTTAGGTGCCCAGCTCATTCCATCTACTAAAGTGAAAAACCTGGGCTTTCTACTTGATGACAAGCTGAATATGAAACTGCAGGTGATGAAAGTAACTGCCACCTGCTTTGCTGTTTTCAGATGGCTAAAAAAGATCATCTGGCGAATTCTTCTTTCAGCCCAGAGGACTGTAGTCCCAGCTTTGATTTTATCTAGATTGGATTATGGCACTGTACTCTATCTAGGCACGGACAAGACAACAATCCATTGCCTACAGATAGTTCAAAATGCTGCGACCAGGCTGTTTTTCCATCTACCAGAATCAGTCTCTGTCTCTCACCTTCTACAAGAATCACACTGGCTTAAAGTCACCAAGCAAATTGAGTTCAAGGCACTCTGTTACATGTTCAAGGCCAAACATGGGGTTGGATCGCATTACATCCAAGATCTGGTGAGACTGTATTAGCCCTCATGGTCTCTAAGCTTTTCTAACCATTCATTGTCCAAAGTACCAAGATTCCATCTTTCTCATATGAAAGGACTTTCTTTGTCTTACTTTGGTCCCAAACTCTGGAACAGTCTTCTGGAAGCCTTGAAGAACTGTAACTCACTGATGATCTTTTGTAAAGACCTGATGAGTTGGCTTTTCTACTTATGTTAATGATACATCCTACCTATATCTGCTTTTCGCCGGGAAACCTCAGGGGGAGCTGCGCTCATTATAAGACAAAATAAAACAATATCAGTGCGGGCATTTCCAAGAGCGATCATGCTTCCTTGAGGGTGCAAACACTTTGCAGTTTGTTTTGCCAAATAATCTGGAGGTGTAAGGGTTGTCCCTATTTGCATCTGATTCCGGTCTCCCATAGGGCAGCCGCCAAAGGCTGGAAGGCCTTTCGTCATTGTAAAGTTATTGGGGAGATATCCTGATACAGCCACAATTTTAGTCCCTCAAACTCCATGGCAGACTTATCTTGTGCTGCAGCCATGATGGTCTCTTTTTGTCTGTAATAGTGAAGGCATGGGAGGATGTCTTGGGCCTGGCCAGGGGTACTGGCTGAGCGGCCCACCCTATGGGTACGATCGAGAATGATCTCTTGGTCAGCCAGCGCTGGAGCCATATGGCAAAAAAGGTGGGTAATGAACTCCTCCAGAATGCCAGATATAGCTTGTAACTGAACCCCGTTGATGCATATATTCGAGCTCCAAGACATGTTCTCCAGATCCTCCAACTGATAACGAAGCTCCTGATGCCTTTCTCACAGCTCCAGAAGTTTTTGCGGTGCCCATCCAGTTTTTCCTCGAGACATAGGTCTGTTCCATACCTTCTTTTTTTGCAATTTTATTTGCCTTTCTAGTGGCTCCCTCTCAGGGGTTGGTGGTAACACCATCATATCCGTTCCCCAGGGGCAAAAAGACTATTGTGCCCAAGGAGGGATTGGGAGCATTGGCCTAAAGCCCAAGAGGGTAGCTACTTCTCAAACAAACATGACCTTGGTGTCTACTGGAGTGGATCCCTCCTGGGGATCGTCCTCTGAGGATGACCCCCAAGCAGAGATCCACTAGGGAGAAAGAGCGCTGGAAAGGGGAAATTATCCCCTCTATTGCACTGCCTCTCTCATGTTGATTCCTTGTTGAACAGAGCATAATGGCAAAGTTATGCTCTCTGTCACCAATCAAAAGTGAAAGCAGTCCACGCCGCAGCAAAACAAAACAAAATATTCAAACTCAGGTCATATGAGAAGTATTTCCTTCACACCCTGATGTTGATTTAGGAAAAGAAAATGTTTCTGATGTGTTCACCAGAAACAATTTGTGTATGGTGGATGACCTGGTGATGCCTACAACACTGTGAAGGTAGTGCGGTGGACATCAAGAGGTCATTCATCGCACTAAGGGGCATTGTTAGACTTTTCATCCTTGGCGTGGTCACCCTTAAATTTTTGCCTCTGTTCCCCAGGTTGTTGATGTGTGCTGGACTCTGATTTAGCTGTTTTTGCTACTCTGGGCACTTTACCACTGCTAACCAGTGCTAAAGTGCAAGTGCTCCTAAAAATGTGTATGTAGTTGGCTTATCCATGATTGGCATATTTGATTTACTAGTAAGTCCCTAGTAAAGTGCACTAGAGGTGCCAGGGCCTGTAAATCAAATGCTACTATTGGGCCTGCAGCACTGGTTGTGCCACCCACATAAGTAGCTCTGTAATCATGTCTCAGACCTGCCACTGCAGTGTCTGTGTGTGCAGTTTTAACTGTAAATTTGACTTGGCAAGTGCACCCACTTGCCAGGCCTGAACCTTCCCTTTTCTTACATGTAAGACACCCCTAAGGTAGGCCCTAGGTAGCCCCAAGGGCAGAGTGCAGTGTATGGTTAAGGTAGGACATATAGTAATGAGTTTTATGTTCTGACGGTGAAATATTGCTAAATGTGTTTTTCACTGTTGCAAGGCCTGTCCCTCTCATAGGTTTACATGGGGGCTACCTTTAAATATGATTAAAGTGTAGATTCCCTTTGGGAGCGGATGGACATGTGAACTTTGGGGTCTCTGAGCTCGCAATTTAAAAATACATCTTTTAGTAAAGTTGATTTTAAGATTGTGTGTTTGAAAATGCCACTTTTAGAAAGTGGACATGTTCTTGCTTATACCATTTCTGTTACTCTGCCTGTTTGTGGATTCCCTGTCTGGGTCAGTTTGACAGTTGGGCTGGTTGCACCTCACACTAGACAGTGACTCAAAGGGAGCTGGGGTGTAGTCTGCATTTCCTGATGAGCCATCTGTGCTAGGAGGGAGGGGAGGGAGGGGAGGAGTGGTCACTCACAACTGAAAGGGCTGTGCCTGCCCTCATACATTGCAGTCTCCAACCACCTTGTGAGTGTCTGCGGCCTGGCCTGGGCAAGGCAGGATTTCACATTCAAAAGAGACTTTACTTTGAAGTAGGTCTACTTCAAAGGAGAAATTGGGTATAAGAAGGGCACCCCAAACCACAGACATTGGAAACACTTCTGGAAACAAGAGGAACCTCTGCCTGGAGAAGAGCTGAAGAGCTGAGGAAGAAGAGCTGCCCTGCCTGTGACTGTGCATTGTGGAGCTATGCTGCAGTTGCTGCTTCTGCCAGAGTAAGAGGGCAAAGACTGGACTTTGTGTGCCTTCGTTCTTGAGAAGAAATCTCCAAGGGCTTGATTTAGAGCTTGCCTCCTGTTGTTTGAAGTCTCAGGGACAGCAAAGACTTCTCTCTGCCAGCACCTGGAGTCTCTGGATAGACTCCTACTCTGCCCTGTGGTGCCCATCCAGTTCCTGGGACCCTGAAAGGAGGAGTTGGCAGCCTAAAGAGAAGGAAGTCCACGCACAGAGCACTGTGCGGGGAAAAGATCGACGCAACTCCGGAATGCGGCTGAAGAAACGACGTGCTGCCGGCTCCGCAGCTGAGAATCGACGCTCGCAGGAATACGCGACCGAAGAAACGACGCACGGAGCAGGAGAAACGATGCTCAGCATCGCTGACGGAGGCTGGGAGATCAACACCCGCGCTGCAGGGTTTTCGGATCATCATGCAGCTGGATTTCCGACTCAAGTACCGCTGGGCGTGGAAAAACAACACAAGGCCTGCCCGGACCCGAGAGTGCTGACCGGATCAATGCATCGCTCTCCTGCGGAGAGAACAAACGAAGCGCCCGACCCGGCGAAAGGAGAAACGACACACGGTCCCGCTCGTGAGTGGAATCAATGCCTCGCAAGCCCTTTTTGACGCGCACTTGCCCATGCAGGGTTATTTTTGCCGCACCCAAGGTGCTTTTTCACGCTAACAGCGTTAGTGTGTGTTTGAAACTAATTAAAGACTCTTTTTGCATTTTTATTAATAACTTGACTTGTGTATTGTGGATTTGTGTCATTTTGGTCTTGTTTTGTTTAGATAAATATTTCCTATTTTTCTAAACCCTTGTTGTGTCATTTTGTAGTGTTTTCATTAAGTTACTGTGTGTGTTTTGGAACAAATACTTTACACCTGGCACTCTGAAGTTAAGCCTACTGCTCTGCCAAGCTACGAAGGGGGTAAGCAGGGGTTAGCTGAGGGTGATTCTCTTTTACCCTGACTAGAGTGAGGGTCCTTGCTTGAACAGGGGGTAACCTGACTGTCGACCAAAGACCCCATTTCTAACATTGGTGGTCAGCGGTTGGGATTTGTACTTGTATTTGTACTTGACATACAGTGATTAAGTGTACACTACTATTTTGAGTGCAGACCACTACGTGACCACATACTACTTGTTTGGTAATCTTTTGATTTTTTCTCTTTGGGACTGTTTTTGTTCTACTTCCATTTTTTCGCTGATTCCTTGATCGACTTTCTTTGGAAGTTCATTTGGGAACTTGTTTTTCTGCCTTTGGAACTTTGCACTTGTTTTTTAATCTTCATCATGTCCCAAGCTGGAGATGCATCAGTTGGAGCTGACTTTGACCTTGGGAAATTGGAGAGTTATATCAAAGCTCAGTTGAAGCAGTTCTGTAAAAGTTTTGACTGTCCCATTAAGAGCTCATCCAGGAAGGAGGAGCTGCAAAAGGCGCTGAGGGCCTGGGTGACAGCCAAGAGCACTGAAGGGCACACAGAGGATGGGGGAGATGAGAAAGAGGAGGAAGAGTGTTCCGTACACAATGGTATTGTGGGTGGGACTGTTATGTCCAGGCACAATGTCTCCAGGGCAGGTAGCAGTGTCACATCTAAGGGTATGACACCTGAAGAGTTACAAGTCAGACAGGCAGAAAGGGAATACCAATTGGAGCGAAGAAGGCTAGCCCTTGAGGAGAGGAAGTTAGCGATGGCTCCTGAGCTTAGCTTGAGAGAGATGGATCATAGAAGCCAGTCCAGTAGAGATGGTGTCTCATGAGGGGGGGACCCCAAATGCCCCAAAAGTACACCAGCACCCACTGGTGCGCCGTCCCAGGGTTTCGCCAGTGTAGCGCTTGGGGAGGAGTTGGTTTCAGGTGGGTGGGATCCAGCTGAGATGACCCTTGTCTCACCAGGGGACAGTGAGATGGTCCAGAGAACCCTAGTACCTGAAAACACTAAGAAGTACAGGCAGTGGGTGACCATCAATGGGCAGAGGGTGGAGGCTCTGAGAGACACAGGAGCCAGTGTGACTACAGTGAGGAGTCAGCTGGTGTCTGAAGAGCAGATTGATCCCTGGGTATTTCACAAGTAATTGCAGTGAACAACTCAGAGCGCCTGCGCAGAGTGGCGCAGGTTCCCTTTGAATGGGGGTGGTCTCAGGTTCCTTGAAGGTAGCTGTGAGTCCAACCACGCTTGTTGATTGTTTCCTAGGCAAAGACCTGGAGGATTCCCCTTGGAAGGAGGTGGAACACAGGTCTCACTTGGAGATGTTGGGTCTTCCTGGGTGGGTATGCGTATCCACCCGGTCAATGGTAGCCCGTCAGGGTAATCAAGAGCCCCTGGAGCCTGAAACAGTGGCCCAGGGGACCGCCTAGAAGAAGAAGGGCAGGGGGCACGGGAAACCGGCCCCAGAAGATCCCACGGTCTGTGAGGAGGCAGAGCCTGAGGGTGACGCCCCAGAGCCTACAGGGGAACAGGTGGCGGAACTGGGGGAGGTCCCTGATCTGTCGCAGTGGCAGCAGGAAGGGGGGCCCACCAGGGAAGCATTCTGTGCAGCATATAAGACATGCCCTACTTTGGAGGGTTTGCAGCAGCCTAATGCGCAGGCACTCAGATGGACATTGCAGGTCTTGTCAGACTTGTCAGGCAAGTGGCAAGAGTGGGAGGAAATGTAAGGCTCCCCTCCAGCCTTTGCCTGTTGTCAGTACTCCCTTTGAGAGGGTAGGTATTGACATTGTGGGGCCTCTGGATCCCAAGACAGCCATGGGCAACAGGTTTATCCTGGTCTTGGTGGACCATGCCACCCGGTACCCAGAAGCAATTCCTTCGAGATCAATCACTTCCCCTGTCGTGGGTCAGGCTTTGATGGGGTTTTTTACCCGCATGGGGTTCCCCAAGGAAGTGGTATCTGATGGGGTACCAACTTCATATCCACGTATATGAAGTCTCTGTGGAAGGAGTGCGGGGTATCCTACAAGTTCACCACCCCCAAAGTAATGGTCTGGTTGAGAGATTCAACTGCACCTTAATAGGCATGATCATGGGCCTGTCAGAGCCCTTGAGGTGGAAGTGGGACGTCCTCTTGCCATGCCTTCTGTTCGCCTACAGGGAGGTGCCTCAAAAGGGACTTGGGTTTAGTCCCTTTGAGCTGATCTATGGCCACCCTGTGAGGGGACCTTTGAGTCTGGTTAAGGAAGCTTTAGAGATAGCTCCTAGTAAACCCCCCCAGGATGTATTCAGTTACATTCTGGCTTTGAGAAACCAGACTGCCCGCTTCAGGAGTCTCGCTCAGGAGAACCTGGAAGCAAGCCAGGAGGACATGAAACGCTGGTATGACCAGAATGCCAATCTGGTCGAGTTTCAACCTGGACAAAGTGTGGGTGAGGGCACCAGTGGAGCCGAGGGCCCTCCAGGATAAGTGGACTGGGCCATTTGAGGTGGTGGAGCGCAAGAGTGAAGTCACCTACCTGGTGGACTTGCAGTCTCCAAGGAACCCTTAAGGGACCTGCATGTCAACCGCCTCAAGCCACACTTTGAGCGGACTGAGCTGACAATGCTCCTTGCAACAGATGATGGGGTAGAGGAGGAGAGCGAGCCTCTTTCTGACCTCCTGTCTGCAGGAGAAAAAGATGGGTCAGTGGAGGGAGTGATCCTCCTCCCCTCCCTGACTGAGGAGCAGCAAGGTGACTGTCGCCACGTGTTCGGACAGTTTTCCTCACTGTTTTCCCTGATCCCTGGAGTCACACACTTGTGCACACATGATGTGGACACTGGAGACAGTACACCTATGAAACAGAAGGTTTACAGGGTGACTGACAGGGTCAGGGCATGCATTAAGGATGAGGTGTCCAAAATGCTTGCCCTAGGGATTACTGAGCACTCCAACAGTCCTTGGGCCAGCCCAGTGGTATTGGTCCCAAAGGCTGCAGCACCTGGTGCCACTCCAGAACTCAGGTTCTGTGTGGACTACCGGGGACTCAATGTGGTCAGCAAGACTGACGTACACCCCATCCCCTGAGTTGATGAGCTCATTGATCGGTTGGGAGCTGCCAAGTAACTGAGGGGGCCAAGGAGAGGTCAGCATTGTCTACCCCAGATGGGCACTTTCAGTTTAAAGTGATGTCATTTGAGATGAAGAATACCCCTGCCACCTTTCAGAGGTTGGTAAACCAGGTGTTGGCAGGACTGGATGAGTTCATTGCCACCTACCTGGATGACATTGCTGTGTTTAGTTCCACAAGGCAGGAACACCTGCAACACCTCTGGAGAGTGTTAGAGGCCCTGCAGAAGGTAGGGGTCACTATTAAAGGGAGCAAGTGCCAAATAGGGCAGGGTTCTGTGGTGTACTTAGGACACCAGGTGGGGAGAGGCCAGGTGGCTCCCCTACAGCCTAAGATTGACATGATTCTGGCTTGGGGGTCTCCCAAGACCCAGACTGAAGTGAGAGCCTTTTTAGGTCTCACAGGATATTACAGGAGGTTTGTTAAGGGATATGGTACCATTGTTACCCCCTTAACTGAGTTGACTTTGACTTTGAAGAAGCAACCCAGGAAAGTGATCTGGACAGAGGCTTGCCAGAACGCTTTTGATGCCCTGAAGGCTGCCATGTGCACAGCACCTGTGCTGAAGGCACCTGACTACTCCAAGGAGTTTGTTGTCCAAACAGACGCCTCAGAGCATGGTATTGGAGCAGTACTCTCACAACTTAATCAACAGGGCCTAGATCAACCCGTAGCCTTCATTAGCAGGAGGTTACTACCCAGGGAACGTAGGTGGAGTGCCAAAGAACGCGAAGCGTTTGCTGTGGTCTGGGCACTGAAGAAGCTAAGACCCTACTTGTTTGGGACGCACTTCCGAGTTCAGACCGACCACAGGCCCCTCAGATGGGTAATGCAGATGAGGGGTGAGAATCCAAAACTGTTGAGGTGGTCCATTTCCCGTCGCACAGCCGCAACACCGCTGGCTCCATTTGGAGCCGGCTCCCGTGTTGCGGCCGAGATCCCCGCTGGGCCGGCGGGTGGAAACCAGGTTTCCGCCCGCCGGCCCAGTGGGGATCTCCAAATAGACCCCGCGGGAGTGTGGCCACATTGCCCGAAACTGTGGCCTGTATAAGACATGGAAATTCTCCAGCCTGGAACCAGCACGAGGCCACACATGAGGGGGGAGACTGAGACTGCATCTCTCAGCCAATCCATACGCCGCTCCCTTGCTATTACACAGCATGAGAGCAGCACCAGGATTGGCTTGAGCAGGGGAAATCACTGCTCATTTGGAACCGGGGATGTGGCTTTGATCAACCCTCAGTCACTAAGGTGCAGGTGGGAAGAAGCCTCTAGTGCGCATGTTGGGCTGGCCGGACAAAGGCAGCCGCCCAACCCGACATGCGCACTTTGTGGGCCCAGGTGCTGTGTGCTGAAACACTGCCTATCATATTGAAGAACCACCCTCTTCAGAGTCGCCGACAATCGCCTTATCTGAAGGCCTCAGCTGAAAGCTGACTGCAGCGCTGAGGGCATAATAAAATAAAAAAATTTAAAGTTTCAATTACTTGGTTTTTTATATATTGTGTACATGTAATGGGCAGCCAAAATATGGGTGGCCCCATTAACCTAATTGAGGCACCACCCATGGGTATAACATGCCAAACACACCCTCCCTGAAGCTACACTCCTGTCAATGCAATTGTCGATTTGTGATGCACAGAATTAGACTTTTTTGATACTGTGGTGGATGTTGCTCGCCTGGGGTGCCATCTAAGTGTGGGTTGTTGCACCAGTAATAAATCTCGTCACCAGCTATCGGGTTCTGACATTTCATGTGGTGATGCAGAGGCATGCCCTTGACCAGACCCTTGGAGACTGTGGAAAGAACCATCATAGAAGCCCTCTGCCTTCACAGGCAATGTGTGATGTATTTGCCGTGTAAAACACAGACCATGGGAAGGCTACTGAGCAGGAATGAGAGTACCGTGAACATAGACATGTTAGCATCTGTTCATGAAAGTAAAGCAAAGGGACTGAGTCAACTGCGGCTGGTATCTTTTACAGGTATTGTGGGCCCGGCAGGATATCCAGCTCGATAGGTACTTTACCTGGAAAAATACCCTTTTTTCAGCGCAAATAGATCTTTGTGCAGTTTGTGTCCGTTTTATTCATCAAGGAGGTGTTTTTATAGGTTCAACTTCGGCAGACTAACACAAGCACCGATAATTTTTTATACAAATCCCGAACCACTGAGATCAGACCGGACTTCATGCCAAAACAATAATACTTCCTTGAAGCAGGGGCTAAATTGGTGTAATGTTTTTATTTCTCCTAACTTTTTACACATTGCGTGTGTGCTGTACTGCACAGCACACATCGAATGTGTGGAAAGTTATAGAAAATTGTCTGGGTGTAGAGTATACTTCCAGTAGAAAACATATGTCTTAATTAGAAATTATTAATGAGTGTTTATGTGTTTTGAATAATGAGTTATGTAGAAAATGAATAATGAAGAACAATAATGCACACGTTTGAAAATGTGACCTCGAAGAATGCCCACCAGTACTCACGAATTGTACTAATTAATGATTAATACTTATAAAATATTGATAATGTATTAGGTTAATGTAGTAATATGTCATATTTAGGGTTATGAAGTGTGCTCTAGCTTATTAATTGTAGGCCTTAACTTAGCGAGTGTCTTGGCCTAGTTCTGCCAGGCCTCATGCAGAAGCTGTATTTTTTAGCGTTTAATAGAAAATGCTGACAGAGTGAACTAACTGAAATTTTCTTTGTTTTAATAAAATGCCTAACAGAAGCTTTCCATGAGAACCAACTACCAGGAGACAGTGTCCTAAAATTTGTAACAAATTGTGTGTAATATGTGTGAAAAGTACTTTCCCAGGACGCAAACAATGAAGACACTGACTGGTGAAGAAGATGCAACACATTCGATACCTGACGAGCCGCATGATGAGAACATCATAAAACAGACCAATCAAAGTCATGTGAAGGATGAAATATTAGAATTCATAGATTTGGTATAGAATTATTATTGGATAGAGTAATAACGTATGATTAATTGACCAATATGGAATTAGGGGATAGTTTAGGTGACTTTGATATAATAACACGACAGAGGAGAATTATTCAGATTTTAGGCAGACCACTGTCGAGACTTAGAAGAGATTCGAGATTCTGTCATTGGGCTCATACTCTTTGACTGAGAGCCTGATGTGTTGCTGATCTATTGATGGCCTGAGGACGAAGACTGATTCTGTTTGCTGATCCATACCGTGGATAGGTAGATATGACAATATGACTGAAATGCATTTTATGCCTTTTCTTCCTAGGTACCAGATGCGCTGTTTTGATAGTTTTCCTTAGCTAGATGTTTCCCAAAATTTGTGTCCCAAAATGCTGATGCTAATCTGGGTGAGATGATGGTATTCGCATGACGCCGGACAAATCACAGGGACTAATGTTTTGACGAGCTTTCTTGCTGAATCCTATGTATTATATAACCTTATCTCAGCTGACTTTGCTATTGATCTGTACTGTTGCCTTAGAATGTACTGTGGTTTAAGCTTTGATTAGATTGCGTTTCTTCCGTCGCTTTGGTCACCCAATATTGTTCTTATATGTGTTCCATTTGATTTTGAGATTAATCTACATGATTTTAGCATTGTTCATATAAAGGAAATAAAAGTACTACACCTTACTAAAGGTGTGGTTAGTCATGGCTGAAAAGTCATGGTGCGTGACAATTGCTGAATTTACTGATTATTGATTTAACTAATGATTATTGTGTATTGATTATTGATGCTGTCCAGCTATGGTAAGAACATCTTGAACAAGTCAAAAGGTTCATCGACCTATATGCGTCCCCTTGTAAGTTCACTTATTAAGGACTGATGTGCTAACAACAGCAAATACAGACTTCACGCTCGGATGCAAGTGTGTGCATTGTGCTAGGCAGTCTTGGTGCACCAGAGTGGGGAAGAGAGCAGCAGCAGGCCATGATCAGTAAATATGGCTTTGTGGTTTGTCGACCTTGCCCGCAACGCAAAACAGCACTTTGGTTGTATGAATACTTGGTAAATCTGGCTCTTGGTATGAATTTCCAGAACATTTATCCAGATGTAGAAAAAGTGAGGCAGCATCTTTCTAGAACACATTTCAATTCAATTCATTTGAAAGAGAATCACAGCTAATTATGAGTAATAAAACAAGAAAAAGCCAAAACTCTTGCATTTTTCATTTTTCGATGTTCAACTATACAGTTGCCTCATCGTCAACCATACCTCGATGCAGAGCTACATCTAAACAAACATTGTTCTACTCAATTGTTTCTAGGAGTGGGAGGTTTACCAGTGGGTTGTGAGACTTATAAAGTTTACCACAATACATATCATGAGGACTGCATGGGTGTCCACCCCCCTAATACCAACAATCATGACAATTTAATTCACAGATCTTGCATAGTACAAACACCTTAAACTCAAGTGTTGACCCGAAAAATTGCCAACAGAGAAGAGAAACAAAGAGAAATAAGGAGAGAGGAAAGGTGAGGTGGAGGGAGGGCTCTGGATTAGTCAGTTCTCCAGCTCCTGGTGTGTAGAGCCAAACTTATGGACTTGTGTATTGGAAAATATCATGAGTTCCTAAAATCAGAAGACAGTAGGACTTGGGAAGAGTTTGTCACATGCTAGACAATGTAACATGTGGCTGTCTCCTCCCTAGCTCAGTCTCTAAGAGGAATATTTTCATTTGATTTTAAGCAGGACCAGCGGTGTATGAAGGCCTATCCAGTCACTCCTCAACAGCTGCACCTTGTGGTAAGCACCAGATCGCCATGATGCTTGGAGATTGGTAGGCTAAGGTGTTGGTTTGCTGCCTTCATGGCTGGATGCTGCCCTAATTTCACAAGTGCATGAAAGCAGCAGAGGGAAACACTGTCCTGATCAGGCAGCCCTGTAGCACAAGCTGTGTACATATTTACACCTGTGCTGAGTAGTCATGCAGCTCTGTAGCATGATTGTAAGTGTACCTGCAGCAGGTCTAGCCTGTTCACACATCAGCGTGACTGCAGTACAGGGGCTGCACTACATTGGACAATCTCTATGAGGCTTCCATTCAGTTGCACAGTGATTGGTCAATGTGCCGGGTCTGTGTGCACAGGCCCGGGAAGAAGAAGCTTCTGTAACAGCCCAAAGCCCATCCTCTCATCAGCAACAGGAGAGCAGAGGAGGCGGAGGCAGCAATGCCACTGACCAGCTGGTAAGCCTACCTAGAACCTAGGAAACTGAGGCCCATATTTATACTTTTTTTGTGCCGTATTTGCATCATGTTTTGACGCAAAAGCGGCACAAAGTTACAAAATACAATTGTATTTTGTATGTTTGCGCCGCTTTTGCGTCAAAAAGCAGCTCAAATGCAGCGCTAAAAAAGTATAAATATGGACCTGAGTCCGTAGGCTGTCGTTCACCGCCTTCCTCCCCCACACGTCAATCATCATCATCTTTTGTGTCCCTGGATTGCTTTCAAATAGACCAAGAACAAAAAAAAGACGACCCAATAACCCATTGAGAGCTTGGGGGTCAGTAGCTACTGAGGGAAATGGCCAACAAGGCAATCATTTACTAATTTAGATTATTTGAGGACTTTTTAGGACAAGAAGTGGAATCACTTCTTGTTTAATTAATCCAGCTCCGAAGCAGCATCCATAACCACTGTGCTTTATTCTACTGACTATCTTTTCAACAAGAGTAGATTATCATACACATATTAAATTCAACCTGAATGCATAGGCTTCCCTTTGTCTGTTTTCTCAATTTGAACCTCCAAATTATTGATGAAATATTTTTGCATTCGTACACCTATTGTTCTATTCGTCTACATCCTAACATTGATTGATCGATCAGTTCTGGAGTGACATGGAAAGAAAATGAGACAAAATGCAAACATGGGTGCTACCAGCCTTCTCTAAGTGTTTAAACACACTTTTCTTTTGATCCAAGTCGAGGGACCCTGCTGCAGGATCCTCCTGCACCCATCTGGAGGTTGGCACCCTGGGTGTAGGCCCATCTGGCACATGCTTAAGGTCACGCCTGGGTAGGTGGATGGACAAGATGAACAGAAAGGGGAAAGCAAGAAGGGATTAAAGAGTGAAAGAGTGGCTGGTCTACATGTGAATGGTCGATGGGTGGATGGGTGGATGGACAGATGGAAAGGTGAAAGAATGATGCAACAGATGGGAGGGTAAAAGGATAAATGTGGGGAAGTAAGGGTGAAAGGATGTAGTTAGGAAGGGTCTAGAGTACTTGCTTTGCTCATTAGGTGTTACTAGAAGTTTGATACAAAGTGGGGACATTTTAATTTTCAGGCTACTCCCTTGAACATTCCTTTGTGTTGGTGAACCGATCTGATTTTGGGATCAGGAGTGAAGGCATGTCTTTCAGACTCCAAGAGGATGGAAATGAACAACGGATTGCAGGTAAATGTAGGAAAAACAGGAGATAGGGCCTGATTTAGATCTCAGCGGATATCTCGTCAGCTGTATTATGATCTCTATAGGATATAATGGGATCGCAATGCGGCGGATGGGATATCCATCATATTTGTGACAGAGTATTCCCATCTGCCAAGATCTAAATCAGGCCCATAGTGAGGAAGGAATGTGAGGCAGTGAAATGAGAAGAAGTACTGTAGGTAGCTCTCATCTCTTTTTGAGAAGGTTTGCGATTGTGAAGAGGTGAATGTAATAAGCAGTGCTGCATGTTCTGAATTTTTCATACCACTGGTTAGTTACTGCAAATCGTATTGAAGGAAGGTTTTAGGGGTTTAGTTTTGTGAGAATGGGATGCATTCAAAGTGCTGTGCTATTATTCTAAAGCGCAACGTTACAGACTTTCAAACTATGGGGAAACTGAAATTCTTTGCCTTTCTCGAAATTTTGGACATGAGAAATATAGGCGAAAAAATGGAGATACATTCCTTGCAAATGCACATTTCTGCAGGGTTTGTTCCGTCTAGTGTTTATCATGCCTTTTCTTGCAGGCAAATTGAGTTAGTTCAGCTGTTAGGTTCTGCATGAGTGATTATTGCCCTACAGGATTGAGAGGGAAGGGTAGTACCCTCCTGTAGGTTCTGTAAGACAGAAGCTGTGATCGTTTGTTGTTGACTGTACATTTTGTGTCAGATGTACAAACTGAGGGCCTGATTTAGAACTCGGTAAATGGTTTGCTCCATCACAGTGATGGATATCCCTTCTGCCAAAATCTAAATCCGATGTAATGGGATTTAGATTTTGGCGGATGGGATATCCATCAATGTTGTGACCGAACATCTAAATCAGGCCCTTAGTTGGCAGATTGGGGCAGTGAGCTTTAGCACCCCCTCTGCATGCTGTTTGGGATGTAGGGGCCACATGTACGAATATTTGGTTTTGCGAGTCGCAAATTGCAAGTCTTAGCGACTCGCAATTTGCGACTCGCAAAACCTGATGTACAACTGTATCTATGACACTGTTTGCGATTCGCAATGGGGTCGCGAATGACCTGCCTCATAAATATTCATGAGGTAGGTCGCAATTTGTGACCCCATGGGAATGGGCGCCCTCACAGGGATGGTGGTCTGCTGGGGACAGCAGACCACCATGTCTGTGACTGCTTTTAAATAAAGGTGTTTTTTTTAAAAAAATGCAGCCCGTTTTCCCTAAAGGAATACGGGCTGCTTTTCAAAAACAAAAATGAAAAGTTTTCTTTTAATTTTTTCAGAGCAGGCAGTGGTTTGTGGGACCACTGCCTGCTCTAAAAAAATATTTTCGCTACCATTCACAAAGGGGAAGGGGTCCCACGGGGAGCACTTCCCGTTTGTGAATGGGTTAGCACGAATTTGAAACTTGTGCTAACTGCGATTGTTTTGTGACAGCATTCACGGACACAAAACCATCCTATATCACACTGTGACTTGCAATTAGGAAGGGAACGCCCCTTCCTAATTGCGACTCGCAAACCTATTTTGCGATTCGGTAAATGGATTACCGAATCGCAAAATAGGGTCTGTACATACCAAGATGCATTTTTCTTGTCGCAAACGGCCCGATTCTGCGAATTGGGCAGTTTGCGACAAGAAAAATGGTATGTACATCTGGACCAATGTTCTGGCGGTGCGTGTTCTGGTGTGGGAAATGTGCAATGGTGAGTACCCTCTGAGGATGTGTTTGAATGTGGGGAAGTTGTGAACCTAGCAGTTATGTTTTGTTCTTGGGTTTGAGAAAGTGGAGAAGAGAGGGCCCTGCTGCAAATAGATACAATATGTCTCCAATTCTAGTTCAATGGACAGAAGAGTTTGTGGAGAACAGTGGAACTGACACTGTGTTGCACGTTTTTACTACATCGAATTCAAAAATGTTAGTACAGAAAACCACACCATTTTTTGCATGAACAAATGTGAACTGCATTATCACTGCTGTGTGCTTTCCTTGAATTTCTTCAATCATAACTGATATCTTTGCATGGGATATCTCTGAAATGTGTTGAGTATCTGCAAGGAACATCTCAGGTTCGTACTCTGCATACATTTAGTTCTGTAATGCCTTGCCCACTGGTGCAAGAAAAGGAATGCAGGAATGCAGGTAGTTACATTTCTTCACTTCCTGGTAGAACTCAGATGGTTTGCTAGGTAGAATCACTGCTTGTGATTTGAGGCTCATAAAACCCTGGAGGAATCGTGGCATGTCCTGAGTACTGTGCTCAGGATACTCTCCCTGTGTGTGCCAGTGCTCTAGTAGTGGTTACTCATCTAATTCGTGCGCCAGTTGTGCCCAGGACCAATGGGCACATTCTATATGTTCATCTGTGTTTAGGTAGTCTATGTAGACAAGTACCACGTATATGATGGCATGGCCGAACCATGTCCCAGAGCCCAAGGCTATGATGTGGTATGGGAATTTAATAGAAACCAAGAACTTGATACTTTATTTCCTGCACTGTCGATGCACAATGTCATAAAGACACAACAATTGGCCTTCATACTTCATATTTTAGTCTGCCACACATAGAATGGTTCATGTCTCTTTCTGGTACCACCATGCCTTGGTAGAGTCCATCACATGGATTCCTGCTTTTCACATTAGTTCTGGGACCATCCCAGGACTGGGCTCAACACACTATCCCTTTTCATAAAAATCTTGAAGTATAGCTATATTGTGTCAAGTTTCTCCATCATGTCATGAACCCACTGCAGTCAGTTTTTCTAGGTCATAAATCTTCCATATTTCCTCCCACCACCCATGGATCGAGAGGGTGGTTGGCTGTTTTCAGATCTGCGCCAGTGCCAACTGAGAGGCTACCAAAAGGAGTGAGATAAGTGTGCCTCTAGGAGATGTCAAAGAGACTGGATCGCCCAAAAGTTTTATTAGTGACTGCTAAGTGAGTGTCACCCCAACGTTGCTTTAATTTGTGAAATAATGTGTTTCCAATATGCCTGAATAAACAAACATACGCATCATATATGTATGAAAGCAGTGCTTGAAATGGAAAAATAGAAGTGCAGGTACTCTGTACCAGAGTACCCGCTTGTTTCTGAGAAGTGCCTGTACCCTCCAATGAAAAGTATTATGTTTTTCTTGAGAAGTGCAGGTACTCTCCCTCTCAAAATAAAAAAGTTCAGGTACTCCGTACCGGACAGTACCGGCCCATTTAAAGCACTGTATGAAAGTGCCTGTTTTACCACAGTTTTTCCAACAAATATGAAACCTGCCAAACAGCATGGAGTTGTGGGGGAGAAATGTCAAAGTGTATGCAATTTAGGTACATTCTGTTCGTGTGAGGTGCATATCTTAGCCGCCTGCTACCCTACTAGTTTCCAGATTTTCTCCCCTACCTCCTGTCCCAAATTTCCTTTCCATTGTTATGTAGCTGTGTTTAACTCCGAAGCCTAAAGTAGTGATTGCCTGTTGTAGCCAGATTATTCCCTCTTGACAGACCTTATTTTCAAAAACATTTTCTAATGGGCTTTTTTTCGTAGTTCACCCCTTCTCTCACCATCCGGGACCCAGCCCAAAGCATGAGTTGTGTGAGTCAGATGTCATCTGTCCGTCCAAAATGTCACTCCTTCTGGGCCTTGTTTCAGGATTTCGATTCGTTATTGGGCTACAAATCATCTAGAATGGAAGGATTGCTCTTGTTCCAGCATTTTAATTTGGTGTCAGTAATGCCCCAACAGAAGTCGAGCTGTGAACAATGAGCAAGAATGGAGAAAGGGTCATAGTGGATCCACTCCTATGGGTGATTTGCTGTCAATATACCAAGATAATCTATGTAGTTGTTGTAGTCTTCTCCCCAGCCTGGGTACCCACCAATGACCGTGCCACAAAGAGAGTTGTAAATCATACGTCTTAATTCCTCTGCGTGTACCTGTGAACACCAAGCTTTTATTACGTTCTATTCTAGTGATTACATCACACTGATACAGAGTCCGTTTGGAGTCAGAAAGATTCCACCCTAAAACATGCAAGACATGACATCACCTCCTCTGTTAAATGAAAAATTAGCATTTTAATAAAATCAGTAGACACACAAATATATATATGGAAATCTACACAATTATATCCCTTCAATTCTTCTTCTTGGCCCTTGATCATATGACCCAATCTGGTTACTGGAAGCTATAAGCTGTTGCCTTCAGTGTAAGAGGTTTCCAAGGATGGTAGAGAGGCAGTAGCAGTCACTGAGTTTTCAGAGTCAGTCTTTCTTTTACCATCTCAATTTGAAACACAAGCCTAAAGTGAGAAGAGTCTCTTCCAACAGACTTCCAAGGGTGCTGGGCAGCCACCATGTGTACTTTGGTATACGCCACTTGGAAAGGTTCTGCATAATAGGGAGCATCAGATTTTCTCTTGCATACAAGCATCAAATCTCATCACCAGATCTCCTTTTCTAAATGAGATGTCCTTTGCATGTCACCTCTTGTCTGTGTAAGTTTTCATTTTCTGCTTGTTAACCAAGTCTCTTGTACGAATAATGTTCTCATTTTGATCTCTCTTGTTGGTTCAGTGAGGTAACTTGGTTGTCATTGCTCTACCAAACATCAACGTCATAGGACTTTCGCCTGAGGTTGAGTGGGGTGTTGAATGATAAGCTTATAAAGTAGAACGTTATACTGTTTTCAAATTGAGCTTCTCAAGAGTTGCACACTGCACTGCTTTTGCTTTCTTAAACATACTCATAAAACACTCAACAAGTCCATTGGCCTGCGCCGACAAAGGTTTACTCTTTTGCTGCATTATGTTGGGGTGCTCCAGAAATTCTTTACATTTTTTACTGTTGAAGAGTGGGCCATTGTCAGACTTTACAATTGCTGGAATGCCCCATGTTGCAAAGATGCCATCAAGTTTTTCATTGACTCGTTAATGAGTCGTAGATGAGAGATCGTAAAGCAACAGGAAATATGAGTATTCATCTACAACCACCATTAGATGATGTCCATTGTCAAGTGGACCAAAGAAATAGATGGCTATTCTCTCCCATGCACGTTTAGGAAGTCCTGACAAGTTCAAAGTATGTTTGGTAACACTGATAGAAAGGCAGTTGCATATATGACAGGCCTTAAGTTCCTTTTCAACTTTTTCATCTAAGTAGGGGAGCCCAACTTTGTCTTGGAGAGCTCTCTTTGTTGCAATAATACCACAATTTCCTTCGCGAGCCACTTCAATTACTTTCTGTTGCAGACTCTCCAGAATCAAGATTCTCGAGCCTGGCAGTATAACTCCTTCCTCAGTTATGGACAACTCCTCCTTGACATTTTTGTACTTTTGATATTCACCATAATTTGTGCCTAGTTGAGTGTGTTTGTTCCACGACTGATTCATAATTAAGGGCCTGATTTAGAGTTTGTGGAGGGGTTACTCCATCACAACGGTGACGGGTATCTGCCTGCTGAAATATAAATCCCATTGTATCCTATTGAATTTATTTCAGACAGGATATCCGTCACTGTTGAGAGGGAGTAACCCCCATTAAACTCTAAATCAGGCCCTATGTCTTTTAGCTTCAGCATGTCACTATCATGGTTCTTTAATCTTGTCAAATGAGATTGCAACTGGTGTACTTGACAAGACAAAATGAATGTAGGCTTCAGCCATCTTGGATGGAGTACCATGACATTGTATAGGCACTCTTGAAAATAGTCTTCAGGATTCTGATCCTTTTCTGGATGATGCACAATAGTATAATCGTACTCCTGCAATGGTAGTCTCCATTGTTCAATGCGAGGAGGCATCTTGGCTTTTGGATTGCCAAAGATGGTCAGCAAAGCTTGATGATCATTTACCAGCCTAAAATGCTTTCCGTACAGAAATATATGGAAATGTTTATAAGCCCTTGCCACAGCCAAGCTTTCTTTCCCAGGTTGTGAGTAAGCATGATCTGTTTGGGACAAATTTCTACTAGCATAGGCCACAATATGCTGTTGAGCATTTGGGCATCCACTATGTTGTGCAAGAATAGTGCCTAACCCAACTGGGCTAGCATCGACCACATCCTCTGTATGAAGCTTTGAATTGAAGTAAGCCATTACAGTAGCATTTTCAATGGCCTGTTTGCTTCTCTTGAAACTTCTTTCACATTCTAATGACTATTGAGAAGAAGCATTTTTCTTTGTCAACTCTTGTAATGGAACACTATCAGTGGCAAAGTCTTGTATTTATCTTGAACAGTAAATGGCCATGCCAAGAAAAGAACGAACCATTGAAACATCTTGTGGGGGATCATCTTTTGACAGAGATTGTACTTTTGCAGGATCAGGTGTCATACCCCCATCAGAAAAGATATGGCCAAAACATTTCAGTTTCGTCTTGCTGAACTTACACTCTGCATTCAAGGTTAGACCTATATCACTGAGTAATTGACATGTTTGTGTGGCAGCTCTATTGTACTCCTTCTGTGTAGCTCTGAAAACTAATATGCCATCACCATATTTGAATGCATTCATTTATAAATGGGCTGCATGATACATCTAATGACGTCTTGGATAAGTTCTGCACCCGGTGTTGTTTCCTTGAGGTTCTTGACTGAAAACATATTGTTCTTAATCAACATTTGGTACTGGATTCAACCTGAGATTCAACACATTCTTCATCTGACAGCATGTGACTTCTTTGTCAGTTCTTGGCATTTTCTTTATGACTTCTTTCACACCATCACTAGCAAACTTTTTGAGATATTTGACAGTCTTTCTGTTATCAGTCTCTTCGAGTTCATCAATAAAATCTTAAATATCTCCATCAAAGCAGTCCATATATCACCAACATTTTGCTTTTTGTCGGTATCAAAACGTGGAGGTAGTTTCAGGGAGGCGGCAGCATTGTAACTGTTCCTGGAAGTGGCTGGCATTGAGGGTGGAGCTCTGTCAGATGCTGTTGTCTGTCCCTGGGAATCTGCATCATCACTGAGGTCCTATGATGGTTCATCTTCCTGGTCATCCAGGACAATCTTTAAAGTTTTGATCTTCTTTTTGGTCCCCATCAGAGTCTTGTCGCTTGTAGAGACCTCTGGAGTTGTTTTGAGCTGCCACCAGGCAGCTTTAGTGGTGAGCCAGCTCAGTAAGCACAACCCCAGTGCTTCTTCTTTTGTCTCTCCCCCCGGTACTAACGTTGTAACATTCAACTGTAATAACAGTATAATACCCTTTTACTTGTTGTGTCAGCCATCGCTATTATTCACAGTTGTATATGGTAAGTGTTGATTGCTCTTGACTGCACTTTGTAAACCTAGTTGTATACGCCACCGTACATTATATAACTTTATTTTGCATGGCAGCATGGTACCTTTTTGTATGATCTTGATAGTAGCTTCTTGACCAACAATGCCTAGAATTCTTATTGAAGCTTTCTTTCCATTTAAACACTGCACCCCAGCTAGAGTTGTGCTTCAACGAAAGCACATGTGGCATGCACATGCAGTTTGCTTGGACCACAGCAAACTCTCCAAGAAAGCATGTTCTTCTTTGGTTAACTCATCCCCTATCTCATCACCAGTTGTAGCATTCTCCCCAGAGAGGGTACCTCCCCAATGACTATGCTATACACAGACCTGTAAATCACACATCTTTATTCCTCTGTGGGTACCTGTGAACTCCAACATTGTAAACCAAACTTTCATTACATTCTATTCTAGTGATTAGGCCACACTGATACAGAGTCTGTCTAGAGTCAGAAAGGTTCCGTCCTAAAACATGCAAGACACGACAGTTGTCAACATCGATTGGCTTCACAAATGGGCCATCTGTGGAAGCCAAGGAAGGTTGTCTAGTGGAATTTGAGAGTGATGTTGTTACACATGGACCTACCTGCTATTCTAATTATGGTTCCAGGCTAAAGCTGGACAGATATGTGTCCCCTGTATATGTGATCGTATGCTCGGGAAATCTAGGCTCCCCTCTGCTGTGTTTTTATAAAGCAGTGCCCTGGCAACTCCAGCAGGGTGATCCCCTCAAACAAATGAGAGTAGCCTTTTTTGCATGTGATCGATTGTTGCTTTTGGGAATTTAAGCAGCAAGATCTGTGCCACATATAGTAATATAGGTAGAAAATCCACCTTTACTGCTGTCATCCTCCCCAACCATAAAACCTCAAGCTTACCCGAGCGGTAGAGCTCCTCATATAGTGTCTACGCTTGGGGACATATTGAACTGATGGAAACTTGTCATATTGGTAGGTAGATGGATGCCTAAATAGTTCATGGGTCCCTTTGACCAAGGAAAGTCATTATGTTCAAAGACCAACCAAGAGGTTTCAATATTCACTACTATACCCACTTAGCAAGAGTTTGAGTAGTTTCCAGGGAAACCAGCTGCCTCAGAGAATTGTGTTAGCTTAGCTCTGACAAGACAGAGGTACTTGTCTTTGGCAACAATACCTCCCCCTGGGATTCCACCTTATGGCCATCGGACCTCGTACCAACACCTACACCTACTCTCACAGACCATGCAGAAAATCTAGGCATCATCCTAGATGACAAGCTAAACATGATGGCTCAAGTCAATGCATGGTGCACCTCCAACTTCCATGTCCTGTGCCTGCTACGAAATACCTTTAAATGTTTGCCTCAAAACACCAGGTGGATCGTCATACAAGCACTCATCACCAGCAGGCTGGACCACGGCAAAACTCTCCACACTGCAATCTCCAGACAACTCCCACACAGATTCCGGACCATCCAGAAGGCAGCTGCAAGACTCATACTTGACCTACTATGCTGCACCCACATCGCACTGCACCTCAGGAAGCTTCACTGGCTCCCCATTCACAAAGACAGCCAATTCAAACTTCTCACACACACATGCAAAGCCATACACAACACCGGACCTGAATACCTGAACAGCCGCATACATTTTCACCAACCTAGCAGACACATATGCTCTGCCTCACTCTCACTCACCCTGCCTCCGCTTTAACAAAAGCAATACTGGAGGCTGCTCATTCTCCTATGACCTCCCTCAACACATCAGAGCCTCCTCCTCACTTAATGAGTCCTGGGAGAAGCTGAAGCCCTGGCTGTTCATATGAGCACCTTGGGACCACACACCTTGGCAAAGGGCTGCATACCCTCTCGGGTGATTGGTGCCCTATACAAATCAACATAACATAACAATTAATTTGAATTTCAATTCACGGGCCATGCCACTTGATAACAGTAGGCTAGCAGTTCTTAACTTGGGTCAGCAGACCCAAGGAATAGAATTCTGGGTAACTGACAGTCTGCTGCTGCTGCTGTTGGAAGCCCATATTTTACTCAACATTTGAGACTTTTTTATCACATGGAGGAGGAAGATATTTCTGAATTTATGGAAAATGTGTCCTTATTTTAGCTTCTGAGCTATAATTTCCATGAAAGAATCATGAGAGAACATTGTTTTTTTCTCTTAGATAGTTCATATTTCAGAGGCTGAAATCACCTTAGATCTCACCACCATTCTTAAAATTAGTATGTTACCACCAGTAAATAGTTCATGCCATTCCCACCCTTTCTATATGACCCTCAACGTGACTCCCGTCAAAGGGTCTGATATGCAATAGCAATGACTGTGCCTCAGGCCTTTGGCCGCTACACTGGAAATTGATTACCTTCTAGTGCCCTCTTCTTGATTAATTTTGTTTAAATGTTTACCACAGAAAGGCACATTCTACAGCATGGCTTGCATGCACTAGCTATATATGAAGACATGTTATTTATGTTTTTCCCATTCAAATCAATTCCGTTTTGGTGGAGAGTTTTCTTTCTGCACTGGGATGGGTAAAGTTTCAAACATCGCCCTTGACATTAGGCAACTTTGATATTTGCTTAGTTTGTAGAGTATGTCAGTGTTTTCAAACTTCACCCACCTTAGTTATCTAGAAATGCTTTTGCATAATTTTGCACAAGCTAAAACAAAAAAATACTATTTTGTGAGATAATTTAATGCCAAAAACATATCTACGAGAGAATTATTTTATGGCTTTTCGCTGACTCCTCTCTTAAACATTCTTTCAGTGACATTTTCTTCCCACTTTTTGCTGTAGATAAACATTAGCAACTTTCACAGCCGTATTCTGACCCTATTTCATTTTTTGAGGGACATTTTATTTGGGGACCTTCTCACAACTTAATGTGTATAGTGCGATATCACGCTCCGTATAGAGAGGCAAATCATTATAAAATGCTAGCTCTGAAATACTGGAGGAAATTGTTTACATACTGGCAACCCATGGTATATGGGCAGTGCCAACAGCAAAATTCTGGTGCTTGAATATTGCTTGTAATTCTTATCATAATGGGTTACCCATAACAAAATGCTGGCATTAGCACAATGAAGGTAGTTCTTAACACACGGGGAACTCTGAAGGCACTTTTTGAAAAAATGTGCAGGGAACTCCAGCCAGTTTCCACGCTTACCACTTTCACAGAGCACCAGCCACTGCTGCACTGGTAGTTGAGAGATTTCAGCAGACACAATATGTTATGTCTTAAGTATTTGGGGGCATGACAACTTCCTCTCATACCTCAGTAAGACATGTAGGAGGAAGGGACTGGTCCATGTCGAATCCTGTAATCTTGTGCTGTAGAGAATAAGTTATATTCTCCATGCCTACGGTATCAAGACGTACATTGTTGAATCTCTCAAGTCCGGTCAATTTTGCTGAGGAAGCCAAGAGAGCCTGTCAGGATGCTGTGAGAGTGGCCAGAAACAGTTGTTTACTCAGCTCTGACTTTGAGGAATGTTCCTAGGGATATAGAGGGCCTACCAGGATCATCTTTGCATTGTGTGGGATCTGGAGCTGTAATATAATATTGACAGCCTCTAGAATTAATTCCAGTATCTACCTCACTTCAGACAATGCAATCGTAGGTAGGTTAGAGACCGTCTTGCTCCACCTCCTCTCCAGTATATTGCTGATCTTGATTCTAAGATTCCAAGAATGCTGATTTTTCAGGGTTTGATACCAATATATTTATATATGTAATCAAAATCCTCCCCTTATCATTGTAAACAGGCATTCTGGCTTTCCCATGTACCGTTTTCCTTTCCTCTTCTGTGATTTCCCTGTTGATCTCTTTCTCTCAGCTTTTCTATCCCAGAGATTTTACTAAGGAAGCCGCTGTAAGGATTAATCTGTAGAACATGGATTTGATATGGTTATCCTGGCATGTATCCTTCAGTCAATCCTCAAATAAAGTAAGATCTCTAGATGGTCCTACCTTAAGGCCCAATGGCGCACTTGGACATAGCAATAGCTTTCAGATTTGGAGAGGTCAAATCGCTACTCGACGTCTTCAAATGATTTTATTCTCCGACCTGAGAAAAGGAGCAACCAGCAGGAATTTTGATTGCCTCCATACTATCAAGACCAGGTGTCAGCTCTTACTTGTCATATATAGGAGTGAACAGGGACCGTAATGAGGTACATTTGTTTTGCTGCACAGTTTATCCTCTGTAACCAGTGCTACTTTTGTTAAAAGGCAGGAGTATAGCCCTCAGCATCTGTGTGTCTTACCCATCATTTAACTGCCAAGAGGAGAGATCCCACATTGAAGTGATCAATGAAACTCCATTGCTTCACAGCCTCAATCAATTTGAAAGTACAGTTGAGTTGCATCACCCTTAAGCCATGCAAGGGGGGTAAGGGTGACGCAACTACTAAGTCATAGCGTGTGTGGCCCTGCATGGCTTAATAAATCAAGAGAAATGCAGTACAAATTGCAACATTGTGTTTCCCTGCCCCAGGAAGGCGTTTCATGGGTGATGTTCCCACGCATCCACCAATGGATTTTGGTGCATTCCCAGATTTGCTATTATTGGTAGACCTGGGAATGCGCCAAAATGCTACACCTCCCTAGGTGAACGGTAACGAGGAGAAATCTACTTTTCTCCCAAAGAGGAAAATGCCTCTGAGAACTGTTTTTTGTACAGAAAGTTATGTCCATGTACACAACATCAATCCTGTCTGCAACACAGGCACCCTTGCAGCGTGGTGCAAGGGTGCCTGTGTTGCATTGGTGCTAGGCAGCCAAAAGGGCCCCAGCACAATGAAAGGACAGAGATGGGTCATATAATGTTAAATAAAGTGCGTTCCTGCTCTTTCACGCAGCGCAGCAAGGTGGCTTGCAGAGCTGCATTGCGCTACGTGAAAGTTTGATAAATCTGCCCCCAAATTTGGTAACAACAGCCCTACCCCCTACCTTTTGTTCAAATGTGTCTACCAGCTACACTAAGATTTTTGTCACCCCAGAAATCTCTGTTAATTGTGAACTGGAATTTCTGCAACACTTTAGGAGGTATCAGCAGGAAAATGGCTTAGAAAATATCAAGCGCCCTGGGGAACGCTGACATCTTCATTACTGCAACTCTACCCAACCAGGAAAAGTGTTTCAGCGCTATATCTGTATACCTTGCTGTAGCTACTCCAGATGTGTGAGATAAATTTGGACCATCATTTGTGCCTTGGAAGGGGGTGTCAGTATGTCCAGCAAATTGGGAAAAATGTAAGTAAGTAATTCCTTTGCTAGAGAGAGGAACATTGGCTCAGTTTTAGTGATATCTTGAAACAAGACACTGCCTGCTAGTGCCATAATTCCACTAACACGCCTGACTGTAAGCTTAGTGGCTTGGAGAAAGTTATCAAAATATCACTTGTAAGCATGGTTAACTTAATTGTATCAACCACAATTTACATTGGCATAATGTGGTCTCCAATCCAAATACAACTGGAGAAAGATTCAAGACTAAAGGCAAAAGGGAGTACAGACGGGGTCTGTCCTGGCTCATAGCTCAATCCATAGCAGCTTTCAAGAGCACGTTCCATTCACGGAATTTGATGTATGAAGCAGGGTTTTAGTATCTTGCAACCAACCATTTGCAAAGTTGTGAAAAAAAACAAAGCGATGGATGAATGTTTGAATTATTCTTAGCCACTGGTGATTGTTCAGGGCTGCATTTCAGTCCATAATTTTTTGTCAACTGCCCTATTCTACATAGAAAGTCCTATTCTACATAGAAAGTCCAGTTTGCAAATTCGCATTGGTCCCACTCCAACTGAAATAGTCTAGTCCAAGTGCCAGACCAGGTTCGGATGGGAACACAAGCAACCCTAGACTGGTGGGCCCCAACTATGCCAGGATAAGCCCTGTTGCACATATGAACTATGGAGAAAGCCTTGCTTTCTGGGAGGGGACTAATAATTATTTGGTGGAAATATCACAGGTGGAGAGAGAAGCTCGTAATATCCGTATATGATAATTTTTGACTCAAATAGTCTTGATACTTGTATGGACTATGGGGGGAAAATCTACCATTCTGATAGCAGGTTAAGGCTGATTGTGCCTATATATGTATGTATGTATATATATATATATATATATCCATAAAACTTCGCCGTATCGCCGCCGCTTACAACGCGGTTAGCTCGTGGGGGGATGGCGAGTCCCAAAACATTCCAACAAACTCCGGTGCCTGCTAATCAAATATAATTGAAAAGTAGACCACGTACCACGGCTATATTCCTCAGCATGCCTTATTTAATTCCAAATGGCAGAAAACCTCAACGCGTTTCGGAGCTCCTACTCCTTGATCACGAGTACAATCTATCAAAATGCATTGTCCGTCAACCATTATTATTGGACCTCCATTACAAAACACTACACGGAAATAGAAAAAGGACTAAAGCAAAAAACTATACACTTATACACAATGATCGTGTCGGCCATTTTGGAATAGGATTGTTGAAAATATTAACCGCTATTATGTGAATTATTTCTCTAAACCTATAAACATCTACGTGAAGGAATTGCTACCTCCTGTAAATCACACTGCATATTTCTAAACTCAATACAATACACATAATATACACCTAAAAAATAAATACAAATAAAAATAAATATAAAAATAAAAATAAAAAATCATTGTTAATACTTAACATTACATTCCCTGCAACTATTCCTTGCAAAGTGCAGGGATAAAGATATAATAGCTCTCCTGCTTCCATCCCATTAGGCCTGATTCGTTAGTCTCCCTGTAAAACAGAAAAAACAAGAAAAATAATACTCAGTAACTATATACTAACCCTAATGTGTACAATAATAATCACACAATTTTGTGCAAAATGGACATGGAAAATCTAATTCATTTTATGTACTTGACAATCACATTGCTTCCACTCTACAATGATATATCAACCCAAATATACTGAAAGTTCTTCATCCATATTCAATCCTTTCGGTTGAAGAGTCCTATATTTTATAATTAATTTAGATTCCAGCCTGCGTAATTCCTGTTCTCTATTGCCCCCTCTTATACTCACAGGGATACTTTCCAATACACAAAATTTTAACAAATTTGTATTCTCCTGATGATGACTTTCAAAATGTCTCGCTACCGGATATTGTTTATCTTCATTCTTGACTGCTCTAAAATGTTCCAGTATCCGTTTTTTTGCTTTATGAATTGTACTTCTATGTAAAATGTATCACATGGGCAGTACAATGCATGTACTGCAAATTCCGTGTAGCAGGTTAGATGTTTCCTTATTACAAAAGGTTTAATTTCTTTAGATAACAGTCCCTCACGGCAACTAGTACTAAATCTACACGCTTTACATGTACCACAGGTGAAAAAACCTTGTATAGATGTCTGTAAATTCTTTGCTGAAGACCGCACCAAATTTACACTTAACTGTTTTTTCAATGAGGAACTCCTTCTAAAAGTAATTTGCGCTCTTTCCTCAACAAAATTTCTGAAATGTTCATCTACAGTTAATATGTTCCAGTATTTGTTCAGACTCCATCTTACTTCCCATGATTGTTTATGAACGTTTGTAATAAATCTGACAGGTTGTTGAATATCGGAGCTCATTCTCCGATGGGAAATTAGTGCTTCATCTCGGTTAATTGATAAGACCTTCCTACAAGCACTCTCAATAGTTTTGTCAGAGTAACCTCTTTCTAAAAACCCACTTCTCTTGGTTTCCATTTCCCCAAGGAAATCCACCTCCTCGCTCTAAGTAGCTCACCATATGGTATACTCTCTACTAGCTTTTTTTTAATGACAACTTTTAGCATGTAATTGACTGTTGCCTGCTGTTTTTTTACGAAACAATACACTCACCAAATTAGAACCTCAAACTTCCAATTTAAGATCTAGAAATTCTATCTGAGTGGCATGAATATGGGCTGTAAATCTTAAATTCAAATGATTTTCATTTAACATTTTAATGAATGCCTCAGCTTGCGCCTCACTTCCATTCCATATACAGAAGATATCATCAATGAAACGTACCCAAAGGACAACATGTTCGTCAAATTGACAGATGTGATACACCACCTGTTCTCTCACCAGTCTAGGTACTTACCCGCATAGCTAGGAGCGAAACAGGTTCACATTGCTGTCCCTTGGGTCTGTCTGTAAATCTTGTTATCGAAAATGAAGAAATTATTAGTCAAACAAATATTCATCATAGCATTTCAGTGTGTTGTAGATAGGATAATGATCTAGCTCTCAAGAAATGTTGACTTACTTGAACTCCAAACTCATGTGGAATAGAGGTATAAAGACTCTCTACATCCAAACTGACTAATAAATATTGTCTTTCCCATGTTATACCCTCAATTCCGGTAAAAAAATCACTTGTGTCTCGAAAATAAGATGGTAAAGACTATACAAATGGCAGAAGGAAGTAATCTACATATCTGGAAGTATTCTCTAGAGAACTTTCTCTTGATGAGACAATCGGTCTCCCCAGTGGATTACTAGGATCTTTATGTAATTTCGGCAGTAGATAAAGTACTGGTAATTTCGGAAAATCACATTTTAAAAAGGAATATTCCTCATTGGTAATTAATGCCTCCTCTTTCCAAGCATATAATTTCTCTAATTATTAATTATTATGAGCTTGCACAAATTTCTGTCTAGTTGTTACCTCATATTGACTACTATTGTTTAATTGCCTTAAACCTTCCTTTAAATACTTGTCTAGGGGCCAGATTACCACATTGCCTCCTTTGTCTGATTGTTTAATAACAATATTCTGCATGCTCCTTCTCTCCTCGATAGCTTGTATTTTCTCCTTTTTTAAATTCTTGTATCCAACTTGCTTCTTCTTGTCAATTCTGTGAAATTCCTGTATCATACATTTCTCAAAAGTATCTATAGATCCTTGTATCACCTGGGGACAAAACATCGATTTTGGCCTAAAGTTGGCAGTTGTTACACACCTCAGTTCAGTCCTCAGGCCTTCGCTATAAAGATTCTTCACAGGGTCCTCAATCCACCCACCGTCACCCACCAACTCTCCCATTGTTTGTAAAACATCCAAATCACTTATTAATAAATTTGATGGAGCAACATTCCGATTTCCCAATTCTCTTGGTGACTTAGGCCCTCATTTCAACTTTGGCGGGCGGCAAGTGCCGCCCGCAAAGTTGAAACCGCTGCGCAGCCGCCAATGCGGCCTCACTCCCGCGGTGTCTATTTGGAGATCCCCGCTGGGCTGGCGGGCGGAAACCTAGTTTCCGGCCGCGAGGCCCAGCGGGGATCTCGGCCGCAACACGGGAGCCGGCGGTGTTGTGGCTGTGCGACGGGTGCAGTTGCACCCGTCGCGCTTTTCACTGTCTGCTGTGCAGACAGTGAAAAGCTCCATGGGGCCATGGCAGGGGCCCCTAGGGGCCCCGCGACTCCCCTTTCCACCAGCCTTTTCATGGCGGTTCATACCGCCATGAAAAGTCTGGCAGGAGGGGGACTCGTAATCCCCTGGGAAGCACTGCAAGCAGCGCTGCCCTGGGGAATTTAAACCGCCGGGACAAAAGTGGTGGGAAACCGCCGGTCCCGGCTGTGCCACTGCGGCGCTTCCACCGCGGTCGTAATGCCCGAGTTTGTACCACCAGCCTGTTGGCGGTACAAACTCCAGAACAGACCGCCAGGGTTGTAATGAGGGCCTAAGTGGCATAGTAATATCTTAACTTCAATTTTCTTATGAAGTGAAACAAATCAATTCTACTTTGTGTATGATCAAAAAAAGCTGTTGGACAAAGGCCTAGGGACAATACTTCTTCTTGATTTTTAGTCACAATTATATCTGATAAATTGACAACTGTCAATCTGTTCCTTGACTGGATGCATTCTGCCCCCTTGTACGAATTCCCATGTAGCTCTCGATCTCTCCTTGTTTTCTTCCATCTCTTTTGCGCTTGCTGCCTCCTCTTTCTCCTCTTCCTTGACCTCTGTAACCTTGCACTCCTTGACCTCTTTGAGTGTTCATTCTCCCTCGCGCCATAAGGTTGAACTCCTTTAAAATGTTGGATTTTACTGATTCCACTTCAGATTGGTTTGACACATCACTTTCACCTGCGTCGCTCCCACTGGGTTCTTGTTGTATTTCTATTCCAATGGTTGCTACCTGCACGGCTTCAGTTGTTGTAGTCTGTTGTCTGGTGGTTGATTGCCTCACTTTATGTAACGCACTACTACTCCTCAGATGGTCAAATTTCTGCCCGAAGGTCAAAATGCAACCCATCTCATAATCAACTTCATCTCTTTGAAATTTACGCTGCTTTTTAGCCATAATTTCCCCTTCCAATTTGTTTAAAAGTTCATTCAATCTTGTTGTTTCTCTCTCAAATTCATCTGGAGTGCATTTATCTTTTAACACCTCGTTCTCCTGTCTATTTGTACTGCTAATTTCTCCACTTCTTTCCGGGCATACTTAATTAATATCTTTAACATTCCCATTGAACAGTCATGATTGTTCGTCATCCATTCTTCAATCATGTCAGGATCAGGGTTAACTGTGTTAGGTAAAGTAAAAATCCTTAATCCTCTGGGAATCCGGTTACAGTCTACATACTTCTGAAGCGTGGTGGCTTCCCACCACTTAGCTTGTTCCCGTTTAGATATCTTCCATAAATTATCCCATAATTGTTTCTTCACCAACTCTTCCTTTTGACCATTACCCACATCCAAAGAATGTTTGTTGCTTAAACCTACAAACAGTTTGTGTGCTGCCTCAATCCTTTTATTTTCTTACAAGGCTGCCATTTGGTCCTAATGTGCTCTATATTATTCAACTTTTTAATGTCATAACAATATCTTAACTGATCCTGGAAGAGGCTGTATACCGCTTGCCACACCAATGAAGATACATCTTATTTATCCAGAAGAATCACAGTATTTCAGATTCTCATATTGCGGCCGCACTCACCTTCTGAAACAAACTGAATGCAGTCCAACGTCCTCCGACCTCGGTTCTGCACTCGTCCCTTGTCGGCGTGCCTCAAACAATTCTGCGATGCTTTCCGTATTTCCAATTCACAGTAAAAACAACGTGGGGGCGGGCTGACGATATCCAAATGTTTATATCTCCATAAAACTTCGCCATATCGCCGCCGCTTACAATGCGGTTAGCTCTTGGGGGGATGGCGAGCCCCAAAACATTTCAACAAACTCCAGTTCCTGCTATTCAAATATAATTGAAAAGTAGACCACGTACCACGGCTATATTACTCAGCATGCCTTATTTAATTCCAAATGGCAGAAAACCTCAACGCATTTTATATATATATATATATCATTGACACCTCCTGCTCCGTAAGGGGCCACAGACCCTGCAGGGCGGCCTGGGTTACTGGGGCGAAGCATCCCACAGAAAATATCTCCAAAAAACGAAAAGCCCAGGCACCACTCCATGTTAAAATCCAAGCATTTAATAGCATTTCTGAGCAGCAAGACAAAAAATCCTGACGCGTTTCGGCAACAGCATGCCTTGTTCACAGGTAAGTAAGAGCAGGTGTGAGTGAGCCAGTGCTTTTTAAATACACAGTCATGTGACTTCAATAACCAAACTCCAACTCCCATAATGCACAGTTCCATATAAATAACTTCCTGAACTGGAGCGCTTAATTTCCATATAGCTGCAATAGCGTCACAGGCACTTCAGTTCACCATATATATGTTCTTGTGTGCATTAGGTATCCATTACTTGATAGTCCACTTGCTTTTACAGTTGCTGCCCAGCATGATAACAGCTATAGAAGGAATACATGAAAAGTAAGAGGAGAGGCACACTGTCTCCCTCCTATCCCTTGCTCACCTCCATCACAATATATTTCTCGGATAAATGCCTTGTTTGCATGAAGGAGAGCGGTTCGGGCCCCTTCCATAAAACTATCATTGACACCTCCTGCTCCGTAAGGGGCCACAGACCCTGCAGGGCGGCCTGGGTTACTGGGGCGAAGCATCCCACAGAAAATATCTCCAAAAAACGAAAAGCCCAGGCACCACTCCATGTTAAAATCCAAGCATTTAATAGCATTTCTGAGCAGCAAGACAAAAAATCCTGACGCGTTTCGGCAACAGCATGCCTTGTTCACAGGTAAGTAAGAGCAGGTGTGAGTGAGCCAGTGCTTTTTAAATACACAGTCATGTGACTTCAATAACCAAACTCCAACTCCCATAATGCACAGTTCCATATAAATAACTTCCTGAACTGGAGCGCTTAATTTCCATATAGCTGCAATAGCGTCACAGGCACTTCAGTTCACCATATATATGTTCTTGTGTGCATTAGGTATCCATTACTTGATAGTCCACTTGCTTTTACAGTTGCTGCCCAGCATGATAACAGCTATACAAGGAATACATGAAAAGTAAGAGGAGAGGCACACTGTCTCCCTCCTATCCCTTGCTCACCTCCATCACAATATATTTCTCGGATAAATGCCTTGTTTGCATGAAGGAGAGCGGTTCGGGCCCCTTCCATAAAACTATCATTGACACCTCCTGCTCCGTAAGGGGCCACAGACCCTGCAGGGCGGCCTGGGTTACTGGGGCGAAGCATCCCACAGAAAATATCTCCAAAAAACGAAAAGCCCAGGCACCACTCCATGTTAAAATCCAAGCATTTAATAGCATTTCTGAGCAGCAAGACAAAAAATCCTGGCGCGTTTCGGCAACAGCATGCCTTGTTCACAGGTAAGTAAGAGCAGGTGTGAGTGAGCCAGTGCTTTTTAAATACACAGTCATGTGACTTCAATAACCAAACTCCAACTCCCATAATGCACAGTTCCATATAAATAACTTCCTGAACTGGAGCGCTTAATTTCCATATAGCTGCAATAGCGTCACAGGCACTTCAGTTCACCATATATATGTTCTTGTGTGCATTAGGTATCCATTACTTGATAGTCCACTTGCTTTTACAGTTGCTGCCCAGCATGATAACAGCTATACAAGGAATACATGAAAAGTAAGAGGAGAGGCACACTGTCTCCCTCCTATCCCTTGCTCACCTCCATCACAATATATTTCTCGGATAAATGCCTTGTTTGCATGAAGGAGAGCGGTTCGGGCCCCTTCCATAAAACTATCATTGACACCTCCTGCTCCGTAAGGGGCCACAGACCCTGCAGGGCGGCCTGGGTTACTGGGGCGAAGCATCCCACAGAAAATATCTCCAAAAAACGAAAAGCCCAGGCACCACTCCATGTTAAAATCCAAGCATTTAATAGCATTTCTGAGCAGCAAGACAAAAAATCCTGACGCGTTTCGGCAACAGCATGCCTTGTTCACAGGTAAGTAAGAGCAGGTGTGAGTGAGCCAGTGCTTTTTAAATACACAGTCATGTGACTTCAATAACCAAACTCCAACTCCCATAATGCACAGTTCCATATAAATAACTTCCTGAACTGGAGCGCTTAATTTCCATATAGCTGCAATAGCGTCACAGGCACTTCAGTTCACCATATATATGTTCTTGTGTGCATTAGGTATCCATTACTTGATAGTCCACTTGCTTTTACAGTTGCTGCCCAGCATGATAACAGCTATACAAGGAATACATGAAAAGTAAGAGGAGAGGCACACTGTCTCCCTCCTATCCCTTGCTCACCTCCAACACAATATATTTCTCGGATAAATGCCTTGTTTGCATGAAGGAGAGCGGTTCGGGCCCCTTCCATAAAACTATCATTGACACCTCCTGCTCCGTAAGGGGCCACAGACCCTGCAGGGCGGCCTGGGTTACTGGGGCGAAGCATCCCACAGAAAATATCTCCAAAAAACGAAAAGCCCAGGCACCACTCCATGTTAAAATCCAAGCATTTAATAGCATTTCTGAGCAGCAAGACAAAAAATCCTGACGCGTTTCGGCAACAGCATGCCTTGTTCACAGGTAAGTAAGAGCAGGTGTGAGTGAGCCAGTGCTTTTTAAATACACAGTCATGTGACTTCAATAACCAAACTCCAACTCCCATAATGCACAGTTCCATATAAATAACTTCCTGAACTGGAGCGCTTAATTTCCATATAGCTGCAATAGCGTCACAGGCACTTCAGTTCACCATATATATGTTCTTGTGTGCATTAGGTATCCATTACTTGATAGTCCACTTGCTTTTTCAGTTGCTGCCCAGCATGATAACAGCTATACAAGGAATACATGAAAAGTAAGAGGAGAGGCACACTGTCTCCCTCCTATCCCTTGCTCACCTCCATCACAATATATTTCTCGGATAAATGCCTTGTTTGCATGAAGGAGAGCGGTTCGGGCCCCTTCCATAAAACTATCATTGACACCTCCTGCTCCGTAAGGGGCCACAGACCCTGCAGGGCGGCCTGGGTTACTGGGGCGAAGCATCCCACAGAAAATATCTCCAAAAAACGAAAAGCCCAGGCACCACTCCATGTTAAAATCCAAGCATTTAATAGCATTTCTGAGCAGCAAGACAAAAAATCCTGGCGCGTTTCGGCAACAGCATGCCTTGTTCACAGGTAAGTAAGAGCAGGTGTGAGTGAGCCAGTGCTTTTTAAATACACAGTCATGTGACTTCAATAACCAAACTCCAACTCCCATAATGCACAGTTCCATATAAATAACTTCCTGAACTGGAGCGCTTAATTTCCATATAGCTGCAATAGCGTCACAGGCACTTCAGTTCACCATATATATGTTCTTGTGTGCATTAGGTATCCATTACTTGATAGTCCACTTGCTTTTACAGTTGCTGCCCAGCATGATAACAGCTATACAAGGAATACATGAAAAGTAAGAGGAGAGGCACACTGTCTCCCTCCTATCCCTTGCTCACCTCCATCACAATATATTTCTCGGATAAATGCCTTGTTTGCATGAAGGAGAGCGGTTCGGGCCCCTTCCATAAAACTATCATTGACACCTCCTGCTCCGTAAGGGGCCACAGACCCTGCAGGGCGGCCTGGGTTACTGGGGCGAAGCATCCCACAGAAAATATCTCCAAAAAACGAAAAGCCCAGGCACCACTCCATGTTAAAATCCAAGCATTTAATAGCATTTCTGAGCAGCAAGACAAAAAATCCTGACGCGTTTCGGCAACAGCATGCCTTGTTCACAGGTAAGTAAGAGCAGGTGTGAGTGAGCCAGTGCTTTTTAAATACACAGTCATGTGACTTCAATAACCAAACTCCAACTCCCATAATGCACAGTTCCATATAAATAACTTCCTGAACTGGAGCGCTTAATTTCCATATAGCTGCAATAGCGTCACAGGCACTTCAGTTCACCATATATATGTTCTTGTGTGCATTAGGTATCCATTACTTGATAGTCCACTTGCTTTTACAGTTGCTGCCCAGCATGATAACAGCTATACAAGGAATACATGAAAAGTAAGAGGAGAGGCACACTGTCTCCCTCCTATCCCTTGCTCACCTCCATCACAATATATTTCTCGGATAAATGCCTTGTTTGCATGAAGGAGAGCGGTTCGGGCCCCTTCCATAAAACTATCATTGACACCTCCTGCTCCGTAAGGGGCCACAGACCCTGCAGGGCGGCCTGGGTTACTGGGGCGAAGCATCCCACAGAAAATATCTCCAAAAAACGAAAAGCCCAGGCACCACTCCATGTTAAAATCCAAGCATTTAATAGCATTTCTGAGCAGCAAGACAAAAAATCCTGACGCGTTTCGGCAACAGCATGCCTTGTTCACAGGTAAGTAAGAGCAGGTGTGAGTGAGCCAGTGCTTTTTAAATACACAGTCATGGGACTTCAATAACCAAACTCCAACTCCCATAATGCACAGTTCCATATAAACAACTTCCTGAACTGGAGCGCTTAATTTCCATATAGCTGCAATAGCGTCACAGGCACTTCAGTTCACCATATATATGTTCTTGTGTGCATTAGGTATCCATTACTTGATAGTCCACTTGCTTTTACAGTTGCTGCCCAGCATGATAACAGCTATACAAGGAATACATGAAAAGTAAGAGGAGAGGCACACTGTCTCCCTCCTATCCCTTGCTCACCTCCATCACAATATATTTCTCGGATAAATGCCTTGTTTGCATGAAGGAGAGCGGTTCGGGCCCCTTCCATAAAACTATCATTGACACCTCCTGCTCCGTAAGGGGCCACAGACCCTGCAGGGCGGCCTGGGTTACTGGGGCGAAGCATCCCACAGAAAATATCTCCAAAAAACGAAAAGCCCAGGCACCACTCCATGTTAAAATCCAAGCATTTAATAGCATTTCTGAGCAGCAAGACAAAAAATCCTGACGCGTTTCGGCAACAGCATGCCTTGTTCACAGGTAAGTAAGAGCAGGTGTGAGTGAGCCAGTGCTTTTTAAATACACAGTCATGTGACTTCAATAACCAAACTCCAACTCCCATAATGCACAGTTCCATATAAATAACTTCCTGAACTGGAGCGCTTAATTTCCATATAGCTGCAATAGCGTCACAGGCACTTCAGTTCACCATATATATGTTCTTGTGTGCATTAGGTATCCATTACTTGATAGTCCACTTGCTTTTACAGTTGCTGCCCAGCATGATAACAGCTATACAAGGAATACATGAAAAGTAAGAGGAGAGGCACACTGTCTCCCTCCTATCCCTTGCTCACCTCCATCACAATATATTTCTCGGATAAATGCCTTGTTTGCATGAAGGAGAGCGGTTCGGGCCCCTTCCATAAAACTATCATTGACACCTCCTGCTCCGTAAGGGGCCACAGACCCTGCAGGGCGGCCTGGGTTACTGGGGCGAAGCATCCCACAGAAAATATCTCCAAAAAACGAAAAGCCCAGGCACCACTCCATGTTAAAATCCAAGCATTTAATAGCATTTCTGAGCAGCAAGACAAAAAATCCTGACGCGTTTCGGCAACAGCATGCCTTGTTCACAGGTAAGTAAGAGCAGGTGTGAGTGAGCCAGTGCTTTTTAAATACACAGTCATGTGACTTCAATAACCAAACTCCAACTCCCATAATGCACAGTTCCATATAAATAACTTCCTGAACTGGAGCGCTTAATTTCCATATAGCTGCAATAGCGTCACAGGCACTTCAGTTCACCATATATATGTTCTTGTGTGCATTAGGTATCCATTACTTGATAGTCCACTTGCTTTTACAGTTGCTGCCCAGCATGATAACAGCTATACAAGGAATACATGAAAAGTAAGAGGAGAGGCACACTGTCTCCCTCCTATCCCTTGCTCACCTCCATCACAATATATTTCTCGGATAAATGCCTTGTTTGCATGAAGGAGAGCGGTTCGGGCCCCTTCCATAAAACTATCATTGACACCTCCTGCTCCGTAAGGGGCCACAGACCCTGCAGGGCGGCCTGGGTTACTGGGGCGAAGCATCCCACAGAAAATATCTCCAAAAAACGAAAAGCCCAGGCACCACTCCATGTTAAAATCCAAGCATTTAATAGCATTTCTGAGCAGCAAGACAAAAAATCCTGACGCGTTTCGGCAACAGCATGCCTTGTTCACAGGTAAGTAAGAGCAGGTGTGAGTGAGCCAGTGCTTTTTAAATACACAGTCATGTGACTTCAATAACCAAACTCCAACTCCCATAATGCACAGTTCCATATAAATAACTTCCTGAACTGGAGCGCTTAATTTCCATATAGCTGCAATAGCGTCACAGGCACTTCAGTTCACCATATATATGTTCTTGTGTGCATTAGGTATCCATTACTTGATAGTCCACTTGCTTTTACAGTTGCTGCCCAGCATGATAACAGCTATACAAGGAATACATGAAAAGTAAGAGGAGAGGCACACTGTCTCCCTCCTATCCCTTGCTCACCTCCATCACAATATATTTCTCGGATAAATGCCTTGTTTGCATGAAGGAGAGCGGTTCGGGCCCCTTCCATAAAACTATCATTGACACCTCCTGCTCCGTAAGGGGCCACAGACCCTGCAGGGCGGCCTGGGTTACTGGGGCGAAGCATCCCACAGAAAATATCTCCAAAAAACGAAAAGCCCAGGCACCACTCCATGTTAAAATCCAAGCATTTAATAGCATTTCTGAGCAGCAAGACAAAAAATCCTGACGCGTTTCGGCAACAGCATGCCTTGTTCACAGGTAAGTAAGAGCAGGTGTGAGTGAGCCAGTGCTTTTTAAATACACAGTCATGGGACTTCAATAACCAAACTCCAACTCCCATAATGCACAGTTCCATATAAATAACTTCCTGAACTGGAGCGCTTAATTTCCATATAGCTGCAATAGCGTCACAGGCACTTCAGTTCACCATATATATGTTCTTGTGTGCATTAGGTATCCATTACTTGATAGTCCACTTGCTTTTACAGTTGCTGCCCAGCATGATAACAGCTATAGAAGGAATACATGAAAAGTAAGAGGAGAGGCACACTGTCTCCCTACTATCCCTTGCTCACCTCCATCACAATATATTTCTCGGATAAATGCCTTGTTTGCATGAAGGAGAGCGGTTCGGGCCCCTTCCATAAAACTATCATTGACACCTCCTGCTCCGTAAGGGGCCACAGACCCTGCAGGGCGGCCTGGGTTACTGGGGCGAAGCATCCCACAGAAAATATCTCCAAAAAACGAAAAGCCCAGGCACCACTCCATGTTAAAATCCAAGCATTTAATAGCATTTCTGAGCAGCAAGACAAAAAATCCTGACGCGTTTCGGCAACAGCATGCCTTGTTCACAGGTAAGTAAGAGCAGGTGTGAGTGAGCCAGTGCTTTTTAAATACACAGTCATGTGACTTCAATAACCAAACTCCAACTCCCATAATGCACAGTTCCATATAAATAACTTCCTGAACTGGAGCGCTTAATTTCCATATAGCTGCAATAGCGTCACAGGCACTTCAGTTCACCATATATATGTTCTTGTGTGCATTAGGTATCCATTACTTGATAGTCCACTTGCTTTTACAGTTGCTGCCCAGCATGATAACAGCTATACAAGGAATACATGAAAAGTAAGAGGAGAGGCACACTGTCTCCCTCCTATCCCTTGCTCACCTCCATCACAATATATTTCTCGGATAAATGCCTTGTTTGCATGAAGGAGAGCGGTTCGGGCCCCTTCCATAAAACTATCATTGACACCTCCTGCTCCGTAAGGGGCCACAGACCCTGCAGGGCGGCCTGGGTTACTGGGGCGAAGCATCCCACAGAAAATATCTCCAAAAAACGAAAAGCCCAGGCACCACTCCATGTTAAAATCCAAGCATTTAATAGCATTTCTGAGCAGCAAGACAAAAAATCCTGACGCGTTTCGGCAACAGCATGCCTTGTTCACAGGTAAGTAAGAGCAGGTGTGAGTGAGCCAGTGCTTTTTAAATACACAGTCATGTGACTTCAATAACCAAACTCCAACTCCCATAATGCACAGTTCCATATAAATAACTTCCTGAACTGGAGCGCTTAATTTCCATATAGCTGCAATAGCGTCACAGGCACTTCAGTTCACCATATATATGTTCTTGTGTGCATTAGGTATCCATTACTTGATAGTCCACTTGCTTTTACAGTTGCTGCCCAGCATGATAACAGCTATACAAGGAATACATGAAAAGTAAGAGGAGAGGCACACTGTCTCCCTCCTATCCCTTGCTCACCTCCATCACAATATATTTCTCGGATAAATGCCTTGTTTGCATGAAGGAGAGCGGTTCGGGCCCCTTCCATAAAACTATCATTGACACCTCCTGCTCCGTAAGGGGCCACAGACCCTGCAGGGCGGCCTGGGTTACTGGGGCGAAGCATCCCACAGAAAATATCTCCAAAAAACGAAAAGCCCAGGCACCACTCCATGTTAAAATCCAAGCATTTAATAGCATTTCTGAGCAGCAAGACAAAAAATCCTGACGCGTTTCGGCAACAGCATGCCTTGTTCACAGGTAAGTAAGAGCAGGTGTGAGTGAGCCAGTGCTTTTTAAATACACAGTCATGTGACTTCAATAACCAAACTCCAACTCCCATAATGCACAGTTCCATATAAATAACTTCCTGAACTGGAGCGCTTAATTTCCATATAGCTGCAATAGCGTCACAGGCACTTCAGTTCACCATATATATGTTCTTGTGTGCATTAGGTATCCATTACTTGATAGTCCACTTGCTTTTACAGTTGCTGCCCAGCATGATAACAGCTATACAAGGAATACATGAAAAGTAAGAGGAGAGGCACACTGTCTCCCTCCTATCCCTTGCTCACCTCCATCACAATATATTTCTCGGATAAATGCCTTGTTTGCATGAAGGAGAGCGGTTCGGGCCCCTTCCATAAAACTATCATTGACACCTCCTGCTCCGTAAGGGGCCACAGACCCTGCAGGGTGGCCTGGGTTACTGGGGCGAAGCATCCCACAGAAAATATCTCCAAAAAACGAAAAGCCCAGGCACCACTCCATGTTAAAATCCAAGCATTTAATAGCATTTCTGAGCAGCAAGACAAAAAATCCTGACGCGTTTCGGCAACAGCATGCCTTGTTCACAGGTAAGTAAGAGCAGGTGTGAGTGAGCCAGTGCTTTTTAAATACACAGTCATGTGACTTCAATAACCAAACTCCAACTCCCATAATGCACAGTTCCATATAAATAACTTCCTGAACTGGAGCGCTTAATTTCCATTTAGCTGCAATAGCGTCACAGGCACTTCAGTTCACCATATATATGTTCTTGTGTGCATTAGGTATCCATTACTTGATAGTCCACTTGCTTTTACAGTTGCTGCCCAGCATGATAACAGCTATACAAGGAATACATGAAAAGTAAGAGGAGAGGCACACTGTCTCCCTCCTATCCCTTGCTCACCTCCAACACAATATATTTCTCGGATAAATGCCTTGTTTGCATGAAGGAGAGCGGTTCGGGCCCCTTCCATAAAACTATCATTGACACCTCCTGCTCCGTAAGGGGCCACAGACCCTGCAGGGCGGCCTGGGTTACTGGGGCGAAGCATCCCACAGAAAATATCTCCAAAAAACGAAAAGCCCAGGCACCACTCCATGTTAAAATCCAAGCATTTAATAGCATTTCTGAGCAGCAAGACAAAAAATCCTGACGCGTTTCGGCAACAGCATGCCTTGTTCACAGGTAAGTAAGAGCAGGTGTGAGTGAGCCAGTGCTTTTTAAATACACAGTCATGTGACTTCAATAACCAAACTCCAACTCCCATAATGCACAGTTCCATATAAATAACTTCCTGAACTGGAGCGCTTAATTTCCATATAGCTGCAATAGCGTCACAGGCACTTCAGTTCACCATATATATGTTCTTGTGTGCATTAGGTATCCATTACTTGATAGTCCACTTGCTTTTACAGTTGCTGCCCAGCATGATAACAGCTATACAAGGAATACATGAAAAGTAAGAGGAGAGGCACACTGTCTCCCTCCTATCCCTTGCTCACCTCCATCACAATATATTTCTCGGATAAATGCCTTGTTTGCATGAAGGAGAGCGGTTCGGGCCCCTTCCATAAAACTATCATTGACACCTCCTGCTCCGTAAGGGGCCACAGACCCTGCAGGGCGGCCTGGGTTACTGGGGCGAAGCATCCCACAGAAAATATCTCCAAAAAACGAAAAGCCCAGGCACCACTCCATGTTAAAATCCAAGCATTTAATAGCATTTCTGAGCAGCAAGACAAAAAATCCTGACGCGTTTCGGCAACAGCATGCCTTGTTCACAGGTAAGTAAGAGCAGGTGTGAGTGAGCCAGTGCTTTTTAAATACACAGTCATGTGACTTCAATAACCAAACTCCAACTCCCATAATGCACAGTTCCATATAAATAACTTCCTGAACTGGAGCGCTTAATTTCCATATAGCTGCAATATATATATATATAATGAAGATTACTATATGTTAAAAACATAAATTAAAGAAATTCACCAGTTATTATTAGAGTTATCTCAAGTAAATATAATTCGTGCCCTAAGGTGATTATAGCTCTCGCCATGCACTGCTAATTACCCAACAAATTACAGTACTCATGACATGTTTGATAACAACATTGATAATGTCACTGTAACATCTGCAGTAAAATTATTGATCAGATAACTGTGCATGGCGGGGGCTGTACAAAAGAAGCTATAGAAATGGGATGTCAGTTAAATGTCAAGTGAGTATCTCAGGGTGTCCAGTGGGGCTGGGGTGGAGGCACCCTGAAGTGGGCTTAGGCAGGTATAAAGAAAATATATGTGGCACCAGGGGGACAGGAGTATGAGCAGGGTTACTCGTGTCAGGCCATGTATTGCTGGTACAGCCTGGCTACAGTAAGCTGCATTTGATGTCAATACGTATGGCAGGGTGTTTGTCTGGAGTCAGTATATGTAGACATACACCCACACAAGCACATACATGTAAAGTGGTATAGGAAAGTGACTTATTAATTTAGGAGAGATGTCACTATTTTGTTACATGAAGTTAAAGGTTGCAGTAATTTAAACCTGGGCTCAACCCCTGGTATCAATGGCACAGAGCAGACATGCTCAACTTAGAGAACTAAGAATCCTTAGAGAAGGATTTAGGAATAACAAAACAGTTTGAAGGTCAAGCAAACAACATAATAAAACTTGTACTTCATTTACAAAACAAAAGTGTATAATTTAGTGACCAAAGTGACACCAAAATGACAATAATCTAATAAGGCAAACTGAAGATATGAATTTTAGAAGATTTAAGTAAAAATAGAGGAAAAAACAGAAAGCACCAATGACCTATGGTTGCTGTTGGCCCGGACCTAGGCATGATTTCAGACCAACTGCAATGGACTGTGGTTCAGATTCACCAACCAGGGCTGACCTACTCAGAGGTTTTACCTTAGGATTTTGTCTCAGAAGTGGACGTTAAAATCCTTCAGTGGGGCAAGGTTGCAGGCTGTATCTGAAAAAGTCTTCATAACCTCGGATAGGCATTGGATGAGGTTCTGCTGAAGTCATTGGTTTTGGTGAGAATAGCTCAGAGTGGGATAATTGAAATATTGCACCTGGAGAAATCCTCTTGCTTTATTTTTACCTATGTTTGCCCATTCTAGATTTTTTACTTCGGACTTCGCCTCTTTTTTGGAGCTTAGAATCCTCCAGCAGGGTAGGGCTGTGAGCTGCATCCAGCTATGAATTCCATGAGGCCTGATACCTTCTTGATGAGGGCTCACTGAACTGGATTCGCTGAAGAGGTGAAACTCTGAATGGAGGAAACCTGTTTCTTCAGCTCAACAAGGTTATGTCTTGGGTAGATTGGCTTGGTAGGTTTGTCTTGGTCCTCCAGAGGTCTGTGAGCTCAAAAAGATTCTAAGTTCCAGCTTTTCAGAGGTGATAGGAGAAATCCAGTTAGACACAGCCAATGTCCCAAAGACTTCAGAAACAGCACTTAGGGGTCAAGACTCACTCCAGCAGAGGCCACCACCAGGTAAGGTCCAGTTGTTACTAGTCAGCTGAGCACTACAGGGAAAAATCTTCTTGCAGCTTGTTGTTGCACGGTAGCTTGCAAAGAAGGTCAGCCAACTGACCCCTGAAATTTATTTCTTATTCCTGGGTAAAACTGGTAGCAGGTCCAGCCTTTCAGGTCTTTTTAGAGGTCTCAACCACCAGATATAGTCCTCCTTCTGTTCTTTCACAGGTCCAGAGTGTTCTGAAGAAGGTGCCTTTGTCATAAGGACTCTCGTATTACAACAAGACTGCTGGATTTGTGGCGGCAGCATCTATGCTTGTAGGAGACTGAGTCACTCCCACACCTGTTGGCAGCTGCCAGTCCAAACCTCCCGACTCTCTAGCAGCACCTCATCCAAACCCAAATGGTAAAGAGATAATGAGGAATAACAAAATCAGGATTGTGAAAATCAGAGGTGTAAATATGAACAACCTCAGCATATTACAATAACATGAATATACAATTCCTACCAGTGGTGGCCAGTAATTTTAGGAGGGAAGGGGCGGGCAGGACACACAGGCATACACACATCCATTGATAACACTCATTATCAAATATTCAAACATACACGCACGCACTCACTCACACACCAAACATTCATTTTTTTTTAAACCACACACACTTACCTTCAGCTCTGCCTCAGAGGTCTCAGGAGGGCTGGGACTGCTGTCTTTCCTCAATGGCTAACCCAAGGTCAGCCAATGACGGAAGGCAGCATTCCCAACTCCTCACAGAGTGGGATGGTGTCAGTGAGACTGCTGACCCCAACCCACTCGGTGACAAGGTGTCACTGATTGACATTCAGTCCTGGGCACTTCAGGGCTTAAATGTGAAGCACCCAGATCCGAAGCAATCAGTGACGTTCCCCATCATTATGAGGGGGAGGGCCTTGAGGAATATTTGCTAGGCTGAAGAGGTCACGCCCACAGGGCTGTGACTTCTTCAGCCCCCAGAAGTTCAGCTCAGGCAGCCGGGAGCCTGCACATATAGCACATGTCTAGCTGCTGGACCTGAAAATGAAGAGTGTCTGTCAGGCAGACCTTTTCTCAGCCTGACAGACACTCTTCTTGAGGGACAAAAGATGGAGTGGCATAGCCCCTCAGCCCCATAGGACAGGCTGCTTCTGATTCCTACCTAAAAGCCTAATCTCTAGCCCCTAAGCAAGAGCATGGCGATTTAAGCCAAATCTGTCCGTGCAGCGTCCATGAGAATCACATCCCACCTCCGTTACCTTGGTACAAGGTCAGGCCATCAGTCTCCAGATCATGATCTGCAGAGACACAAAGGCTGAGGTTGGTCACAAACTGGCATGCAGCATGGATGGAAAATCCTGGCTAGAACCACCTCTAATGCCCTTTGCCCTACAAGATGTTTTTATAGGGGACATGTTTATGTTCTTGCACAGAAGCCTGCTGCGGATATGTATCTAAGCGCTGGACTGTTTACGTAGTCTTGTGGTGGCAATAGAAAATATTATTCTGTGTGCCTCGCATTCTGTTCTTGTGAACGCTAGGAAAAAGAACATGATCCAAAGTATGTCATGCATAACACTGATAGTGACGCTCATGCAGAGTAGTGACTGATTACGAAAATGAAAATATTGCCACTAAAAGAAGCTGAATTAAATTGAATAAAAATTAATAAATTAATAAAGAGCACGTTATCTGGGTTAAAAGGACATAGGCCGCAAGCCTAAGCTAAGCCATCATGGTGCCCAGGCAAGGAACTCCAAATGGACCCACAACACCTTGAAGAACCACATATATGGCTTGCACTAGCTAGTGGACATGCCTGACTCCAGGCTCCTCCCCACCGATGGGGTAAATGTTCCCAGGGGTAACCCTTCCTACATTTGCAGCAGGTCCTGGCTGCCCTTTTGCAAACAATCCAACAGTGCATCTCGCTCTCAAGATGGAGAAACCCTTTTCTCCTCTTGTGTAGATCCTGTCTGCCTAACCAGAAGAACGTAATAAACTTAAAAGTGGTTCCCTCAAGGGAAGCTAATACCAACAATAGTGAAGAGGTCTAGTAAAGATCATAGTTTATAAAAGACCAACTGTTAACTGTTAAATAGTTATACACATACTTACATGCACATATACCTATAGGCATTAAGTATATATATATATATATATATACATATATATATATATAAAAGGTATCTTAAAAAAATACATATACCTGTACAGAAAACAACACAATAGGTGCTCTAAGTTGACGGCGCAGTGATAGTGATTGGTGAAAGATCGTGAATAAAGGTGCACAGTGTTACATAAACCAGCAAAATGTTGGCTTAAAAATGTACGTTTTTTAAGGAACCTGGAATCACAATGACGATAGAGGTTCCACCATTAGCAAGCATCCATGTAAAGTCAACTTATATATGCTAATGCTTCAACCCTTATAAATACACTTGTATTGGAGTCTTCATCAGGACTATACTGGTAAACACCTACAAATGTCAAATAGCAGAAAATCAAATAATCAGTAAACCTTGATAGACATTTTCACCCAGGGTTGGCCAGATAATACATAAACTGGACACACATAGCAGGAGTTGTGCCAGTCTTCCAAGGGTAAAGAGGTGATACCAAGAAGATGTCCCAAAAGGAACACACCATAGTTAAAGCAGTTGTTTTTATAGAGAAAGGAAATCAACTAAAAAATGGCAACAAAGGGATCACCCAAAAATGGACAACCGTTGCTAAGTGTCGAGATCTGTGTGAAATAAACATACGTGAGTTGGTAATCCATCCAAAATCATTACAAATCCAGCAATGTGATATTATGAACCGATACAGTGGACAAAGATACTTACACAGGTGCAGCGGCTGTCTAATGCTGTATCTGTGCACGCGGTCACAGAGCAGCAGCGGGTGGTCTCCTATAAACAATCTGTTCAACACGTAGCGTGCACGTGCTGGCCTTAAGGTGAAAATGCCCACATTTTTAACAAAAAATGAGAAAATCACACCAGACTACTGATAAAATTTGAGGCATATGGCCATATTATGAGGAAAAGAACTACCCTAAAAAGAGACAAATTACTTTCCTAAAAGAAACCAGATGCTAGTTATACAGAGGAGACACACTCTTCATATGTAATATCTATTTATGGTGTCCAGCCACAAAACTGCAAAGGAATCAAAGACTCCCATTAGGCTACCAACCGTAATGAAATGAAAAGAGTGGGACCATATTACAAGATGAAATAGTGGACTCATAAGACTTCTTGTGAAACGGACTACCAAGGAGAGAAAGGAAATACTAAGAAGGTATTCTTAAAACAGTCTAGATGATAATTAAACAGAGAAGGTGCCCTTGGCATTTGCATTATCTAATTAGATAACATTTCACAATAACCCAATACATAAATAAGTGCTGTAAATGTACTATTGTTGGTAAGTCAAATTAAAAGAAGGTCTTGTTTCTCAGAAGAGTACTTCCTGTCTTCAATCCTCTAAATTATTCAATACTTTTGATATGGAGTCCACATGGTCAATCCATTTGAGTTCCTTTTTCATCAGTATCTGTATTGTGTTTCTTCCTCTGGGATCGTGTTACCTGTTCAGTCACTTGCTAACTGATGTCCTCTGCGGTGTGGAGTAGCAATTGGAACTGTTCCACCAGGGGTGCTTCTATAACGTTACACCTGATGCGCCTCACATATTACAAAACCCAACTCGATTTTCTGAATGGTATGTCCTATATAAATCATATCACTGGGTCATCAAATAGCATAAACCACATTATGAGAATTGCAAATGGTCAGGGATCTCAGATCAAATTTAGGGCCAGATTAACATGGCCCTATCACCACCGAAGCATCACTTTTTGTGATGCTCCAATAGCGCAATGCCCTGCACCATATTTACAAGGTGGCATTAAGCCACTTTTTGTAGCTTAACACCACCTTGTAAATACAGCCCCTTGACATGCAGCACTTTGCATGGAAGGGGCATGCAATGGAAGTTGCTATGGGCGCGCCACAGCAACACCCATTGCATTTTGACACTGCTTCAGATTTACGATTTTTCGTAAACCTGAGGCAGGGCCAAAATCTAATGCCACCCAAGGGGTGGCGTTAGAGTGGTGCAACAAGAAGAAATGCTTTTATTTCTCCTGATTTATTGCTCTTATCTATGTGTGCTGCATCCTCTCACCATGGTGCAAGGGGGTTGCATTGGCTCAGCAGCAAATTTAGCACCAGAGCAGGGGGAAACACAGGGGTGTGCCGTATTCTATTAAATATGGTGCATCCCTGCGTTTTGAAAATGATGGAGCAGGCCCTGCCAAATTTGGCGCATGCGCTGCATCATTTTCTAGTAAAACTGGGCCCTAGTATCATAGCTTACAAACATTTTGGTATCTCTACAGTATTTACAAGCTGTAAAATTGCCACACTTATAGTGTCCTACTGTGCAGGGTAGTCCCCATTGCAATGTGAGAGGTGTAGGGGGTTTGGAGAGGGCTGACCTGACTACTAAATTCTTAACCTCCTAGCTGCTGGGCCTTTCCCCCCCCCCAGTGCTGAGCCTTTTTTTGGCTATTTGGGGTAGTTCGCGCTTAGGCCTTCATAACTTTTTGTCCGCATAAGCTATCCACGCCAAATTTGCGTCCTTTTTTTCCATCATCCTAGATTCTAATGGTACCCAGAGTTTGTGGTTTCCCCTGGAGGAGACCAAGAAAATAGCCAAAATACAGTGAACATTTATTTTTTTCCAAAAAAATGGGAAAAAAGGGCTGCCGAAGAAGGCTTGTGGTTTTTTCCCTGAAAATGCCATCAACAAAGAGTTTCTGGTGCTGAAATCACTATCTTCCCACCTTTCAGGAACGGGCCGACTTGAATCAGAAAACCACAATTTTCAACACAAATTTGGCATTTTACTGGACATACCCCATTTTTACCATTTTTGGTGCTTTCAGCCTCCTTCCAGTTAGTGACAGGAATGGGTGTGAAACCAATGCTGGATCCCGGAAGGCTAAACATTTCTGAAAACTAGACAAAATTCTGAATTCAGCAAGGGGTCATTTGTGTGCATCCTACAAGGTTTTCCTACAGAAAATAACAGCTGAAATAAAAAAATATTGAAATTGAGCTGAAAACAACAGCCATTTTTCTTTATGTTTTACTCTGTAACTTTTTCCTGCGATGTCAGATTTCTGAAAGCAATATACCGTTTTGTCTGCTGGACTCTTCTGGTTGCGGGGATATAAAGGGCTTCTAGGTTCATCAAGAACCCTAGGTACCCAGAGCCAATAAATGAGCTGCACACTGCAGTTGGTTTTCATTCTATACTGGGTATACAGCAATTCATTTGCTGAAATATGAAGAGTGAAAAATAGGTATCAAGAAAACCTTTGCATTTCCAAAATGGGCTAAAGATAAGGTTTTGAAGAGCAGTGGTTATTTGCACATCTCTGAATTCCGAGGTGCCCATACTAGCATGTGAATTGCAGGGCATTTCTCAAATAGACGTCTTTTTTACACACTCTCTTATATTTGGAAGGAAAAAATGTAGAGAAAGATAAGGGGCAATAACACTTGTTTTGCTATTCTATGTTCCCCCAAGTCTCCCGATAAAAATGATACCTCACTTGTGTGGGTAGGCCTACCGCCCGCAACAGGAAATGCCCCAAAACACAACGTGGACACATCCCATTTTTTTGACAGAAAACAGAGCTGTTTTTTGCAAAGTGCCTACCTGTAGATTTTGCCCTCTAGCTCAGCCGGCACATAGGGAAACCTACCAAACCGGTGCAATTTTTAAAACTAGAGACCTAGGGGAATCCAAGATGGGGTGACTTGTGGGGCTCTGACCAGGTTCTGTTACCCAGAATCCTTTGCAAACCTCAAAAAGTGGCTAAAAAAACAAGTTTTCCTCACATTTCGTTGACAGAAAGTTCTGGAATCTGAGAGGAGCCACAAATTTCCTTCCACCCAGCGTTCCCCCAAGTCTCCCGATACAAATGATACCTCACTTGTGTGGGTAGGCCTAGTGCCCGCGACAGGAAATGCCCCAAAACACAACGTGGACACATCCCATTTTTTGACAGAAAACACAGCTGTTTTTTCCAAAGTGCCTACCTGTAGATTTTGGCCTCTAGCTCAGCCGGCACATAGGGAAACCTACCAAACCTGTGCATTTTTGAAAACTAGAGACCTAGGGGAATCCAAGATGGGGTGACTTGAGGGGCTCTGACCAGGTTCTGTTACCCAGAATCCTTTGCAAACCTAAAAAAGTGGTTAAAAAACAAGTTTTCCTCACATTTTGGTGACAGAAAGTTCTGTAATCTGAGAGGAGCCACAAGTTTCCTTCCACCCAGCGCTCCCCTAAGTCTCCCGATAAAAATTATACCTCACTTGTGTGGGTAGGCCTAGTGCCCGCGACAGGAAATGCCCCAAAACACAACGTGGACACATCCCATTTTTTGACAGAAAACACACCTGTTTTTTCCAGAGTGCCTGCCTGTACATTTTGGCCTCTAGCTCAGCCGGCACCTATGGAAACCTACCAAACCTGTGCATTTCTTAAAACTAGAGACCTAGGGGAATCCAAGATGGGGTGACTTGTGGGGCTCTGACCAGGTTCTGTTACCAAGAATCCTTTGCAAACCTTAAAACGTGGCTAAAAAAACACGTCTTCCTCACATTTCGGTGACAGAAAGTTCTGGAATCTGAGAGGAGCCACAAATTTCCTTCCACAAAGCGTTCCCCCAAGTCTCCCGATAAAAATTATACCTCACTTGTGTGGGTAGGCCTAGCGCCCACAACAGGAAAGGCCCCAAAACACAACGTGGACACATCACATTTTTTGACAGACTACAGAGCTGTTTTTTGCAAAGTGCCTACCTGTAGATTTTGGCCTCTAGCTCAGCCGGCACATAGGGAAACCTACCAAACCTGTGCATTTTTTAAAACTAGAGACCTAGGGGAATCCAAGATGGGGTGACTTGTGGGGCTCTAACCAGGTTCTGTTACCCAGATTCCTTTGCAAACCTCAAACAGTGGTTAAAAAAACAAGTTTTCCTCACATTTCGGTGACAGAAAGTTCTGGAATCTGAGAGGAGCCACAAGTTTCCTTCCACCGAGCGTTCCCCCAAGTCTCCCGATAAAAATTATACCTCACTTGTGTGGGTAGGCCTAGTGCCCGCGACAGGAAATGCCCCAAAACACAACGTGGACACATCCCATTTTTTGACGGAAAACACAGCTGTTTTTTCCAAAGTGCCTGCCTGCACATTTTGGCCTCTAGCTCAGCCGGCACCTAGGGAAACCTACCAAACCTGTGCATTTTTGAAAACTAGAGACCTAGGGGAATCCAAGATGGGGTGACTTGTGGGGCTCTGACCAGGTTCTGTTACCCAGAATCCTTTGCAAACCTCAAAACGTGGCTAAAAAAACACGTTTTCCTCTCATTTCGGTGACAGAAAGTTCTGGAATCTGGGAGGAGCCACAAATTTCCTTCCACCCAGCGTTCCCCCAAGTCTCCAGATAAAAATGATACCTCACTTGAGTGGGTAGGCCTAGCGCCCGCGACAGGAGATGCCCCAAAACACAACGTGGACACATCACATTTTTTGACAGAAAACACAGCTGTTTTTTCCAAAGTGCCTACCTGTAGATTTTGGCCTCTAGCTCAGCCGGCACATAGGGAAACCTACCAAACCTGTGCATTTTTGAAAACTAGAGACCTAGGGGAATCCAAGATGGGGTGACTTGAGGGGCTCTGACCAGGTTCTGTTACCCAGAATCCTTTGCAAACCTTACAAAGTGGTTAAAAAACAAGTTTTCCTCACATTTCGTTGACAGAAAGTTCTGTAATCTGAGAGGAGCCACAAGTTTCCTTCCACCCAGCGTTCCCCTAAGTCTCCCGATAAAAAATATCCCTCACTTGTGTGGGTAGGCCTAGTGCCCGCGACAGGAAATGCCCCAAAACACAACGTGGACACATCCCATTTTTTGACAGAAAACACAGCTGTTTTTTCCAAAGTGCCTGCCTGTACATTTTGGCCTCTAGCTCAGCCGGCACCTAGGGAAACCTACCAAACCTTTGCATTTTTTTAAACTAGAGACCTAGGGGAATCCAAGATGGGGTGACTTGTGGGGCTCTGACCAGGTTCTGTTACCCAGAATCCTTTGCAAACCTCAAAACGTGGCTAAAAAAACACATTTTCCTCACATTTCGGTGACAGAAAGTTCTGGAATCTGAGAGGAGCCACAAATTTCCTTCCACAAAGCGTTCCCCCAAGTCTCCCGAATAAAATTATACCTCACTTGTGTGGGTAGGCCTAGCGCCCACGACAGGAAATGCCCCAAAAAACAACATGGACACATCACATTTTTTGACAGACTACAGAGCTGTTTTTTGCAAAGTGCCTACCTGTAGATTTTGGCCTCTAGCTCAGCCGGCACATAGGGAAACCTACCAAACCTGTGCATTTTTTAAAACTAGAGACCTAGGGGAATCCAAGATGGGGTGAGTTGTGGGGCTCTAACCAGGTTCTGTTACCCAGAATCCTTTGCAAACCTCAAAAAGTGGTTAAAAAAACAAGTTTTCCTCACATTTCGGTGACAGAAAGTTCTGGAATCTGAGAGGAGCCACAAGTTTCCTTCCACCCAGCGTTCCCCCAAGTCTCCCGATAAAAATTATACCTCACTTGTGTGGGTAGGCCTAGTGCCCGCGACACGAAATGCTCCAAAACACAACGTGGACACATCCCATTTTTTGACAGAAAACACAGCTGTTTTTTCCAAAGTGCCTGCCTGTACATTTTGGCCTCTAGCTCAGCCGGCACCTAGGGAAACCTACCAAACCTGTGCATTTTTGAAAACTAGAGACCTAGGGGAATCCAAGATGGGGTGACTTGTGGGGCTCTGACCAGGTTCTGTTACCCAGAATCCTTTGCAAACCTCAAAACGTGGCTAAAAAAACACGTTTTCCTCTCATTTCGGTGACAGAAAGTTCTGGAATCTGGGAGGAGCCACAAATTTCCTTCCACCCAGCGTTCCCCCAAGTCTCCCCATAAAAATGATACCTCACTTGTGTGGGTAGGCCTAGCGCCCGCGACAGGAAATGCCCCAAAACACAACGTGGACACATCACATTTTTTGACAGAATACAGAGCTGTTTTTTGCAAAGTGCCTACCTGTAGATTTTGGTCTCTAGCTCAGCCGGCACATTGGGAAACCTACCAAACCGGTGCATTTTTGAAAACTAGAGACCTAGGGGAATCCAAGATGGGGTGACTTGTGGGGCTCTGACCAGGTTCTGTTACCCAGAATCCTTTGCAAACCTCAAAAAGTGGCTAAAAAAACAAGTTTTCCTCACATTTAGTTGACAGAAAGTTCTGGAATCTGAGAGGAGCCACAAATTTCCTTCCACCCAGCGTTCCCCCAAGTCTCCCGATACAAATGATACCTCACTTGTGTGGGTAGGCCTAGTGCCCGCGACAGGAAATGCCCCAAAACACAACGTGGACACATCCCATTTTTTGACAGAAAAACACAGCTGTTTTCTCCAAAGTCCCTACCTGTAGATTTTGGCCTCTAGCTCAGCCGGCACCTAGGGAAACCTACCAAACCTGTGCATTTTTTAAAACTAGAGACCTAGGGGAATCCAAGATGGGGTGACTTGAGGGGCTCTGACCAGGTTCTGTTACCCAGAATCCTTTGCAAACCTTAAAAAGTGGTTAAAAAACAAGTTTTCCTCACATTTCGGTGACAGAAAGTTCTGGAATCTGAGAGGAGCCACAAGTTTCCTTCCACCCAGCGTTCCCCTAAGTCTCCCGATAAAAATTATACCACACTTGTGTGGGTAGGCCTAGTGCCCGCGACAGGAAATGCCCCAAAACACAACGTGGACACATCCCATTTTTTGACAGAAAACACAGCTGTTTTTTCCAAAGTGCCTGTCTGTACATTTTGGCCTCTAGCTCAGCCGGCACCTAGGGAAACCTACCAAACCTGTGCGTTTTTGAAAACTAGAGACCTAGGGGAATCCATGATGGGGTGACTTGAGGGGCTCTGACCTGGTTCTGTTACCCAGAATCCTTTGCAAACCTCAAAAAGTGGTTAAAAAAACAAGTTTTCCTCACATTTCGGTGACAGAAAGTTCTGGAATCTGAGAGGAGCCACAAGTTTCCTTCCACCCAGCGTTCCCCCAAGTCTCCCGATAAAAATTATACCTCACTTGTGTGGGTAGGCCTAGTGCCCGCGACAGGAAATGCCCCAAAACACAACGTGGACACATCCCATTTTTTGACAGAAAAACACAGCTGTTTTTTCCAAAGTGCCTGTCTGTACATTTTGGCCTCTAGCTCAGCCGGCACCTAGGGAAACCTACCAAACCTGTGCGTTTTTGAAAACTAGAGACCTAGGGGAATCCATGATGGGGTGACTTGAGGGGCTCTGACCTGGTTCTGTTACCCAGAATCCTTTGCAAACCTCAAAAAGTGGCTAAAAAAACAAGTTTTCCTCACATTTAGTTGACAGAAAGTTCTGGAATCTGAGAGGAGCCACAAATTTCCTTCCACCCAGCGTTCCCCCAAGTCTCCCGATACAAATGATACCTCACTTGTGTGGGTAGGCCTAGTGCCCGCGACAGGAAATGCCCCAAAACACAACGTGGACACATCCCATTTTTTGACAGAAAAACACAGCTGTTTTCTCCAAAGTCCCTACCTGTAGATTTTGGCCTCTAGCTCAGCCGGCACCTAGGGAAACCTACCAAACCTGTGCATTTTTTAAAACTAGAGACCTAGGGGAATCCAAGATGGGGTGACTTGAGGGGCTCTGACCAGGTTCTGTTACCCAGAATCCTTTGCAAACCTTAAAAAGTGGTTAAAAAACAAGTTTTCCTCACATTTCGGTGACAGAAAGTTCTGGAATCTGAGAGGAGCCACAAGTTTCCTTCCACCCAGCGTTCCCCTAAGTCTACCGATAAAAATTATACCACACTTGTGTGGGTAGGCCTAGTGCCCGCGACAGGAAATGCCCCAAAACACAACGTGGACACATCCCATTTTTTGACAGAAAACACAGCTGTTTTTTCCAAAGTGCCTGTCTGTACATTTTGGCCTCTAGCTCAGCCGGCACCTAGGGAAACCTACCAAACCTGTGCGTTTTTGAAAACTAGAGACCTAGGGGAATCCATGATGGGGTGACTTGAGGGGCTCTGACCTGGTTCTGTTACCCAGAATCCTTTGCAAACCTCAAAAAGTGGTTAAAAAAACAAGTTTTCCTCACATTTCGGTGACAGAAAGTTCTGGAATCTGAGAGGAGCCACAAGTTTCCTTCCACCCAGCGTTCCCCCAAGTCTCCCGATAAAAATTATACCTCACTTGTGTGGGTAGGCCTAGTGCCCGCGACAGGAAATGCCCCAAAACACAACGTGGACACATCCCATTTTTTGACAGAAAACACAGCTGTTTTTTCCAAAGTGCCTCCCTGTACATTTTGGCCTCTAGCTCAGCCGGCACCTAGGGAAACCTACCAAACCTGTGCATTTTTGAAAACTAGAGACCTAGGGGAATCCAAGATGGGGTGACTTGTGGGGCTCTGACCAGGTTCTGTTACCCAGAATCCTTTGCAAACCTCAAAACGTGGCTAAAAAAACACGCTTTCCTCACATTTCGGTGACAGAAAGTTCTGGAATCTGAGAGGAGCCACAAATTTCCTTCCACCCAGCGTTCCCCCAAGTCTCCCGATAAAAATTATACCTCACTTGTGTGGGTAGGCATAGCGCCCACGACAGGAAATGCCCCAAAACACAACGTGGACACATCACATTTTTTGACAGAATACAGAGCTGTTTTTTGCAAAGTGCCTACCTGTAGATTTTGGCCTCTAGCTCAGCCGGCACATAGGGAAACCTACCAAACCTGTGCATTTTTGAAAACTAGAGACCTAGGGGAATCCAAGATGGGGTGACTTGTGGGGCTCTGACCAGGTTCTGTTACCCAGAATCCTTTGCAAACCTCAAAAAGTGGCTAAAAAACAAGTTTTCCTCACATTTCGGTGACAGAAAGTTCTGGAATCTGAGAGGAGCCACAAATTTCCTTCCACCCAGCGTTCCCCCAAGTCTCCCGATAAAAATGATACCTCACTTGTGTGGGTAGGCCTAGTGCCCGCGACAGGAAATGCCCCAAAACACAACGTGGACACATCCCATTTTTTGACAGAAAACACAGCTGTTTTTTCCAAAGTGCCTGCCTGTACATTTTGGCCTCTAGCTCAGCCGGCACCTAGGGAAACCTACCAAACCTGTGCATTTTTTAAAACTAGAGACCTAGGGGAATCCAAGATGGGGTGACTTGAGGGGCTCTGACCTGGTTCTGTTACCCAGAATCCTTTGCAAACCTCAAAAAGTGGTTCAAAAAACAAGTTTTCCTCACATTTCGGTGACAGAAAGTTCTGGAATCTGAGAGGAGCCACAAGTTTCCTTCCACCCAGCGTTCCCCCAAGTCTCCCGATAAAAATGATACCTCACTTGTGTGGGTAGGCCTAGTGCCCGCGACAGGAAATGCCCCAAAACACAACGTGGACACATCCCATTTTTTGACAGAAAACACAGCTGTTTTTTCCAAAGTGCCTGCCTGTACATTTTGGCCTCTAGCTCAGCCGGCACCTAGGGAAACCTACCAAACCTGTGCATTTTTGAAAACTAGAGACCTAGGGGAATCCAAGATGGGGTGACTTGTGGGGCTCTGACCATGTTCTGTTACCCAGAATCCTTTGCAAACCTCAAAACGTGGCTAATAAAACACGTTTTCCTCTCATTTCGGTGACAGAAAGTTCTGGAATCTGGGAGGAGCCACAAATTTCCTTCCACCCAGCGTTCCCCCAAGTCTCCCGATAAAAATGATACCTCACTTGTGTGGGTAGGCCTAGCGCCCGCGACAGGAATTGCCCCAAAACACAACGTGGACACATCACATTTTTTGACAGAATGCAGAGCTGTTTTTTGCAAAGTGCCTACCTGTAGATTTTGGCCTCTAGCTCAGCCGGCACATAGGGAAACCTACCAAACCTGTGCAATTTTTAAAACTAGAGACCTAGGGGAATCCAAGATGGGGTGACTTGTGGGGCTCTGACCAGGTTCTGTTACCCAGAATCCTTTGCAAACCTCAAAAAGTTGCTAAAAAAACAAGTTTTCCTCACATTTCGTTGACAGAAAGTTCTGGAATCTGAGAGGAGCCACAAATTTCCTTCCACCCAGCGTTCCCCCAAGTCTCCCGATACAAATGATACCTCACTTGTGTGGGTAGGCCTAGTGCCCGCGACAGGAAATGCCCCAAAACACAACGTGGACACATCCCATTTTTTGACAGAAAACACAGCTGTTTTTTCCAAAGTGCCTACCTGTAGATTTTGGCCTCTAGCTCAGCCGGCACATAGGGAAACCTACCAAACCTGTGCATTTTTGAAAACTAGAGACCTAGGGGAATCCAAGATGGGGTGACTTGAGGGGCTCTGACCAGGTTCTGTTACCCAGAATCCTTTGCAAACCTTAAAAAGTGGTTAAAAAACAAGTTTTCCTCACATTTTGGTGACAGAAAGTTCTGTAATCTGAGAGGAGCCACAAGTTTCCTTCCACCCAGCGTTCCCCTAAGTCTCCCGATAAAAATTATACCTCACTTGTGTGGGTAGGCCTAGTGCCCGCGACAGGAAATGCCCCAAAACACAACGTGGACACATCCCATTTTTTGACAGAAAACACACCTGTTTTTTCCAAAGTGCCTGCCTGTACATTTTGGCCTCTAGCTCAGCCGGCACCTATGGAAACCTACCAAACCTGTGCATTTCTTAAAACTAGAGACCTAGGGGAATCCAAGATGGGGTGACTTGTGGGGCTCTGACCAGATTCTGTTACCAAGAATCCTTTGCAAACCTTAAAACGTGGCTAAAAAAACACGTCTTCCTCACATTTCGGTGACAGAAAGTTCTGGAATCTGAGAGGAGCCACAAATTTCCTTCCACAAAGCGTTCCCCCAAGTCTCCCGATAAAAATTATACCTCACTTGTGTGGGTAGGCCTAGCGCCCACAACAGGAAATGCCCCAAAACACAACGTGGACACATCACATTTTTTGACAGACTACAGAGCTGTTTTTTGCAAAGTGCCTAACTGTAGATTATGGCCTCTAGCTCAGCCGGCACATAGGGAAACCTACCAAACCTGTGCATTTTTGAAAACTAGAGACCTAGGGGAATCCAAGATGGGGTGACTTGTGGGGCTCTAACCAGGTTCTGTTACCCAGAATCCTTTGCAAACCTCAAACAGTGGTTAAAAAAACAAGTTTTCCTCACATTTCGGTGACAGAAAGTTCTGGAATCTGAGAGGAGCCACAAGTTTCCTTCCACCCAGCGTTCCCCCAAGTCTCCCGATAAAAATTATACCTCACTTGTGTGGGTAGGCCTAGTGCCCGCGACAGGAAATGCCCCAAAACACAACGTGGACACATCCCATTTTTTGACGGAAAACACAGCTGTTTTTTCCAAAGTGCCTGCCTGTACATTTTGGCCTCTAGCTCAGCCGGCACCTAGGGAAACCTACCAAACCTGTGCATTTTTGAAAACTAGAGACCTAGGGGAATCCAAGATGGGGTGACTTGTGGGGCTCTGACCAGGTTCTGTTACCCAGAATCCTTTGCAAACCTCAAAACGTGGCTAAAAAAACACGTTTTCCTCTCATTTCGGTGACAGAAAGTTCTGGAATCTGGGAGGAGCCACAAATGTCCTTCCACCCAGCGTTCCCCCAAGTCTCCAGATAAAAATGATACCTCACTTGAGTGGGTAGGCCTAGCGCCCGCGACAGGAGATGCCCCAAAACACAACGTGGACACATCACATTTTTTGACAGAAAACACAGCTGTTTTTTCCAAAGTGCCTACCTGTAGATTTTGGCCTCTAGCTCAGCCGGCACATAGGGAAACCTACCAAACCTGTGCATTTTTGAAAACTAGAGACCTAGGGGAATCCAAGATGGGGTGACTTGAGGGGCTCTGACCAGGTTCTGTTACCCAGAATCCTTTGCAAACCTTACAAAGTGGTAAAAAACAAGTTTTCCTCACATTTCGTTGACAGAAAGTTCTGTAATCTGAGAGGAGCCACAAGTTTCCTTCCACCCAGCGTTCCCCTAAGTCTCCCGATAAAAAATATCCCTCACTTGTGTGGGTAGGCCTAGTGCCCGCGACAGGAAATGCCCCAAAACACAACGTGGACACATCCCATTTTTTGACAGAAAACACAGCTGTTTTTTCCAAAGTGCCTGCCTGTACATTTTGGCCTCTAGCTCAGCCGGCACCTAGGGAAACCTACCAAACCTTTGCATTTTTTTAAACTAGAGACCTAGGGGAATCCAAGATGGGGTGACTTGTGGGGCTCTGACCAGGTTCTGTTACCCAGAATCCTTTGCAAACCTCAAAACGTGGCTAAAAAAACACGTTTTCCTCTCATTTCGGTGACAGAAAGTTCTGGAATCTGGGAGGAGCCACAAATTTCCTTCCACCCAGCGTTCCCCCAAGTCTCCCCATAAAAATGATACCTCACTTGTGTGGGTAGGCCTAGCGCCCGCGACAGGAAATGCCCCAAAACACAACGTGGACACATCACATTTTTTGACAGAATACAGAGCTGTTTTTTGCAAAGTGCCTACCTGTAGATTTTGGTCTCTAGCTCAGCCGGCACATTGGGAAACCTACCAAACCGGTGCATTTTTGAAAACTAGAGACCTAGGGGAATCCAAGATGGGGTGACTTGTGGGGCTCTGACCAGGTTCTGTTACCCAGAATCCTTTGCAAACCTCAAAAAGTGGCTAAAAAAACAAGTTTTCCTCACATTTAGTCGACAGAAAGTTCTGGAATCTGAGAGGAGCCACAAATTTCCTTCCACCCAGCGTTCCCCCAAGTCTCCCGATACAAATGATACCTCACTTGTGTGGGTAGGCCTAGTGCCCGCGACAGGAAATGCCCCAAAACACAACGTGGACACATCCCATTTTTTGACAGAAAAACACAGCTGTTTTCTCCAAAGTCCCTACCTGTAGATTTTGGCCTCTAGCTCAGCCGGCACCTAGGGAAACCTACCAAACCTGTGCATTTTTTAAAACTAGAGACCTAGGGGAATCCAAGATGGGGTGACTTGAGGGGCTCTGACCAGGTTCTGTTACCCAGAATCCTTTGCAAACCTTAAAAAGTGGTTAAAAAACAAGTTTTCCTCACATTTCGGTGACAGAAAGTTCTGGAATCTGAGAGGAGCCACAAGTTTCCTTCCACCCAGCGTTCCCCTAAGTCTCCCGATAAAAATTATACCACACTTGTGTGGGTAGGCCTAGTGCCCGCGACAGGAAATGCCCCAAAACACAACGTGGACACATCCCATTTTTTGACAGAAAACACAGCTGTTTTTTCCAAAGTGCCTGTCTGTACATTTTGGCCTCTAGCTCAGCCGGCACCTAGGGAAACCTACCAAACCTGTGCGTTTTTGAAAACTAGAGACCTAGGGGAATCCATGATGGGGTGACTTGAGGGGCTCTGACCTGGTTCTGTTACCCAGAATCCTTTGCAAACCTCAAAAAGTGGTTAAAAAAACAAGTTTTCCTCACATTTCGGTGACAGAAAGTTCTGGAATCTGAGAGGAGCCACAAGTTTCCTTCCACCCAGCGTTCCCCCAAGTCTCCCGATAAAAATTATACCTCACTTGTGTGGGTAGGCCTAGTGCCCGCGACAGGAAATGCCCCAAAACACAACGTGGACACATCCCATTTTTTGACGGAAAACACAGCTGTTTTTTCCAAAGTGCCTGCCTGTACATTTTGGCCTCTAGCTCAGCCGGCACCTAGGGAAACCTACCAAACCTGTGCATTTTTGAAAACTAGAGACCTAGGGGAATCCAAGATGGGGTGACTTGTGGGGCTCTGACCAGGTTCTGTTACCCAGAATCCTTTGCAAACCTCAAAACGTGGCTAAAAAAACACGTTTTCCTCTCATTTCGGTGACAGAAAGTTCTGGAATCTGAGAGGAGCCACAAGTTTCCTTCCACCCAGCGTTCCCCTAAGTCTCCCGATAAAAATTATACCACACTTGTGTGGGTAGGCCTAGTGCCCGCGACAGGAAATGCCCCAAAACACAACGTGGACACATCCCATTTTTTGACAGAAAACACAGCTGTTTTTTCCAAAGTGCCTGTCTGTACATTTTGGCCTCTAGCTCAGCCGGCACCTAGGGAAACCTACCAAACCTGTGCGTTTTTGAAAACTAGAGACCTAGGGGAATCCATGATGGGGTGACTTGAGGGGCTCTGACCTGGTTCTGTTACCCAGAATCCTTTGCAAACCTCAAAAAGTGGTTAAAAAAACAAGTTTTCCTCACATTTCGGTGACAGAAAGTTCTGGAATCTGAGAGGAGCCACAAGTTTCCTTCCACCCAGCGTTCCCCCAAGTCTCCCGATAAAAATTATACCTCACTTGTGTGGGTAGGCCTAGTGCCCGCGACAGGAAATGCCCCAAAACACAACGTGGACACATCCCATTTTTTGACAGAAAACACAGCTGTTTTTTCCAAAGTGCCTGCCTGTACATTTTGGCCTCTAGCTCAGCCGGCACCTAGGGAAACCTACCAAACCTGTGCATTTTTTAAAACTAGAGACCTAGGGGAATCCAAGATGGGGTGACTTGTGGGGCTCTGACCAGGTTCTGTTACCCAGAATCCTTTGCAAACCTCAAAACGTGGCTAAAAAAACACGTTTTCCTCACATTTCGGTGACAGAAAGTTCTGGAATCTGAGAGGAGCCACAAATTTCCTTCCACCCAGCGTTCCCCTAAGTCTCCCGATAAAAATTATACCTCACTTGTGTGGGTAGGCCTAGCGCCCACGACAGGAAATGCCCCAAAACACAACGTGGACACATCACATTTTTTGACAGAATACAGAGCTGTTTTTTGCAAAGTGCCTACCTGTAGATTTTGGCCTCTAGCTCAGCCGGCACATAGGGAAACCTACCAAACCTGTGCATTTTTGAAAACTAGAGACCTAGGGGAATCCAAGATGGGGTGACTTGTGGGGCTCTGACCAGGTTCTGTTACCCAGAATCCTTTGCAAACCTCAAAAAGTGGCTAAAAAACAAGTTTTCCTCACATTTCGGTGACAGAAAGTTCTGGAATCTGAGAGGAGCCACAAATTTCCTTCCACCCAGCGTTCCCCCAAGTCTCCCGATAAAAATGATACCTCACTTGTGTGGGTAGGCCTAGTGCCCGCGACAGGAAATGCCCCAAAACACAACGTGGACACATCCCATTTTTTGACAGAAAACACAGCTGTTTTTTCCAAAGTGCCTGCCTGTACATTTTGGCCTCTAGCTCAGCCGGCACCTAGGGGAACCTACCAAACCTGTGCATTTTTGAAAACTAGAGACCTAGGGGAATCCAAGATGGGGTGACTTGTGGGGCTCTGACCAGGTTCTGTTACCCAGAATCCTTTGCAAACCTCAAAAAGTGGCTAAAAAACAAGTTTTCCTCACATTTCGGTGACAGAAAGTTCTGGAATCTGAGAGGAGCCACAAATTTCCTTCCACCCAGCGTTCCCCCAAGTCTCCCGATAAAAATGATACCTCACTTGTGTGGGTAGGCCTAGTGCCCGCGACAGGAAATGCCCCAAAACACAACGTGGACACATCCCATTTTTTGACAGAAAACACAGCTGTTTTTTCCAAAGTGCCTGCCTGTACATTTTGGCCTCTAGCTCAGCCGGCACCTAGGGAAACCTACCAAACCTGTGCATTTTTTAAAACTAGAGACCTAGGGGAATCCAAGATGGGGTGACTTGAGGGGCTCTGACCTGGTTCTGTTACCCAGAATCCTTTGCAAACCTCAAAAAGTGGTTCAAAAAACAAGTTTTCCTCACATTTCGGTGACAGAAAGTTCTGGAATCTGAGAGGAGCCACAAGTTTCCTTCCACCCAGCGTTCCCCCAAGTCTCCCGATAAAAATGATACCTCACTTGTGTGGGTAGGCCTAGTGCCCGCGACAGGAAATGCCCCAAAACACAACGTGGACACATCCCATTTTTTGACAGAAAACACAGCTGTTTTTTCCAAAGTGCCTGCCTGTACATTTTGGCCTCTAGCTCAGCCGGCACCTAGGGAAACCTACCAAACCTGTGCATTTTTGAAAACTAGAGACCTAGGGGAATCCAAGATGGGGTGACTTGTGGGGCTCTGACCATGTTCTGTTACCCAGAATCCTTTGCAAACCTCAAAACGTGGCTAATAAAACACGTTTTCCTCTCATTTCGGTGACAGAAAGTTCTGGAATCTGGGAGGAGCCACAAATTTCCTTCCACCCAGCGTTCCCCCAAGTCTCCCGATAAAAATGATACCTCACTTGTGTGGGTAGGCCTAGCGCCCGCGACAGGAATTGCCCCAAAACACAACGTGGACACATCACATTTTTTGACAGAATGCAGAGCTGTTTTTTGAAAAGTGCCTACCTGTAGATTTTGGCCTCTAGCTCAGCCGGCACATATTGAAACCTACCAAACCGGTGCAATTTTTAAAACTAGAGACCTAGGGGAATCCAAGATGGGGTGACTTGTGGGGCTCTGACCAGGTTCTGTTACCCAGAATCCTTTGCAAACCTCAAAAAGTTGCTAAAAAAACAAGTTTTCTTCACATTTCGTTGACAGAAAGTTCTGGAATCTGAGAGGAGCCACAAATTTCCTTCCACCCAGCGTTCCCCCAAGTCTCCCGATACAAATGATACCTCACTTGTGTGGGTAGGCCTAGTGCCCGCGACAGGAAATGCCCCAAAACACAACGTGGACAACTCCCATTTTTTGACAGAAAACACAGCTGTTTTTTCCAAAGTGCCTACCTGTAGATTTTGGCCTCTAGCTCAGCCGGCACATAGGGAAACCTACCAAACCTGTGCATTTTTGAAAAATAGAGACCTAGGGGAATCCAAGATGGGGTGACTTGAGGGGCTCTGACCAGGTTCTGTTACCCAGAATCCTTTGCAAACCTTAAAAAGTGGTTAAAAAACAAGTTTTCCTCACATTTTGGTGACAGAAAGTTCTGTAATCTGAGAGGAGCCACAAGTTTCCTTCCACCCAGCGTTCCCCTAAGTCTCCCGATAAAAATTATACCACACTTGTGTGGGTAGGCCTAGTGCCCGCGACAGGAAATGCCCCAAAACACAACGTGGACACATCCCATTTTTTGACAGAAAACACAGCTGTTTTTTCCAAAGTGCCTGTCTGTACATTTTGGCCTCTAGCTCAGCCGGCACCTAGGGAAACCTACCAAACCTGTGCGTTTTTGAAAACTAGAGACCTAGGGGAATCCATGATGGGGTGACTTGAGGGGCTCTGACCTGGTTCTGTTACCCAGAATCCTTTGCAAACCTCAAAAAGTGGTTAAAAAAACAAGTTTTCCTCACATTTCGGTGACAGAAAGTTCTGGAATCTGAGAGGAGCCACAAGTTTCCTTCCACCCAGCGTTCCCCCAAGTCTCCCGATAAAAATTATACCTCACTTGTGTGGGTAGGCCTAGTGCCCGCGACAGGAAATGCCCCAAAACACAACGTGGACACATCCCATTTTTTGACAGAAAACACAGCTGTTTTTTCCAAAGTGCCTGTCTGTACATTTTGGCCTCTAGCTCAGCCGGCACCTAGGGAAACCTACCAAACCTGTGCGTTTTTGAAAACTAGAGACCTAGGGGAATCCATGATGGGGTGACTTGAGGGGCTCTGACCTGGTTCTGTTACCCAGAATCCTTTGCAAACCTCAAAAAGTGGTTAAAAAAACAAGTTTTCCTCACATTTCGGTGACAGAAAGTTCTGGAATCTGAGAGGATCCACAAGTTTCCTTCCACCCAGCGTTCCCCCAAGTCTCCCGATAAAAATTATACCTCACTTGTGTGGGTAGGCCTAGTGCCCGCGACAGGAAATGCCCCAAAACACAACGTGGACACATCCCATTTTTTGACAGAAAACACAGCTGTTTTTTCCAAAGTGCCTGCCTGTACATTTTGGCCTCTAGCTCAGCCGGCACCTAGGGAAACCTACCAAACCTGTGCATTTTTTAAAACTAGAGACCTAGGGGAATCCAAGATGGGGTGACTTGTGGGGCTCTGACCAGGTTCTGTTACCCAGAATCCTTTGCAAACCTCAAAACGTGGCTAAAAAAACACGTTTTCCTCACATTTCGGTGACAGAAAGTTCTGGAATCTGAGAGGAGCCACAAATTTCCTTCCACCCAGCGTTCCCCCAAGTCTCCCGATAAAAATTATACCTCACTTGTGTGGGTAGGCCTAGCGCCCACGACAGGAAATGCCCCAAAACACAACGTGGACACATCACATTTTTTGACAGAATACAGAGCTGTTTTTTGCAAAGTGCCTACCTGTAGATTTTGGCCTCTAGCTCAGCCGGCACATAGGGAAACCTACCAAACCTGTGCATTTTTGAAAACTAGAGACCTAGGGGAATCCAAGATGGGGTGACTTGTGGGGCTCTGACCAGGTTCTGTTACCCAGAATCCTTTGCAAACCTCAAAAAGTGGCTAAAAAACAAGTTTTCCTCACATTTCGGTGACAGAAAGTTCTGGAATCTGAGAGGAGCCACAAATTTCCTTCCACCCAGCGTTCCCCCAAGTCTCCCGATAAAAATGATACCTCACTTGTGTGGGTAGGCCTAGTGCCCGCGACAGGAAATGCCCCAAAACACAACGTGGACACATCCCATTTTTTGACAGAAAACACAGCTGTTTTTTCCAAAGTGCCTGCCTGTACATTTTGGCCTCTAGCTCAGCCGGCACCTAGGGAAACCTACCAAACCTGTGCATTTTTTAAAACTAGAGACCTAGGGGAATCCAAGATGGGGTGACTTGAGGGGCTCTGACCTGGTTCTGTTACCCAGAATCCTTTGCAAACCTCAAAAAGTGGTTCAAAAAACAAGTTTTCCTCACATTTCGGTGACAGAAAGTTCTGGAATCTGAGAGGAGCCACAAGTTTCCTTCCACCCAGCGTTCCCCCAAGTCTCCCGATAAAAATGATACCTCACTTGTGTGGGTAGGCCTAGTGCCCGCGACAGGAAATGCCCCAAAACACAACGTGGACACATCCCATTTTTTGACAGAAAACACAGCTGTTTTTTCCAAAGTGCCTGCCTGTACATTTTGGCCTCTAGCTCAGCCGGCACCTAGGGGAACCTACCAAACCTGTGCATTTTTGAAAACTAGAGACCTAGGGGAATCCAAGATGGGGTGACTTGTGGGGCTCTGACCATGTTCTGTTACCCAGAATCCTTTGCAAACCTCAAAACGTGGCTAATAAAACACGTTTTCCTCTCATTTCGGTGACAGAAAGTTCTGGAATCTGGGAGGAGCCACAAATTTCCTTCCACCCAGCGTTCCCCCAAGTCTCCCGATAAAAATGATACCTCACTTGTGTGGGTAGGCCTAGCGCCCGCGACAGGAATTGCCCCAAAACACAACGTGGACACATCACATTTTTTGACAGAATGCAGAGCTGTTTTTTGCAAAGTGCCTACCTGTAGATTTTGGCCTCTAGCTCAGCCGGCACATATTGAAACCTACCAAACCGGTGCAATTTTTAAAACTAGAGACCTAGGGGAATCCAAGATGGGGTGACTTGTGGGGCTCTGACCAGGTTCTGTTACCCAGAATCCTTTGCAAACCTTAAAAAGTGGTTAAAAAACAAGTTTTCATCACATTTTGGTGACAGAAAGTTCTGTAATCTGAGAGGAGCCACAAGTTTCCTTCCACCCAGCGTTCCCCTAAGTCTCCCGATAAAAATTATACCACACTTGTGTGGGTAGGCCTAGTGCCCGCGACAGGAAATGCCCCAAAACACAACGTGGACACATCCCATTTTTTGACAGAAAACACAGCTGTTTTTTCCAAAGTGCCTACCTGTAGATTTTGGCCTCTAGCTCAGCCGGCACATAGGGAAACCTACCAAACCTGTGCATTTTTGAAAAATAGAGACCTAGGGGAATCCAAGATGGGGTGACTTGAGGGGCTCTGACCAGGTTCTGTTACCCAGAATCCTTTGCAAACCTTAAAAAGTGGTTAAAAAACAAGTTTTCCTCACATTTTGGTGACAGAAAGTTCTGTAATCTGAGAGGAGCCACAAGTTTCCTTCCACCCAGCGTTCCCCTAAGTCTCCCGATAAAAATTATACCACACTTGTGTGGGTAGGCCTAGTGCCCGCGACAGGAAATGCCCCAAAACACAACGTGGACACATCCCATTTTTTGACAGAAAACACAGCTGTTTTTTCCAAAGTGCCTACCTGTAGATTTTGGCCTCTAGCTCAGCCGGCACATAGGGAAACCTACCAAACCTGTGCATTTTTGAAAAATAGAGACCTAGGGGAATCCAAGATGGGGTGACGTGAGGGGCTCTGACCAGGTTCTGTTACCCAGAATCCTTTGCAAACCTTAAAAAGTGGTTAAAAAACAAGTTTTCCTCACATTTTGGTGACAGAAAGTTCTGTAATCTGAGAGGAGCCACAAGTTTCCTTCCACCCAGCGTTCCCCTAAGTCTCCCGATAAAAATTATACCTCACTTGTGTGGGTAGGCCTAGTGCCCGCGACAGGAAATGCCCCAAAACACAACGTGGACACATTCCATTTTTTGACAGAAAACACACCTGTTTTTTCCAAAGTGCCTGCCTGTACATTTTGGCCTCTAGCTCAGCCGGCACCTATGGAAACCTACCAAACCTGTGCATTTCTTAAAACTAGAGACCTAGGGGAATCCAAGATGGGGTGACTTGTGGGGCTCTGACCAGGTTCTGTTACCAAGAATCCTTTGCAAACCTTAAAACGTGGCTAAAAAAACACGTCTTCCTCACATTTCGGTGACAGAAAGTTCTGGAATCTGAGAGGAGCCACAAATTTCCTTCCACAAAGCGTTCCCCCAAGTCTCCCGATAAAAATTATACCTCACTTGTGTGGGTAGGCCTAGCGCCCACAACAGGAAATGCCCCAAAACACAACGTGGACACATCACATTTTTTGACAGACTACAGAGCTGTTTTTTGCAAAGTGCCTACCTGTAGATTTTGGCCTCTAGCTCAGCCGGCACATAGGGAAACCTACCAAACCTGTGCATTTTTGAAAACTAGAGACCTAGGGGAATCCAAGATGGGGTGACTTGTGGGGCTCTAACCAGGTTCTGTTACCCAGAATCCTTTGCAAACCTCAAAACGTGGCTAAAAAAACACATTTTCCTCACATTTCGGTGACAGAAAGTTCTGGAATCTGAGAGGAGCCACAAATTTCCTTCCACAAAGCGTTCCCCCAAGTCTCCCGAATAAAATTATACCTCACTTGTGTGGGTAGGCCTAGCGCCCACGACAGGAAATGCCCCAAAACACAACGTGGACACATCACATTTTTTGACAGACTACAGAGCTGTTTTTTGCAAAGTGCCTACCTGTAGATTTTGGCCTCTAGCTCAGCCGGCACATAGGGAAACCTACCAAACCTGTGCATTTTTTAAAACTAGAGACCTAGGGGAATCCATGATGGGGTGACTTGAGGGGCTCTGACCTGGTTCTGTTACCCAGAATCCTTTGCAAACCTCAAAAAGTGGTTAAAAAAACAAGTTTTCCTCACATTTCGGTGACAGAAAGTTCTGGAATCTGAGAGGAGCCACAAGTTTCCTTCCACCCAGCGTTCCCCCAAGTCTCCCGATAAAAATTATACCTCACTTGTGTGGGTAGGCCTAGTGCCCGCGACAGGAAATGCCCCAAAACACAACGTGGACACATCCCATTTTTTGACAGAAAACACAGCTGTTTTTTCCAAAGTGCCTGCCTGTACATTTTGGCCTCTAGCTCAGCCGGCACCTAGGGAAACCTACCAAACCTGTGCATTTTTTAAAACTAGAGACCTAGGGGAATCCAAGATGGGGTGACTTGTGGGGCTCTGACCAGGTTCTGTTACCCAGAATCCTTTGCAAACCTCAAAACGTGGCTAAAAAAACACGTTTTCCTCACATTTCGGTGACAGAAAGTTCTGGAATCTGAGAGGAGCCACAAATTTCCTTCCACCCAGCGTTCCCCCAAGTCTCCCGATAAAAATTATACCTCACTTGTGTGGGTAGGCCTAGCGCCCACGACAGGAAATGCCCCAAAACACAACGTGGACACATCACATTTTTTGACAGAATACAGAGCTGTTTTTTGCAAAGTGCCTACCTGTAGATTTTGGCCTCTAGCTCAGCCGGCACATAGGGAAACCTACCAAACCTGTGCATTTTTGAAAACTAGAGACCTAGGGTAATCCAAGATGGGGTGACTTGTGGGGCTCTGACCAGGTTCTGTTACCCAGAATCCTTTGCAAACCTCAAAAAGTGGCTAAAAAACAAGTTTTCCTCACATTTCGGTGACAGAAAGTTCTGGAATCTGAGAGGAGCCACAAGTTTCCTTCCACCCAGCGTTCCCCCAAGTCTCCAGATAAAAATTATACCTCACTTGAGTGGGTAGGCCTAGCGCCCGCGACAGGAGATGCCCCAAAACACAACGTGGACACATCACATTTTTTGACAGAAAACACAGCTGTTTTTTCCAAAGTGCCTACCTGTAGATTTTGGCCTCTAGCTCAGCCGGCACATAGGGAAACCTACCAAACCTGTGCATTTTTGAAAACTAGAGACCTAGGGGAATCCAAGATGGGGTGACTTGAGGGGCTCTGACCAGGTTCTGTTACCCAGAATCCTTTGCAAACCTTACAAAGTGGTTAAAAAACAAGTTTTCCTCACATTTCGTTGACAGAAAGTTCTGTAATCTGAGAGGAGCCACAAGTTTCCTTCCACCCAGCGTTCCCCTAAGTCTCCCGATAAAAAATATCCCTCACTTGTGTGGGTAGGCCTAGTGCCCGCGACAGGAAATGCCCCAAAACACAACGTGGACACATCCCATTTTTTGACAGAAAACACAGCTGTTTTTTCCAAAGTGCCTGCCTGTACATTTTGGCCTCTAGCTCAGCCGGCACCTAGGGAAACCTACCAAACCTTTGCATTTTTTTAAACTAGAGACCTAGGGGAATCCAAGATGGGGTGACTTGTGGGGCTTTGACCAGGTTCTGTTACCCAGAATCCTTTGCAAACCTCAAAACGTGGCTAAAAAAACACATTTTCCTCACATTTCGGTGACAGAAAGTTCTGGAATCTGAGAGGAGCCACAAATTTCCTTCCACAAAGCGTTCCCCCAAGTCTCCCGAATAAAATTATACCTCACTTGTGTGGGTAGGCCTAGCGCCCACGACAGGAAATGCCCCAAAACACAACGTGGACACATCACATTTTTTGACAGACTACAGAGCTGTTTTTTGCAAAGTGCCTACCTGTAGATTTTGGCCTCTAGCTCAGCCGGCACATAGGGAAACCTACCAAACCTGTGCATTTTTTAAAACTAGAGACCTAGGGGAATCCAAGATGGGGTGACTTGTGGGGCTCTAACCAGGTTCTGTTACCCAGAATCCTTTGCAAACCTCAAAAAGTGGTTAAAAAAACAAGTTTTCCTCACATTTCGGTGACAGAAAGTTCTGGAATCTGAGAGGAGCCACAAGTTTCCTTCCACCCAGCGTTCCCCCAAGTCTCCCGATAAAAATTATACCTCACTTGTGTGGGTAGGCCTAGTGCCCGCGACAGGAAATGCTCCAAAACACAACGTGGACACATCCCATTTTTTGACAGAAAACACAGCTGTTTTTTCCAAAGTGCCTGCCTGTACATTTTGGCCTCTAGCTCAGCCGGCACCTAGGGAAACCTACCAAACCTGTGCATTTTTTTAAACTAGAGACCTAGGGGAATCCAAGATGGGGTGACTTGTGGGGCTCTGACCAGGTTCTGTTACCCAGAATCCTTTGCAAACCTCAAAACGTGGCTAAAAAAACACGTTTTCCTCTCATTTCGGTGACAGAAAGTTCTGGAATTTGGGAGGAGCCACAAATTTCCTTCCACCCAGCGTTCCCCCAAGTCTCCCCATAAAAATGATACCTCACTTGTGTGGGTAGGCCTAGCGCCCGCGACAGGAAATGCCCCAAAACACAACGTGGACACATCACATTTTTTGACAGAATACAGAGCTGTTTTATGCAAAGTGCCTACCTGTAGATTTTGGTCTCTAGCTCAGCCGGCACATTGGGAAACCTACCAAACCGGTGCATTTTTGAAAACTAGAGACCTAGGGGAATCCAAGATGGGGTGACTTGTGGGGCTCTGACCAGGTTCTGTTACCCAGAATCCTTTGCAAACCTCAAAAAGTGGCTAAAAAAACAAGTTTTCCTCACATTTCGTTGACAGAAAGTTCTGGAATCTGAGAGGAGCCACAAATTTCCTTCCACCCAGCGTTCCCCCAAGTCTCCCGATACAAATGATACCTCACTTGTGTGGGTAGGCCTATTGCCCGCGACAGGAAATGCCCCAAAACACAACGTGGACACATCCCATTTTTTGACAGAAAAACACAGCTGTTTTCTCCAAAGTGCCTACCTGTAGATTTTGGCCTCTAGCTCAGCCGGCACATAGGGAAACCTACCAAACCTGTGCATTTTTTAAAACTAGAGACCTAGGGGAATCCAAGATGGGGTGACTTGAGGGGCTCTGACCAGGTTCTGTTACCCAGAATCCTTTGCAAACCTCAAAAAGTGGCTAAAAAACAAGTTTTCCTCACATTTCGGTGACAGAAAGTTCTGGAATCTGAGAAGAGCCACAAATTCCCTTTCACCCAGCGTTCCCCCAAGTCTCCTGATAAAAATGATACCTCACTTGTGTGGGTAGGCCTAGTGCCCGCGACAGGAAATGCCCCAAAACACAACGTGGACACATCCCATTTTTTGACAGAAAACACAGCTGTTTTTTCCAAAGTGCCTGTCTGTACATTTTGGCCTCTAGCTCAGCCGGCACCTAGGGAAACCTACCAAACCTGTGCATTTTTGAAAACTAGAGACCTAAGGGAATCCAAGATGGGGTGACTTGTGGGGCTCTGACCAGGTTCTGTTACCCAGAATCCTTTGCAAACCTCAAAACGTGGCTAAAAAAACACGTTTTCCTCACATTTCGGTGACAGAAAGTTCTGGAATCTGAGAGGAGCCACAAATTTCCTTCCACCCAGCGTTCCCCCAAGTCTCCCGATAAAAATTATACCTCACTTGTGTGGGTAGGCCTAGCGCCCACGACAGGAAATGCCCCAAAACACAACGTGGACACATCACATTTTTTGACAGAATACAGAGCTGTTTTTTGCAAAGTGCCTACCTGTAGATTTTGGCCTCTAGCTCAGCCGGCACATAGGGAAACCTACCAAACCTGTGCATTTTTGAAAACTAGAGACCTAGGGGAATCCAAGATGGGGTGACTTGTGGGGCTCTGACCAGGTTCTGTTACCCAGAATCCTTTGCAAACCTCAAAAAGTGGCTAAAAAACAAGTTTTCCTCACATTTCGGTGACAGAAAGTTCTGGAATCTGAGAAGAGCCACAAATTCCCTTTCACCCAGCGTTCCCCCAAGTCTCCTGATAAAAATGATACCTCACTTGTGTGGGTAGGCCTAGTGCCCGCGACAGGAAATGCCCCAAAACACAACGTGGACACATCCCATTTTTTGACAGAAAACACAGCTGTTTTTTCCAAAGTGCCTGCCTGTACATTTTGGCCTCTAGCTCAGCCGGCACCTAGGGAAACCTACCAAACCTGTGCATTTTTTAAAACTAGAGATCTAGGGGAATCCAAGATGGGGTGACTTGAGGGGCTCTGACCTGGTTCTGTTACCCAGAATCCTTTGCAAACCTCAAAACGTGGTTCAAAAAACAAGTTTTCCTCACATTTCGGTGACAGAAAGTTCTGGAATCTGAGAGGAGCCACAAGTTTCCTTCCACCCAGCGTTCCCCCAAGTCTCCCGATAAAAATGATACCTCACATGTGTGGGTAGGCCTAGTGCCCGCGACAGGAAATGCCCCAAAACACAACGTGGACACATCCCATTTTTTGACAGAAAACACAGCTGTTTTTTCCAAAGTGCCTGCCTGTACATTTTGGCCTCTAGCTCAGCCGGCACCTAGGGAAACCTACCAAACCTGTGCATTTTTGAAAACTAGAGACCTAGGGGAATCCAAGATGGGGTGACTTGTGGGGCTCTGACCATGTTCTGTTACCCAGAATCCTTTGCAAACCTCAAAACGTGGCTAATAAAACACGTTTTCCTCTCATTTCGGTGACAGAAAGTTCTGGAATCTGGGAGGAGCCACAAATTTCCTTCCACCCCGCGTTCCCCCAAGTCTCCCGATAAAAATGATACCTCACTTGTGTGGGTAGGCCTAGCGCCCGCGACAGGAATTGCCCCAAAACACAACGTGGACACATCACATTTTTTGACAGAATGCAGAGCTGTTTTTTGCAAAGTGCCTACCTGTAGATTTTGGCCTCTAGCTCAGCCGGCACATAGGGAAACCTACCAAACCGGTGCAATTTTTAAAACTAGAGACCTAGGGGAATCCAAGATGGGGTGACTTGTGGGGCTCTGACCAGGTTCTGTTACCCAGAATCCTTTGCAAACCTCTAAATTTGGCTAAAAAAACGCATTTTCCTCACATTTCGGTGACAGAAAGTTCTGGAATCTGAGAGGAGCCACAAATTTCCTTCCACCCAGCGTTCCCCCAAGTCTCCCGATACAAATGATACCTCACTTGTGTGGGTAGGCCTAGTGCCCGCGACAGGAAATGCCCCAAAACACAACGTGGACACATCCCATTTTTTGACAGAAAAACACAGCTGTTTTCTCCAAAGTCCCTACCTGTAGATTTTGGACTCTAGCTCAGCCGGCACCTAGGGAAACCTACCAAACCTGTGCATTTTTTAAAACTAGAGACCTAGGGGAATCCAAGATGGGGTGACTTGAGGGGCTCTGACCAGGTTCTGTTACCCAGAATCCTTTGCAAACCTTAAAAAGTGGTTAAAAAACAAGTTTTCCTCACATTTCGGTGACAGAAAGTTCTGGAATCTGAGAGGAGCCACAAGTTTCCTTCCACCCAGCGTTCCCCTAAGTCTCCCGATAAAAATTATACCACACTTGTGTGGGTAGGCCTAGTGCCCGCGACAGGAAATGCCCCAAAACACAACGTGGACACATCCCATTTTTTGACAGAAAACACAGCTGTTTTTTCCAAAGTGCCTGTCTGTACATTTTGGCCTCTAGCTCAGCCGGCACCTAGGGAAACCTACCAAACCTGTGCGTTTTTGAAAACTAGAGACCTAGGGGAATCCATGATGGGGTGAATTGAGGGGCTCTGACCTGGTTCTGTTACCCAGAATCCTTTGCAAACCTCAAAAAGTGGTTAAAAAAACAAGTTTTCCTCACATTTCGGTGACAGAAAGTTCTGGAATCTGAGAGGAGCCACAAGTTTCCTTCCACCCAGCGTTCCCCCAAGTCTCCCGATAAAAATTATACCTCACTTGAGTGGGTAGGCCTAGTGCCCGCGACAGGAAATGCCCCAAAACACAACGTGGACACATCCCATTTTTTGACAGAAAACACAGCTGTTTTTTCCAAAGTGCCTGCCTGTACATTTTGGCCTCTAGCCCAGCCGGCACCTAGGGAAACCTACCAAACCTGTGCATTTTTGAAAACTAGAGACCTAGGGGAATCCAAGATGGGGTGACTTGTGGGGCTCTGACCAGGTTCTGTTACCCAGAATCCTTTGCAAACCTCTAAATTTGGCTAAAAAAATGCTTTTTCCTCACATTTCGGTGACAGAAAGTTCTGGAATCTGAGAGGAGCCACAAATTTCCTTCCACCCAGCGTTCCCCCAAGTCTCCTGATAAAAATGATACCTCACTTGTGTGGGTAGGCCTAGCGCCCACGACAGGAAATGCCCCAAAACACAACGTGGACACATCACATTTTTTGACAGAACACAGAGCTGTTTTTTGCAAAGTGCCTACCTGTAGATTTTGGCCTCTAGCTCAGCCGGCACATAGGGAAACCTACCAAACCTGTGCATTTTTGAAAACTAGAGACCTAGGGGAATCCAAGATGGGGTGACTTGTGGGGCTCTGACCAGGTTCTGTTACCCAGAATCCTTTGCAAACCTCAAAAAGTGGCTAAAAAACAAGTTTTCCTCACATTTCGGTGACAGAAAGTTCTGGAATCTGAGAGGAGCCACAAATTTCCTTCCACCCAGCGTTCCCCCAAGTCTCCCGATAAAAATGATACCTCACTTGTGTGGGTAGGCCTAGTGCCCGCGACAGGAAATGCCCCAAAACACAACGTGGACACATCCCATTTTTTGACAGAAAACACAGCTGTTTTTTCCAAAGTGCCTGCCTGTACATTTTGGCCGCTAGCTCAGCCGGCACCTAGGGAAACCTACCAAACCTGTGCATTTTTGAAAACTAGAGACCTAGGGGAATCCAAGATGGGGTGACTTGAGGGGCTCTGACCTGGTTCTGTTACCCAGAATCCTTTGCAAACCTCAAAAAGTGGTTCAAAAAACAAGTTTTCCTCACATTTCGGTGACAGAAAGTTCTGGAATCTGAGAGGAGCCACAAGTTTCCTTCCACCCAGCGTTCCCCTAAGTCTCCCGATAAAAAATATACCTCACTTGTGTGGGTAGGCCTAGTGCCCGCGACAGGAAATGCCCCAAAACACAACGTGGACACATCCCATTTTTTGACAGAAAACACAGCTGTTTTTTCCAAAGTGCCTGCCTGTACATTTTGGCCTCTAGCTCAGCCGGCACCTAGGGAAACCTACCAAACCTGTGCATTTTTGAAAACTAGAGACCTAGGGGAATCCAAGATGGGGTGACTTGAGGGGCTCTGACCTGGTTCTGTTACCCAGAATCCTTTGCAAACCTCAAAAAGTGGTTCAAAAAACAAGTTTTCCTCACATTTCGGTGACAGAAAGTTCTGGAATCTGAGAGGAGCCACAAGTTTCCTTCCACCCAGCGTTCCCCCAAGTCTCCCGATAAAAATGATACCTCACTTGTGTGGGTAGGCCTAGTGCCCGCAACAGGAAATGCCCCAAAACACAACGTGCACACATCCCATTTTTTGACAGAAAACACAGCTGTTTTTTCCAAAGTGCCTGCGTGTACATTTTGGCCTCTAGCTCAGCCGGCACCTAGGGAAACCTACCAAACCTGTGCATTTTTGAAAACTAGAGACCTAGGGGAATCCAAGATGGGGTGACTTGAGGGGCTCTGACCAGGTTCTGTTACCCAGAATCCTTTGCAAACCTCAAAACGTGGCTAATAAAACACGTTTTCCTCTCATTTCGGTGACAGAAAGTTCTGGAATCTGGGAGGAGCCACAAATTTCCTTCCACCCAGCGTTCCCCCAAGTCTCCCGATACAAATGATACCTCACTTGTGTGGGTAGGCCTAGTGCCCGCGACAGGAAATGCCCCAAAACACAACGTGAACACATCCCATTTTTTGACAGAAAAACACAGCTGTTTTTTCCAAAGTGCCTGCCTGTACATTTTGGCCTCTAGCCCAGCCGGCACCTAGGGAAACCTACCAAACCTGTGCATTTTTGAAAACTAGAGACCTAGGGGAATCCAAGATGGGGTGACTTGTGGGGCTCTGACCAGGTTCTGTTACCCAGAATCCTTTGCAAACCTCTAAATTTGGCTAAAAAAACGCTTTTTCCTCACATTTCGGTGACAGAAAGTTCTGGAATCTGAGAGGAGCCACAAATTTCCTTCCACCCAGCGTTCCCCCAAGTCTCCTGATAAAAATGATACCTCACTTGTGTGGGTAGGCCTAGCGCCCACGACAGGAAATGCCCCAAAACACAACGTGGACACATCACATTTTTTGACAGAACACAGAGCTGTTTTTTGCAAAGTGCCTACCTGTAGATTTTGGCCTCTAGCTCAGCCGGCACATAGGGAAACCTACCAAACCTGTGCATTTTTGAAAACTAGAGACCTAGGGGAATCCAAGATGGGGTGACTTGTGGGGCTCTGACCAGGTTCTGTTACCCAGAATCCTTTGCAAACCTCAAAAAGTGGCTAAAAAACAAGTTTTCCTCACATTTCGGTGACAGAAAGTTCTGGAATCTGAGAGGAGCCACAAATTTCCTTCCACCCAGCGTTCCCCCAAGTCTCCCGATAAAAATGATACCTCACTTGTGTGGGTAGGCCTAGTGCCCGCGACAGGAAATGCCCCAAAACACAACGTGGACACATCCCATTTTTTGACAGAAAACACAGCTGTTTTTTCCAAAGTGCCTGCCTGTACATTTTGGCCGCTAGCTCAGCCGGCACCTAGGGAAACCTACCAAACCTGTGCATTTTTGAAAACTAGAGACCTAGGGGAATCCAAGATGGGGTGACTTGAGGGGCTCTGACCTGGTTCTGTTACCCAGAATCCTTTGCAAACCTCAAAAAGTGGTTCAAAAAACAAGTTTTCCTCACATTTCGGTGACAGAAAGTTCTGGAATCTGAGAGGAGCCACAAGTTTCCTTCCACCCAGCGTTCCCCTAAGTCTCCCGATAAAAAATATACCTCACTTGTGTGGGTAGGCCTAGTGCCCGCGACAGGAAATGCCCCAAAACACAACGTGGACACATCCCATTTTTTGACAGAAAACACAGCTGTTTTTTCCAAAGTGCCTGCCTGTACATTTTGGCCTCTAGCTCAGCCGGCACCTAGGGAAACCTACCAAACCTGTGCATTTTTGAAAACTAGAGACCTAGGGGAATCCAAGATGGGGTGACTTGAGGGGCTCTGACCTGGTTCTGTTACCCAGAATCCTTTGCAAACCTCAAAAAGTGGTTCAAAAAACAAGTTTTCCTCACATTTCGGTGACAGAAAGTTCTGGAATCTGAGAGGAGCCACAAGTTTCCTTCCACCCAGCGTTCCCCCAAGTCTCCCGATAAAAATGATACCTCACTTGTGTGGGTAGGCCTAGTGCCCGCAACAGGAAATGCCCCAAAACACAACGTGCACACATCCCATTTTTTGACAGAAAACACAGCTGTTTTTTCCAAAGTGCCTGCGTGTACATTTTGGCCTCTAGCTCAGCCGGCACCTAGGGAAACCTACCAAACCTGTGCATTTTTGAAAACTAGAGACCTAGGGGAATCCAAGATGGGGTGACTTGAGGGGCTCTGACCAGGTTCTGTTACCCAGAATCCTTTGCAAACCTCAAAACGTGGCTAATAAAACACGTTTTCCTCTCATTTCGGTGACAGAAAGTTCTGGAATCTGGGAGGAGCCACAAATTTCCTTCCACCCAGCGTTCCCCCAAGTCTCCCGATACAAATGATACCTCACTTGTGTGGGTAGGCCTAGTGCCCGCGACAGGAAATGCCCCAAAACACAACGTGAACACATCCCATTTTTTGACAGAAAAACACAGCTGTTTTCTCCAAAGTCCCTACCTGTAGATTTTGGCCTCTAGCTCAGCCGGCACCTAGGGAAACCTACCAAACCTGTGCATTTTTTAAACCTAGAGACCTAGGGGAATCCAAGATGGGGTGACTTGAGGGGCTCTGACCAGGTTCTGTTACCCAGAATCCTTTGCAAACCTTAAAAAGTGGTTAAAAAACAAGTTTTCCTCACATTTCGGTGACAGAAAGTTCTGGAATCTGAGAGGAGCCACAAGTTTCCTTCCACCCAGCGTTCCCCTAAGTCTCCCGATAAAAATTATACCACACTTGTGTGGGTAGGCCTAGTGCCCGCGACAGGAAATGCCCCAAAACACAACGTGGACACATCCCATTTTTTGACAGAAAACACAGCTGTTTTTTCCAAAGTGCCTGTCTGTACATTTTGTTCTCTAGCTCAGCCGGCACCTAGGGAAACCTACCAAACCTGTGCGTTTTTGAAAACTAGAGACCTAGGGGAATCCATGATGGGGTGACTTGAGGGGCTCTGACCTGGTTCTGTTACCCAGAATCCTTTGCAAACCTCAAAAAGTGGTTAAAAAAACAAGTTTTCCTCACATTTCGGTGACAGAAAGTTCTGGAATCTGAGAGGAGCCACAAGTTTCCTTCCACCCAGCGTTCCCCCAAGTCTCCCGATAAAAATTATACCTCACTTGTGTGGGTAGGCCTAGTGCCCGCGACAGGAAATGCACCAAAACACAACGTGGACACATCCCATTTTTTGACAGAAAACACAGCTGTTTTTTCCGAAGTGCCTGCCTGTACATTTTGGCCTCTAGCTCAGCCGGCACCTAGGGAAACCTACCAAACCTGTGCATTTTTGAAAACTAGAGACCTAGGGGAATCCAAGATGGGGGACTTGTGGGGCTCTGACCAGGTTCTGTTACCCAGAATCCTTTGCAAACCTCTAAATTTGGCTAAAAAAACGCTTTTTCCTCACATTTCGGTGACAGAAAGTTCTCGAATCTGAGAGGAGCCACAAATTTCCTTCCACCCAGCGTTCCCCCAAGTCTCCCGATACAAATGATACCTCACTTGTGTGGGTAGGCCTAGTGCCCGCGACAGGAAATGCCCCAAAACACAACGTGGACACATCCCATTTTTTGACAGAAAACACAGCTGTTTTTTCCAAAGTGCCTGTCTGTACATTTTGGCCTCTAGCTCAGCCGGCACCTAGGGAAACCTACCAAACCTGTGCGTTTTTGAAAACTAGAGACCTAGGGGAATCCATGATGGGGTGACTTGAGGGGCTCTGACCTGGTTCTGTTACCCAGAATCCTTTGCAAACCTCAAAAAGTGGTTAAAAAACAAGTTTTCCTCACATTTCGGTGACAGAAAGTTCTGGAATCTGAGAGGAGCCACAAGTTTCCTTCCACCCAGCGTTCCCCCAAGTCTCCCGATAAAAATTATACCTCACTTGTGTGGGTAGGCCTAGTGCCCGCAACAGGAAATGCCCCAAAACACAACGTGGACACATCCCATTTTTTGACAGAAAACACAGCTGTTTTTTCCAAAGTGCCTGCCTGTACATTTTGGCCTCTAGCTCAGCCGGCACCTAGGGAAACCTACCAAACCTGTGCATTTTTGAAAACTAGAGACCTAGGGGAATCCAAGATGGGGTGACTTGAGGGGCTCTGACCAGGTTCTGTTACCCAGAATCCTTTGCAAACCTTAAAAAGTGGTTAAAAAACAAGTTTTCCTCACATTTCGGTGACAGAAAGTTCTGGAATCTGAGAGGAGCCACAAGTTTCCTTCCACCCAGCGTTCCCCTAAGTCTCCCGATAAAAATGATACCACACTTGTGTGGGTAGGCCTAGTGCCCGCGACAGGAAATGCCCCAAAACACAACGTGGACACATCCCATTTTTTGACAGAAAACACAGCGGTTTTTTCCAAAGTGCCTGTCTGTACATTTTGGCCTCTAGCTCAGCCGGCACCTAGGGAAACCTACCAAACCTGTGCGTTTTTGAAAACTAGAGACCTAGGGGAATCCATGATGGGGTGACTTGAGGGGCTCTGACCTGGTTCTGTTACCCAGAATCCTTTGCAAACCTCAAAAAGTGGTTAAAAAAACAAGTTTTCCTCACATTTCGGTGACAGAAAGTTCTGGAATCTGAGAGGAGCCACAAGTTTCCTTCCACCCAGCGTTCCCCCAAGTCTCCCGATAAAAATTATACCTCACTTGTGTGGGTAGGCCTAGTGCCCGCAACAGGAAATGCCCCAAAACACAACGTGGACACATCCCATTTTTTGACAGAAAACACAGCTGTTTTTTCCAAAGTGCCTGCCTGTACATTTTGGCCTCTAGCTCAGCCGGCACCTAGGGAAACCTACCAAACCTGTGCATTTTTTAAAACTAGAGACCTAGGGGAATCCAAGATGGGGTGACTTGAGGGGCTCTGACCAGGTTCTGTTACCCAGAATCCTTTGCAAACCTTAAAAAGTGGTTAAAAAACAAGTTTTCCTCACATTTCGGTGACAGAAAGTTCTGGAATCTGAGAGGAGCCACAAGTTTCCTTCCACCCAGCGTTCCCCTAAGTCTCCCGATAAAAATTATACCACACTTGTGTGGGTAGGCCTAGTGCCCGCGACAGGAAATGCCCCAAAACACAACGTGGACACATCCCATTTTTTGACAGAAAACACAGCTGTTTTTTCCAAAGTGCCTGTCTGTACATTTTGGCCTCTAGCTCACCCGGCACCTAGGGAAACCTACCAAACCTGTGCGTTTTTGAAAACTAGAGACCTAGGGGAATCCATGATGGGGTGACTTGAGGGGCTCTGACCTGGTTCTGTTACCCAGAATCCTTTGCAAACCTCAAAAAGTGGTTAAAAAAACAAGTTTTCCTCACATTTCGGTGACAGAAAGTTCTGGAATCTGAGAGGAGCCACAAGTTTCCTTCCACCCAGCGTTCCCCCAAGTCTCCTGATAAAAATTATACCTCACTTGTCTGGGTAGGCCTAGTGCCCGCGACAGGAAATGCCCCAAAACACAACGTGGACACATCCCATTTTTTGACAGAAAACACAGCTGTTTTTTCCGAAGTGCCTGCCTGTACATTTTGCCCTCTAGCTCAGCCGGCACCTAGGGAAACCTACCAAACCTGTGCATTTTTGAAAACTAGAGACCTAGGGGAATCCAAGATGGTGTGACTTGTGGGGCTCTGACCAGGTTCTGTTACCCAGAATCCTTTGCAAACCTCTAAATTTGGCTAAAAAACAAGTTTTCCTCACATTTCGGTGACAGAAAGTTCTGGAATCTGAGAGGAGCCACAAATTTCCTTCCACCCAGCGTTCCCCCAAGTCTCCCGATAAAAATGATACCTCACTTGTGTGGGTAGGCCTAGTGCCCGCGACAGGAAATGCCCCAAAACACAACGTGGACACATCCCATTTTTTGACAGAAAACACAGCTGTTTTTTCCAAAGTGCCTGCCTGTACATTTTGGCCTCTAGCTCAGCCGGCACCTAGGGAAACCTACCAAACCTGTGCATTTTTGAAAACTAGAGACCTAGGGGAATCCAAGATGGGGTGACTTGTGGGGCTCTGACCAGGTTCTGTTACCCAGAATCCTTTGCAAACCTCAAAACCTGGCTAATAAAACACGTTTTCCTCTCATTTCGGTGACAGAAAGTTCTGGAATCTGGGAGGAGCCACAAATTTCCTTCCACCCAGCGTTCCCCCAAGTCTCCCGATAAAAATGATACCTCACTTGTGTGGGTAGGCCTAGCGCCCGCGACAGGAAATGCCCCAAAACATAACGTGGACACATCACATTTTTTGACAGAATACAGAGCTGTTTTTTGCAAAGTGCCTACCTGTAGATTTTGGCCTCTAGCTCAGCCGGCACATAGGGAAACCTACCAAACCGGTGCATTTTTGAAAACTAGAGACCTAGGGGAATCCAAGATGGGGTGACTTGAGGGGCTCTGACCAGGTTCTGTTACCCAGAATCCTTTGCAAACCTTAAAAAGTGGTTAAAAAACGCCTTTTCCTCACATTTCGGTGACAGAAAGTTCTGGAATCTGAGAGGAGCCACAAATGTCCTTCCACCCAGCGTTTCCCCAAGTTTCCCGATAAAAATGATACCTCACTTGTGGGGGTAGGCCTAGCACCCACGACAGGAAATGCCCCAAAACACAACGTGGACACATCACATTTTTTGACAGAATACAGAGCTGTTTTTTGCAAAGTGCCTACCTGAAGATTTTGGCCTCTAGCTCAGCCGGCACATAGGGAAACCTACCAAACCTGTGCATTTTTGAAAACTAGAGACCTAGGGGAATCCAAGATGGGGTGACTTGTGGGGCTCTGACCAGGTTCTGTTACCCAGAATCCTTTGCAAACCTCAAAAAGTGGCTAAAAAACAAGTTTTCCTCACATTTCGGTGACAGAAAGTTCTGGAATCTGAGAGGAGCCACAAATTTCCTTCCACCCAGCCTTCCCCCAAGTCTCCCGATAAAAATGATACCTCACTTGTGTGGGTAGGCCTAGTGCCCGCGACAGGAAATGCCCCAAAACACAACGTGGACACATCCCATTTTTTGACAGAAAACACAGCTGTTTTTTCCAAAGTGCCTGCCTGTACATTTTGGCCTCTAGCTCAGCCGGCACCTAGGGAAACCTACCAAACCTGTGCATTTTTGAAAACTAGAGACCTAGGGGAATCCAAGATGGGGTCACTTGTGGGGCTCTGAGCAGGTTCTGTTACCCAGAATCCTTTGCAAACCTCAAAAAGTGGCTAAAAAAACAAGTTTTCCTCACATTTTGATGACAGAAAGTTCTGGAATCTGAGTCAGCCACAAATTTCCTTCCACCCAGCGTTCCCCCAAGTCTCCCGATAAAAATGATACCTCACTTGTGTGGGTAGGCCTAGTGCCCGCGACGGGAAATGCCCCAAAACACAACGTGGACACATCCCATTTTTTGACAGAAAACACAGCTGTTTTTTCCAAAGTGCCTGCCTGTACATTTTGGCCTCTAGCTCAGCCGGCACCTAGGGAAACCTACCAAACCTGTGCATTTTTGAAAACTAGAGTCCCAGGGGAATCCAAGATGGGGTGACTTGTGGGGCTCTGACCAGGTTCTGTTACCCAGAATCCTTTGCAAACCTCAAAAAGTGGCTAAAAAAACACGTTTTCCTCACATTTCGGTGACAGAAAGTTCTGGAATCTAAGAGGAGCCACAAATTTCCTTCCACCTAGCGTTCCCCCAAGTCTCCCGATAAATATGATACCTCACTTGTGTGGGTAGGCCTGGTGCCCGCAACAGGAATAGATCACACAACGGTCAATGTTGGTCCTTACATGAGGCAGCTGTTGACCCTGGGGTGATCCATTCCTGACGCAGGCACTAGGTGTAGGCACTCAAGTGTGGTAGTGTTTTTATCAGGACAGGTGAGGAGTCACTGGGTGGTAGGAATTTTGTGGATCCCAGCATATTACTGTAGTTTGTGTGACAGAAATGCGAGAAAAATAGAGTTTTTATTCAACATTTCAGCTTTGCAGGGTATTCTGGGTAAGAAAACTTTGGGGAATACACACAAGTCACACCTCTGTGGACTCCCCCGAATGTCTAGTTTCCAGAAATGTTTGGTTTTAGTGTGTTTCTCTATATGTCTGCCGAATCCAGGACCAAAAACACAGGTGCCTGCCTTACAAAACCAGTTTGTTTTGCCATAGATAATTTTGATGTCTCCACAATACGATTTGGGTGGTGGAATTTGGGGCTGAACTAAATTGGGGAGCTCCCAAGAGAGCACTCTCTCTCTGCTTGCTGCCACATTCACCTGCTCTCTGGGTTGGGCTAACCCACTATTACCCAGTTGCACAAACAGCTTGCGAAGGGACAGCAGGACTGTCCTCATCACCTCCCTCATAATGTACTGGAAGAGGAGTTATCGAATGGGACTCCTCCGACTGAAAAATCACTACCAGAGTCTGCACCATTGTCCTATCCCTCAGATGCTGTCTCAGTATCTGATGTCTCAGTCTCTGATCCTATGTCAGAGCTGTCCTCTATAACCCGAGTGCAGGCAGCTGTCATCCATCAAGATGCCATCTCTGCTATTGGCTAAACTGTTGCTCTAAAACACTAGCCTACGTAGACAGTCACAAAATCGATGGTGTGTGTGAGATACGTGCAACAGTAGAGGCCACCTTACCTGCGCTTCTTCCCTCAATCAGCACGTTCTTTCAAGACACTCAAAAAACACCTTGTCACATACCATTCGTCACAGTCTTTAGCACCTCCTGCGCCCAGTCCAACAATCATTATTGGTGCTCCCACTCCCTCCTCCTCTGATTCCCTCATTACCACCCAGCAAAAATGCCCTTCATCTCTCCATAGCCGCCCTCCACCCCGCACATACATTTCATTGGTATTATAGCGCAGGTAATGGCTGACTTTACTAATGTACTCAGCTATTTACATAAAATACAGATTTGCTCTTTGCAGTAGGCATATAAACCTTCTGCGCTTCTTTATGGCACTAAAACTGCCACTAGACAAGTCTGACCCTTTTCCCCCCAGGGAAACCACACACATATTGACAAAAGTGATATATATATGACAGCCAACCACCTGAAACTCAACTCAAGCAAAACCGAAATAATCCTCTTTGGCCCACACAAAAACACCTGGGACCCCTCATGGTGGCCCACCACGCTAGGCCCTGCACCCACCCCCGCCAACCACGCACGCAACCTCGGCATCATCCTAGACTCCTCCCTCTCGATGACCCAACAAATCAACGCTCTCACCTCCTCATGCTTCAACACACTCCATATAATGAAAGAAACATTCAAATGGATCCCCACAGAGACCAGAAAAACTGTCACTCATGCACTCATCAGCAGCAGACTTTATTACGGAAACGCCCTCTACGCCGGCACCACTCTAAAACTCAAGCACAAACTATACGCATCCAGAACTCAGCAGCCCGACTCATCCTCAACCTCCCCCGACACGAACACATCTCTCCACACCTCAAATCCTTCCACTGGCTCCCCATTGACAAAAAGGATCACCTTCAAGATCCTCATCCTCGCACACAAATCACTCCACAACACAGGCCCTGCCTACCTCAACGAGAGTCACCTTCCACACCCCCACACGAAACCTCCGATCAGCTGTCCGCTCTCTCGCCTCTGTCCCCCGCATCAAACACACCACCACCGGGGGCAGATCCTTCTCCTACCTTGCATCCAAAACCTGGAACGCCCTCCCAACCCACCTTCGCAAGACCCAAAATCTACTTCTTTTCAGGAAGGGCCTCAAAACCTGGCTTTTCGAACAGTGAACCTCCCAGCCCCTTTCCCTCCCCCCGTCCCCCACCAGCGCCTTGAGACCCTCACGGGTGAGTAGTGCGCTTTATAAATCTCTTTGATTGATTGATTGATATATATAGATCTATCTCTATATATATATATATCTAACTACATAGATATATCTATAGATATATCCATGTACATAGATATATCTACATAGATATATCTATATATATAGATCTATATATAGATCTATTTTTTTTAGTTGTTGGGCCCCCAGGGAAACTCTACAACATCTAAAAACAATATTGCCCCCACAGCGGGTCGCCCTGCCCACGGGCGACCCCCTGTCCTTTTTTTTTTTTGTTTTAAAAAAAAAAAATCCCCTGGTGGGCGCGATCGCGCTCCCCCACCCCCAGGGGGCACCTACCTTTTTTAAAAAAAAAAAATGCCCCCGGGGGGGGGGGGGTTGGGCCGTTTTCTGAGGGGGCCGACCCCCCCAAGTGAAATCCCTGGCGTCTAGTGGTGTTTCCTGGCCCAAAGGCCTCGTAAGAAAGGGGAGACTCTCCCCTTTCTTACGAGGCCCTCTGAAACTGTTTCCTGGCCCCCGATCGCAGCACAGCTGCACACTTTCAGGTTTCCTGGCCCCCCGATCGCAGAACGCCTCGTAAGAAAGGGGAGACTCTCCCCTTTCTTACGAGGCCTTCCCGAACGTGGGGAAGGCCGTTTTCCCCATTGAAGCAGGAAGCGACCGCAAGGCTGCTTCCTGCTTCGATGGGGAAAACAACTTTGTAACGTTGGGGCTGGTGGGGGAGACACGGAAGTTTCTGTGTCTCCCGGGGAAAGAAAAAAAATTAAAATAAAAGTCGCACCCGAAGATTTATTAACACCCTCCCTGGTGTCGGCAACTGGTCGTGACCCACACGGAGGTAGTGCGGGCGTCGGCCAGTGGCCGTTGTCCGCATTGAAGGGGTTAATGTTGGACCATCTCTTGAATGAAAACATGGGTTATTCTTGTTTATGGACAATAGCTTTAACCTGATTGTGGACGTACTAAATGTATTGACACAAATCGGGTAGTCAGCAGATTTATCTCTCATGCGGGGCACCAAAAGTTCCTCCTGAGGATTATACTACGTCCTTTTGCAGGCCTGCTTTACAAGACTCTTAGGATAACCTCTTTCCAACAATCTTGATATCAAAGTAGCAGATTCTTTGAAATAATCATCTTTTTTCATGCAGTTCCATTTTATTGTAAGGAATTGCCTAAAGGGGAGATTGTCTCTCAAATTTTTCGAATGATGACAGGGATATTGAAGAAGTGAGCTTCTTTCAGTGGGCTTTCTAAATAGTGAAGTGAACAATTTGCTGTTTCCTGAGAGGATCTTGAGATCTTTGAAAGGCAATCTCTTGTTCATCATAAAAAAATATAAACTGAATACTGTTGGACTGTGTGTTATTCCAAGTGTGGAATTTAACTAGTTTTATACATGGTCCTCTCCAGACCAGGAAAACATCACTGATGTTTCTAGTCCATACAATGATGTTGTCATGGTAGGGTGAATATGTGCTGCTCCTCATACTGTGCAATGAAGAGATTCGCCAGATCTGGTACAAATTCAGCCCCCACTGCTATAACTTTGGTTTGGAACTAAAAAGTATTCCCAAATTGGAAGCAGTTTTTACTTAGCACTACCTCTGTGAGAGCCACTATGAACCAGATGGGGACCTGGAAGGTATGTATCCTATGGTTGAGGGTCTCCTGTTCCACCCTAAAGGCCTCCTGCTGTGAAATGTTGGTATAAAGAGATTGCATGTCTATAATTACTAGAAAGTCTGTAGATCTGTCAAAATCCATCCTGTCAATGGTATTATTAGAGTCCATGCTGTCCCTAATCTAAGTCCGGGTCTCCAAAACCAGTGGTTTAATGAAAAAAATCAATATATGTGCAGTGAGGCTCTGGGATGGAACTACAGCCCTTGACTATGGATCGACCTGGTGGATTATAAAAGTTCTTATGTATCTTAGGAAGAATGTATCGTGAAGGTGTGCATGGGTGAGGTTTGTTCAGGAAGTCAAATACATTTGACTTAAACATTCCAAATCCAAAAAGTTCTTGGTGATATCAAGAATTAAGGTTTGGATATTGTTTTTGGGAACACTGTCAATTTTTTGGCAGCATTCTCTATCAGATAGTTGTATATGGATCTCCTCACAGTAGACAGTGAATACCCTTCCAAATCTAAAACTTTCCTGGTGATATTAAGAATTAAGGTTTGGATATCTTTAATAGGATTACTGTCACTTTTTTGGTAGCATTGTCAATCAGATAGTTGTCTGTGGACCTCCTTGCAGATGCTCAGGATAACAATCCCTCCCCCTTTTTCTGCAGGTTTGACTACAATGTCCACCTTATTTCTTCAGGATTTTAAGACTATGCGTTCATGCTTTGAAATATTGTAATGGAGATATTTGTGTTTGAACTAAGTTCATCGATATCTCTTAGTACCATTTTCTCAAAGGTCAATAGATCCACACGTAATGCATGTGTAGGGTGAATAAATGTTGTAGGAAGTCTTAGGCCTGTGACATCAAGTTTATCTCAATAGAGTTTCTTACTATACAAATGACTGAGTCTCAATTTTTCTAAATAAATTGTGCATCTCAAGTTTAATATAAAAAGGGAGGTTTGTTTGTAAGTACAAACAAAAGACCCCTCTTAGAACAGCTATCTCTGATGAAGACAATGTATGTTTGGAAAGGTTAAATATAAGGTCCATGACACAGTTCTCAACAGTGGGAGAAGTCTCTGTTGTTACTAAAAGTAAGGCTGCCTCCTGGTTTGGCATTCCATGTGATCCTGGGGGCAAACGTTCCTGCCTCTCCCTCGACCCCTCTTATCTGTCTGTGTCCCATGAAAACCCTGGGCTCTCCCTAGAAACAGGAACGTTTTGTGTGACTTGGGTCATGTGGCAGGGATGTTGCAGTAGTACCTGGAGTACTGTCAGAGTCTGGGAGGTCAGATGCTGAAGTGTCTGAGAAAGTCACAAAGCGTTTGCCTTGCCCTTTGTCTCTGAAAATATGTAATCCTACATTGTCCTATTTATAGTAGCTGTCACTAAGATATGCGTAAGTCTGAAATGTCTCGTTCTTCTCTAGCTTACTTTGTTCTGTGATGTTGTTAAAATCAATTCTGGTTTTCTCAAAGGCCTCCATGGCTTGTTTGTCATTGATAAAAGACCAATCATCAAGTATCTCTTGGGTGAGTTCAGCAATTTCATGTTCTTATTTCTTGTTGTGTTCAAGCGCTGTTTCAATCACAAGCACCATCCAGTGCCTGATTAATTATTTGCCACAAAGTTCGTTCTTAACCTGCCAGCCTACCAGAATATTAGACTGGAGATATTGTTGCTTTAAGTGGCCATGCAATTGTGTGCGAATCAACTTTTTCTTGAGTTTCTCAAGTTCATCTATTTTAGACTGAAATGCCTCCTCTACTAAAGTTGGTATTGTGCCTACAAAAGGACCTTTAAGAGGTTTATCAATATGGTCTACAGTGTAGGACAATGTCTCCTTTTCTGACATATTATCTTAGAAGAAATCGTTTAGAAATTTTTAAACACCCTCACAGTTAAAAAACTGCAAAGTAAATTATAAATAAAGTACAGGGAAACCTGGTGTCCCTTGGAACCTGGGTAAGTATATAACAAACTGAACAGTGGCTCCCTCAGTGGAAGCTAACGGCCTGTGCTTACTAGGCAACAATATGGAAGTAGTCTAGTAAACGATTATAGTTTATAAAAGATCAACTGGCTAATAGTTATACACATACTGACATGCACATATATGTGCAGTCATTAAGCATATAAATACATCGATGGTATCTTTAATAAAGTACATACACCTTTCACAGAAAACAAAAGAGTAGGTGCTCTAAGTGGACGGTGCAGTGATTGTAAGCAATGGTGTGCAGTGTTACATAAACCAATAGATTGTTGACTTAAAAAACATGTCTTATTAGAAACCTTGATTCAAAATGACCATATAGTTTGCACCATTACCAAACATCCATTTATAGTCAACATATATATTTTGCTAAACATACGTATGTATAGTTGTTCAATCATTTTTCTAGCTGGTCCCTAACTGGAGATAGCAGAATTAACATATAATATTATTTCCCAGTGTTTTCCTATGCGGCACCCAGCCTTCCTACAGTGAAAAGAGTTTTTGAGTGCAAGTCATTCTACATGTGCTACTTCGAAATATTATCCACCCTGCCTTGTGGGCTTAAAGGCTAAAAGGTCTACACAGGGTGACCTATTAACATTAGAACAGGAAGTGTTTATCCTGTCAAAAAAGTATACTTTGATGGGTTGGGATCCAGTTTTTTTAACTTCAGTAGCCAAGCTGCAGTAGTAAGCCCAGAGTCATGTTTGGTTTGTCAGGTTAGTGGATGAGAAAGTGGAGCTGTATGCCATAGGTGGCACTTAAATTTCTGTGTCATGTGTGGATTTTGAGCAGCATATACTATGGTCTTTCAGGAGAGTTAAATATACCAACAAAGGTTTAGCCAATTTGACACATTTTAGGGGTCAGACTACAAGCACTGGATAGCAGTGTCCCAGATTGCACAGTCTAAATACTAGCAATGAAACTGAGCAACAAAAGGGGGTGAGCCCATATAAAGGGGCATTTTCTCACAAGTGGCATACAGGACAACAAAAATGGTTGCAATTTTGTTGACTTAACATTGATACAATCCCTCAAAGCATTGAAAAAGTAGTGTTTTGGTGTCAGCTTTCTAACAATTGCATTTTCCAGATTGTGGTTACAATACAAAAATCATCTAACAAAATAAAAACCTCTTACAATTATATATTTATTGAATTGAACTGAAAGAAACATTTCAACATTTCAAAATATTTTTCAATCAAATGAACAAGAATGAGGAATATAGAAATTAATAAAAATGCTTTGGTGTGGTAATTTAAATTGGCAGTTCGTTTTTCAGCAATTGCAGAACAATTGATGTGTATTTACTACATTCATGTATTAGTTCTCGAATACTCAATTTAATGTGTCATTTTTAATGAATATAGCTAATAGGAATTCGATGAAATGCCTTTATTTGTCAGGATTGTGGGATTCTGGTTCAGCAAAGACCTGCACTTCACAAAGCGTGAGGGACTCCCTTCGCCCTCGTATAATGACGTTCACATAACGACCGACCAACCCCTGGCAATGGAACGTCTGGGTAGCACCAGCTGCGATACCGGAAATGTAGGCACACCTGGGGAGGCAATAAACAGACAAGATTAAATAACTCATTAATTCATGTATCCATCATTCACGTCAAAAGGCTGTTTTTGAGGACAAGAACTGACAAAGAAAATATGTTCATTGTTTGGGTTGTTAATGCAGAGAGGCCTATTACACACGTACATACACAGCAGGCACCCGTCCAGAGACTAACTCACGTACAACCATTTTTTTAAAGTTCAACTGGCATCAGGGTCGGCCTGGAATAAAAAATAGACCCAGAGACCAAAATAAAAGTGGCCCCTGTTACTGAATTAGATAGCTAAAAAAATTGGCCCAGGTTTGCAAATTGGGGCAGTTTTGCGCTTGTGAAGTCATGCTGTATAAGTGTTTTGCAAGGTATGAAAGATTGCATGGATTTGAGCTTTCTGCAGCCAGTGTTTCTTTTAAAATCATGTTAATCAAAAACCGGCCCAGCCGACCTTAAATCAGAACCACAAACACCCTCAAAAAACAAACAAACACTGACTGTCCAGACCAACCTGCCGGGCACAGCCTGAGTGCTCTAAGCCAGTCCGACACTGAATGACATACATTTATTTAACCATATACATGAGCAAGCACATTTACAGGGGTCAATGCACGTAGACCAACAGCTGTAAGTAATCCTACATAACTATGCAGCTAAAGAAGCACATCAGCAAAGCACTGCAGGTTGTGCCGCAGGGACAGAGTGGGGAGCTGCGGGATGTGACACCTCTGAGGAGCACTGAGTGATGAGCCTCAGGGGAGCCCTGCATTTTGTGTCACGTGGGCGCACCATGTGTGGGCATCAATGGTAACTGGGTTTCATAAAGGGATCCCTGGGCTTTTGTGCATGAGAGGAGCACCGAATGATGTGATGTGATGTACTAAGAAGATCCTGATTAATGTGTACTGGGGGTGCATTGTGGTGCACAATTTAAGTACAACATGTTAATAAGCTCCATGTGTGACAGAAGCATTTTGCAAACACATGACCTGATTTAGTTTGGAGGACAGGTTACTCAAATACAATAGATATCCGTTACACCATTTTACTATTCCCATAGGATACATGTGGATTGTAAAACAACAAATGGGATATCCGTCACGTCTGTAGCGGAGTAACTCCATCCGCCAGACTCTCAATTAGGCCCTTATTCTTATAGTAGTAAACCCAAAACCGCATGTCCCAGAATGCAATGTTCTGATGGCTGCAAAGAGACTTAGGGCCAGATGTAGCAAACAATTTGCGAGTCGCAAACGGTGAAAATCGCCGTTTGCGAGTCGCAAATTTGTGTTTGCTATGTAGAAATGCATTTTGCAAGTCGGAACCGACTCGCAAAATGCATTTCCGAGTCGCAAATAGGAAGGGGTGTTCCCTTCCTATTTGCGAGTCGCAGTGGTATGCAAATGGAGTCGCAGTTACCATCCACTTGAAGTGGATGGTAACCCACTCGCAAACAGTGGTCCAAGGGACCACTACCTGCCCTGAAAAAATCCGAAACTAAAGGTTTCGTTTTTTTTTTTTCTAAGTGCAGCTCGTTTTCCTTTAAGGAAATGGGCTACACTTGGAAAAAAAAACTGCTTTATTTAAAAGCAGTCACGGACATGGACGTCTGCTTTTCCCAGCAGGCCTCCATCCCCGTGAGTGCCCAGAGTCGCTATGGGGGCGCAAATTGCGACCCACCTCATTAATATTCATGAGGTGGGTCTTTGCGACCCCATAGCGACTCGCAGAAGGTGTCTGAGACACCTTTCTGCATCCCAACTTGCGACTTGCAATTTGCGAGTCGCACGGACTCGCAAATTGCAAGTCGCAATTTGCTTCTTTCCTACATCTGGCCCTTAGCACCTTGGCATATGGATGGAAGAAGTCACATGTGCTTTAGTTTTGCTGATTTAAGGTGATCCTGTTATTTCGGTATCAAATTAAATGTGCAATTTAAGAAATAATTTTGCTGAATTTTATTCTCCGTGCTCTTCTCATAGAATTACATTGGCAATCTCAACATTTGATAAGAAAATCATAGGAAAGCATTTGGTCATCACATATTAGTAATTGATGGCTGTTCCTTATGCTCTATGACTGAAAATATTGTTTCAGTTGTTGAACAGGCTATGTAGGGAAGTCCACATACATAACAGTTGAAACACGCTTCTGTTGTTTTGAATTATTTCACTTAACTCGACTATCTCCTTTTTGCTGGCTTACTTTACTTTTCTGTGCAAAACAACACTCTTGCAATAGACCTTTGAAAAAACGATGATGTGGTTGTTATCTGATGTGGGTAAAAATGCCGCCCCAGATCTTGATACCATGAACTGAGAAGACTTGCCTTCTGTGGTTTTTTACTTTTTTTTCAGGTACCAATGTCCAGGCTCTCGGTATGGTGTTGCAACCTCCCCCCCAAGAACATGGCTAGTTTTCCAAATAAATTGGGGTGTTAGCATTGATGGCTTTAAATGTGATATAGCTGGTTTTGAAGATGTTCGAGGCTGGAAGAGGGGCCAATTTAAGTCTTGTAATGTACAATTGATGACGGTGAATTTCTTCAAGCCTGTGATGAGCTCTGTAGCTGCATGTAGGATACATTTGAGGAGTTAGAGTTCTGAGCACGGTTTTGCCTCTGGCCAACTGGGAATGGATTAAGGCTTGTATAGTTGTTTAGAAGTTGAGAAATGCCTTTATTTTTTCAGAGGTAGAGTTGGAACAAACTTTCCTAGTGATGTGTTGCTTGAATGAGAGTTGTGACAACAGAGGCTCCCAGAGATTTTGCTTTGTCTTTCAGCTGGGGTCTGAAGGCAGGTAGGTTGAAGATGGAGATCCAGTATTGAATCTGGGAATGTTGGCAATCAGAAGTTCAGTTACTCTGAATTTAGCTTCAGGAAGTTAGTTAACATCCAAAATTGGATCAGCTTGGGGAGGGGATTTGAGTCTCTGTATGTCATTAATTGAGGATATTTTTAGGGTACAGTTGGCTATCATCAGCATATTGATGCATCCTGATCGGGGTCGGTCTCCAACTTTTTCTGTAGTGAGAGGTTCTTCTGCTCAAGTAAATTCCTCCTGAGCTACTAGCAAATCTTATCACTGTAAAATAGTGACAAGTTGAGTTAAGATTACGCTATGACCACCCCATGTAGAATTATCAGCAGTGACCCTTCAAGCATTCCAGGTGAGGCTACCAGCAAAAATGCCAGGAAAATGGTTTATCAATATTAAATGCATCATTGTGAATAATGAAGTAACATTCAAATCATCACAGGCCATATGGCACAATGGACATACCCACAGCAATAATTCTAAACATGTTTTGGAATTGCAACCTTTTGTCTTCAGCAGAATACCCGTTCCTGAAAATTCACTTATTTTGTCCATCAAATGCCACTTTAAGTTGGACAAAGAAGCTCTATTTCACAAAGCAAAAACCTATTCTAAAAAAAAACATACATTTTACCCACTTGCACAAATGGCTCACATGGTGAGACTCTGTTTTGAAAGCCCAAGTATTACAATCATAGGTCATGGATGGTTGCCATAACACCAAGGATGCTTGTATTATGCCAATAATGCCAACTCCTATACCAGGGCCACTATTGTGCCAAGGCTAGACACCATAACGGTCAGGATGGCCATCATATATCATTGATTCCTTTGTTATGCAGGAGGTGGCCACCATTATGTGAGGGATGGCTTAAAGAAGGCCAGTCATGCTCTTACTATGTCAGTGATGGCTGCTAGTATGCAACAACTGCAACACGAATGCCCAACAAAGTCAAGAATAACCATTATCATCTATTATGCCCATAAACCGATTCAACTATGGCAGAGCTGAAACTCTTATGATGGTGGCGTAGAGTAAGCTCTTGGTGGTCCTTGACATGAGGCACAGCTTCCAGGAATCAACAGTTTATTAGGGAGAGATACAAGGATAGACAGACCACAAATAAATGAATGCAGATGATGGTCAACTTTTTCTCTGCTGTGGATATACCCTGCTCACCTTAGCTCTTGGGCTGATCATGTAATCAACTAACACATATTCATACTCAATCCTTCAGTCCAGCACTTCAGTGGGTCTACACTGGTCACTGCTTATGCTACTATTAGCACTCTTCTTTCATTGTCCACTGGTCACACTCATGGTCCTACTGATAGGGCAGGGCCTACAACATGGCCAGTCTTCTTGTAACTTAGATTGAAATTGGATACAGAGGGCCATGTGGCAGACCCCGTAGGGCAACACAATGTGTGTTTGTGTGTTAGCATGATGCCCTGCTATTAGTTTGGCTTGCTGTCACTCTAAGGGTCTTGAGATGAGCAGTATTGCCTTATTTAGGTGTATGAAGAAAATATTGAGTTCAAATTATAGGCGCACATAAATATCATAAAAAAATATATTGCGATACAAAAATACTGTGGTACAGAGTATCATTGTCAAGAATATCATTTTTAAGGTAAGTAATATCTTTTTCAAGTATCTAGTTGTTTTTAATATTGTTATCAGTAATATAGTTGTAAAAAATATAGGGCCTGATTACAACTTTGGAGGAGAGGGTTAATCCGTCCCAAATGTGACGGATATCCCGCCCACCGTATTACGAGTTCCATAGGATATAATGGACTCGTAATACGGCGGGCGGGATGTCCGTTACATTTGGGACGGATTAACCCCCTCTACCAAAGTTGTAATCAGGCCCATAGTTTTTTTTAATATTTTAATACATTTGTGAGTAATATATGAATTTTAGGTATTGGTGTGGTTGGTATAATTATTATTTTAACAAAATTGTAGTTTGTAATTTTAAGTCAGTTATTTTTTTTTAATGTTATTAAATTATAGTGTCATAGCAGGTTTTTGGGTCTGTACAGGGACAGGGCTGGGTGGAAAGTTATTTAAATTAGAAATATGTGTTATTTATTGTTAATGATTTAAATTGATTCTTAATTATGTAACGTTTTTAAAGTGTTATACTTTCAATTTAAAATTGAGAATGAACATTTTATTTTGGTCTTATTGCTGGTGATAGAAAATTATATTTACATATCAGGTTGGTGGGCTTGTAGGGGCATAAAGCGGAAAGCTAATAAGATCATGTACAATTTTAAATTAGATTTTGATTGTTAATTATTTAATTGATTGCTAATGATATAAATAGTTTAATAAATAGTTTAATACAGATTTATTTAGGTTATACTTTAGTAGCTGGTTGTTGCATTTGTAAGGGTATAGGGCAGGAAGTTCATTAAGTTATAAAAAAATGATGTTATTCATTCATTATTAAAAATTGTTAACTATGTAAGAAGTTTAAGAAATATTCATGTGAGTTATATTTTGGTTGCTGGGTTTTGTGTGGGAGTAAGTGGGAAGTTGAATTACATTAAATGATTTTTAATTTTTTTTTAAATTAAATATGATTTGATTATTAATTATGCATATTATTAAATGTATTAATTATTTTGTAATTGTAATATTTGTTTTATTTTAGTGTGCACTTTAGTTTTTCCATGCTTATTAAACATGTATTTCTTACTTCTGTGTCAGTTGTTTAGGTGAGTAGGTTGTGAAGAAAATAAAACAATCAATCATATCAATTGATATTTATAAGTAATGTATCAAATGATCATTAATTATGTATAATGTTTTTATATTTATTAATTTGTTTTAGAAATGTTGTTTATTTAATATTTCTGAGATGATGCTAGTTACTTAGACGGAATTTGTTTTGCATTAATGAAATGAAATAAGTAATGATTTTATAATCATGTTATTTCTTTGTAGTGAGTGAAGGTGATATTATTATAGTATGATATATAATGTATTTTGTAAATATATATATGTATATATATATATATATATATAATGCTTTGTATTAAGTGTTCACTTTTTCAAATAAATTATTAGGATTTGTATTCATGTATGTAAACCTGTTTAAGTCAAACACTTTCCCTGCTGTTGCTTAGACTGGAGTAGGAATAGTAAATTCCTTCTCTCTGAAGTCCAACACTTCGCCTATTGTTGCTTATTTTGGAGTAGGTATAGTAAATGTAACCTCTCAGAAGTTGAACACTTTCACTACTGTTGCATAAACTAGAGTTCTAATACTATAGCCGATACAGTCCAACACTTTTCCTAGTATTGATTAAATTACATTTATATAATTATTTGTTTATGGTTTATAATTTATAATATTTGTTTTAATTTTAAATGTTTTAATGTCTATATTATTTTTAGTAAATGTGTTTTTGAGGGTTTACATTTTTAATATTGTCTATATTGAGTAAATAATTACTATATTTAGTTATGAAATTGTTTATATTTCTGTTGTTTTTTAAATCATGTATGCATTTTCTGTGTACTTTTTAATATATCTTCCTCTCTTGCTGTATATAAATATAGCATATGTATATTTAGTATCAAATATTAGTGTATATTAATTACGTTTTCATTATATTAAATTTAAATATTATAATATTTAACATTTCTTACTTTAAACTGTATACAAATTCAATATTTTTGTATGTTTTTTAACAATATTATTGTCAGTGATATATTTTTTCAATATATTTGTACTTACCAACAGAAGAACAGTAAATCTATACTTACGTATTTGCATTTACCGCCTTGATATTTTGATCCTTAATATTTCTACATGATATTCTGTCAACTCGATATTCTGTCAGTGATCCTAGAAGGACGCATGCCGGTTGACATTATTTACTGCATCTTTTAGGATTACCTTTGACTTTCTCATAAACCTGCTCTGCAGGCTCAAATTCATCAGGCATCGCAAATAATTGATGCATCTCATTTGCAAGCAAAACACCTACTTTAATGGCAGGTATAAAGTCATTCTCAAAATTCTTCAAAGGGTAGCCCTGAGATAGGATGAGAGGAAAAACAGTCTTGTTGATGTTTGAACAGGCTTTTCGCATTATCTTTTTAATTGTCTGGTGCAAGATTAAGGAATCAGGGTCGGTAGACTGATATTGGTCAAACAGGCCCTTTTCCTGAACTGGAAATGTGTACTGAAATTCCAAATGTATTGTAAATGTGTTTTATCATGTCTTTCCTTTCTGAAGCTTCTATGTATTTCCTTTTGGGAATTGTCTTTGCGGACTCATTCTGAATGTGTTGCACTCTATGTATTTCATTCTTGGAACTGTCTTTGCCACCTCTACCTCATCCTGAATTTGTTTTACTTGTTAAACTGCACTGTCTATTCATCAGCATTGTTAATAATAGCCTACAGTTGCCTCCGAGACAAACATATTTGCCTATTGCAAGGCTCCATTGTAAACCAAGAAAAATAGAAATAACACTTTGGAAGAAATTGGGTTATTGGTGAGGATGTTGCAAACCCTTCTCAAGGTACAACCACAATCCTTGTCTGGGTGATTGACAAAAGTCACTAAATGAACCTGTGCTTAACCCTTTCGTGCCTTAGCACAACAGCAGTGGCAAGGTATAAAGTATTTATGCAGTTCTCAAACAGTATTAAAATGAAAACACAACATAAAAGAAATCCTAAACCATTTTAGAAAAACAAAGTATATTTTAATCAATAGAATTATATAAAAATGACAAAAATGGTCTCAGAAGATCCGAAGTTATGCACTTTAAAAGACTTTCGGTAAATTAGTAGTTAAAAGCAAATAGCAGCAATTACGGTTATCTGGTTGTGCTGAACCGTTTCAAATTCAAAAGTTCAGGCTGACAGTGATGTGGCACAGGCCGGGCACAGAGACAAGTGTGCCTCACTGATAGCCTTGGAATCAAGATGCGAATTCCAGTCGACATCATCCTGGGCCGCACTGCATCAAGTAGCCATCGAATAGGAGCTGTGATGCGTGATCCTGCGTTGAGATGCATTGTGCTAGGTCAGAGCTGTTCAAACTGCTCATTGCGAGCTGCAAAGCTAGGGTCGGGATGCATCAGGCTGCATTGTGTCAATGAAGCCACAGGTCTGGGGCTGTGTTCTGGAGACTTGCATCGAGAGACGTCACACTGGGTTAGTGCTGGAGTAGCTGCCGATATGGGACTGCAATGCATGGTGCTGTATTGGTCCAGATGAAGCCACCAGTCAGGAGCCTGTTGTTTCCCTAAGCTCAGAACAGAAGGTCAGCCAGCTGGTGTGAAGTTCTTTGTGAGTACAGGAGGCAGCCCCTATTAAAGTGCAGGTGTTGTAGGTGACAGCTCTTCCTCCACCCATTCTGTAGAGACGACCCATCCTGCCCACACCTAGTCCCTCTTTGTAATACTATCTGGGTGGAATACACAATGGCCAACTGCACCTAGTCATGTGACCCAGGATACAGCCTGCAGGCACCAAGGGGTAAGGAAAAGAAAATGCCAACTTTCTAAATGTGGCATTTTCAGAATTGTGACACACACTCCGACTTTTAAATGACAATGTTATTGAGAGTAAACATGGCATTCCCACCTGCTCCCAATCAAAAGTTGTCACTTATTAAAAGTAATAAGGTAACCCAGTATTATCCTATGGGAGAGACAGGCCCAAAAATGAGCTCTTCCCTACCAGGACATTTAAAAAGTAAAAGTACATGTTAAATTTTTCTAAATGCACTGAGCTATGCCGTATGGGCTGATAAAGGCCTACACTAGGGTTGACTTATAAGTTTTAAAAAGGAAGGCTTAGGCCTGGCAAAAGGTTTATTTTGTCGACAGAAATGTCAGTTTAAAAATTCATACAGGCTGCAACGGCAGGCCTGGAACATGTTTTAAGGGCTGTGTGTAGCACACTAGGGGGGTCATTTGGAGTTTGGCAGACGGAAACATCCATCCACCAAACTCCTGAGCCGGAGACCTCTAAGGTGCTGGCCATCTCCCCACTGACCCCATTACAACTTTCTCACTGGGCTGACCATCGGAAATCAAGGTCTCCCATAGGTCAGCCCAGTGGGAAAGGTGCAGCAGCATTGTTCCCAGCTCATAACTGAGCCGACGGCAATGCTGCCACAAGCAGGATGCACCAGCACCCTTGAAATGCAAACTGTCTGGACAGCCGATAGTGTGCGTTTCAAGAGTGCTGGGCAGGGTGACCCATGCACTGCCCATGCCTTTGGTATGGGCAATGCAGGGTCCCCCTGCGGCTCCCTGTACGTGTTCTCCGCTGGGCTTTTCAGATCGCCATGAAAAGGCTGGCAGAGTACAAGGTTGTAATCAGCACGGCAGTTCTGACTTCAGTGTTGCCGTGGCTGATTGCAGCTACCACCGCTGTCATCCCATCTGGATTACTGATCCTGGCGGAGACAGCAAGTCTTTTGGCAGTCCGACCACCAAACTCTTAATTTGACGGTCAGACCATCAAAGCTGCGTCAGTCAGGATCAACAGCACGAGTCTGGCGGTCTAGTGTCCGCCAGACTTGTAATTAGGCCCAAAGTCCTGGAGGCCCACTAGTAACATACAGGCCATGGAAAAATGTAGTGGCACTCTACTAGTGACTTACAAAATAATTAATTGTGCCAATTGGGTGTAAGACATTTTATAATTTTGAAGGAGAGAGCACAAGCACTTTCACAATGGTAAAGTGTGCAAGGTCCTAAAATCAACAAAAACTAATTTAGCACAAGATGAAGAGTCAAGACAAAAAGTGAGGGGGAAGACCATCAGGTCTAACTCACTTATGTCATATTTGTGCTCTTCTCCCACTACTTTCCCACGTTTGTAAGAAACTATGCATGTCAGCCACCATAGGAACTCGATTGCAGTACTGTAATTGTTTGCAACAGGTATGTAGATGACTCTTTTCGGGCAATTCAGAATCTGGCAGCAAAGATGATGCTCCGTGTCATGGTAATGCATTTCCTATTCTACTTAAGTTCCATTGACTACCTATTTAAAATCGTGTGAGCTTCCAAACGGTTTACACAGTATAGTGTTCCCTATGTGGGAAGGCTCCTGTTTCCATCTTGGTTATGCTTCTTAAAGACATCTTTCTTCTGCTTGTTCAGTTGGTTCTCTTAACCATACCTTGTACTTGTAGGAGTCGCCTTGGTTGTAGGGCATTTTCCATCCTTGTCCCTTGCATTTGAAACCTCCCCCAATCTTCTATAGTTTAGGAAAGACCTTAAAATTAGGCCTAGTGAAATGTTAATTTTTAATTAAGCCAGAGTAATTAGAGTAATTTCAACAATGACGCATTACTCTTGTGATGCAAAATTACCTGATTAGGCCAGCTTGAGTATTTAAGAGGAATTTGGGCAAAAATCCTATTGCAGGAGCAAAGGAACAAAGAACTAAGAAAGACCAACCAGCTGTTGCACACTGCTGTTCATGTCGTTTAGCATGTAGTGCTATTTTCGTAGCACAAAATGCATCCTTGGGCCCATTTTGGACACAAGCGTGAATTTTGCACTATTAAAATAGTTCTTAATGCTGGATTGCACTTCTCACGTAATTATGCATAATTCTGAGTAATTTTGTGGTAATTGCGAGTAACTAAACTAAAGAGTATTACACCCAGCCCTAATTAAAAAATTGGGTTTTCATAGCGCACTCTTTTAAATCCAACTCTAATTGCCTTCTGCTGTGGGGTGTCAATTGGAGGTGATTAATGTCTCTCTGAGGTATGGCTGGGTGCAGGGCATTTCTTTCACTTGAACATGCATATTTTCCATATTTACTCATGGTTTAAGCTTACCCTGTGAGTTTTAGGGCCTGATTATGAGTTTGGCAGTCTTACCGCCATTCTGCCACGGCGGCAGTACCAAGTACTCCAATGAGTCGATGGTCTCTCGTCTCCCATATTTAGATGTCACCTTTGGGCCAGCAGCAGGGTTTCTGAAAGTGAGGGATGGGCGCAGGACGCAGTCAACAATTTAAGAAATATTTTTTCCGGTGTATGCAGTTTCACTAAATAAGTGTAAAATGCACTCATATGCATGATGTGAAAAAATACCTTGTACGAGTACTTTTACATTGCTGGAGTCTGGACCATATGTGCCCAGTCCAGTCCATCGGAGAAAAGTGTAAAACTTATTTACCTGGATTTTGGCCCCCACAGGGTTATTTTTATTGGGGAATGGTTGCTGCTGTGAAGGGGGGTTCTGGACAAATGGGTCCACGTTAGAGACTGAAGAGAAAAGAAGGAAATCGGTGAGCTTCCACCACATTTTCTTCGATTCCGCCGTCTCAAAGCAGGCCGTCTCCCCGCTACAGTCGGTTCGACTGAAAGGCACTTTGTAATCTGGACAGCGGAAACCTTGTCTGTACCGCCCTCTGGCAGCTGCTTTTCCCCATGCGGCCATTGAGGCGGTTGGCAAATGGCTGTTGGACTCAGCGGGACTCCGGCGGTCTCTCCTTCAGTAACCTGCCAACATTGTAATACAGCAGGCCGACCGCCAACCAGGTGGGCGAGGAATCCAACACCGTTTCGACGGCAGGGCCCTTTCCGCCAAACTCGTAATCAGTTCCTTAGGGTCCACATTACAACCCTATTGGGCGAACCTGCCAGGAGCCCCCTGTTCCCGTTGGGAACATTGTTCCCAATGGGGTGACAGTGGTCTAAGTTGTACTCAGACAGGGCAGTGCTGAACTCAGCGATGCCTGGCTGATTACAACTTACCTTACTGCCAGCCTTATCATGGCAGTCAACCACCATGGAAAGGCTGGGAGTAATGGTGTGCCGGGGCCACAGGGGGGCCCATGACTGCCCATGCCCCTGACATGGGCAGTGCAGGGCCTCCCATGCCGTGAACCTTAGAAATGTGCAATGTCTGCTTTGCAGACAGTGAGCATTCCAAGGGTGCTGGGGTGTTAGGTATTGACCTCTGCTTCCTTAAGGGAGCTGAAGCCAATATCATAGCACTGTTCCCACTGGACAGCCCGGCGGGAACACGTATTACAATGTTCCAGCCGCTCAGCCTGCCAAGGACATTGTAACATGCTTGGGGGGCATGCCACCACCATGGTGGTGGCGTCCTCCCTGCAAGTTTGGCGGTCCTGCAGTGGGACCACCGAACTCATAATTAGGCCCTAAGTCTTTTTGGAACCCAAGTACATACTAATTCAACAGCCTCACAGTTTCACTGGCCCTGGTCTGGATTTACTGGTGTGGAAGAATCTAACCAAATTGTTCTGGGCAAAAAACCACATTGAAAAAATGACACAAGACTTTGGCTACAGTAGACTCATGCTGCTATTTTTCTAAGAGGGGGACGTTTACAGTGATTTTCCCTGCTAAAAAACCTCCCCTTCCCTCCCTCTACTCCCCACTCCATATTCCAAGCACCAGCCCTGCTTACATTTACCAACAGTGTAGAGCAGGTAGTAAATGCATGTGGTGAAACTACATATAGCAGGGCATTCTGCATAGTTTTATGGCCCCATTTCATGGGGTTCCACTCATAATTTAACTGTATTGGGCAATTAGACTACATGGAAACAGTAAAATCACAAATCTTCCAAGTACCCTGCAACTCATAATTTGGCCCATAGTCTTTGCGTCTGCCATTGGATTTGGCCTCAGGTCATATCTCCATGAAAGAGGTTGCTCTTCAGTTCCTGATGGTGACTGTGATTGGGTTGAGTCTCACGTCTGCATCCTTTCAACTTAGACGTGTTGATGGACTTGGTAAATGTTTTAGTGCGGAGGTTGACTCCCATTCCAAACCCTCAGCACTCTCGTTTTAGGGTGCGAGCATCAGCTTGACTCAGTCTCAGTGCCTTGAATTATTTTGATCATTGATGAGTTACTTGTTATCGTCTCAGTCCCTTTCTGGGTGGTTAACATTATCCCTTTCATGGCAATGACCTACATGGTCCTATCTCGTAAGGTGTGCAAACTTTCCACCATGGCTGATGATCCCTGTCGGACCACCCAATGGTGGATAAGACACTCCCTCAAAATGTCACAGTTGTCCTGTTCACCATGTTACAGTTGTTTATGGGCATGATGCACTTGTAATACAGCAGGCGGGTTACCTGCCACGTTGTGACAGAGCATCCCAACTGCCACTCTCTAAAAAAGTCCCTAATACGTTGTCGCCTATTCATATGGTTGGGGGCATCTTCGCTTGGTCATTGGTGTTTTCTCTTGATTTGTCGAAATGCACCAGCATCCAATGACTGGAGTAAGATTTTAAGTTACCCAAAATCAATTCCAGGAATGCAAAGTTTAACTGCAGTTTAATGCCTTATATCAGACATACCTAGCATACATTTGTTTACATAGAATGTTCCCAGCAGTGGTGCATGTGTATTTCTCATGTGCTGTTTAAATAACACTGATCCCATGCATATGTTTAGGGCTTGCCCATCTCTCAGAACTTACAGGTAAGAATTTGTAAAACACCTGAGGCAGATGACTGAATCTGGAGTAACAATATATGTTGGGTGTTCTGTATACATGATATATAACTGGGACCCAATTGAACACTTACATATGCATTCAATCAGTGAGTAAATAGGCCAGAAGTATGTCTACTGGATAAACAGAACAGGATGTGCAAGCTGAGTGTACTTTGTTAATGGAAAATAGAAATGAAAGAAACATTGTCAGTGGTAAAATGTCATATGAACTCATAAGACAAAAATAAGTTTACTCGGGTTGAAACAAGGTAATTAAATACTGAAGTGCTGTTCAGAAGAAACTGTATAGAATGTTGATATCAAAAGTGTTTGTAAACAAACACTATGCCAAATATACAAGAATATAAGTTGCTATTTGTTGATTTTGTAAATGTAATAAAAAAGACAGACTCATGGTGAAGATTTCTACATTTGGACTTAGTCCCTTTTTTTGGAACTCAAACGTCTCCATCGGGGTGAAGCTTGAGGCTGTAGCCAATGAGAGTTCCAAGAGGCCGTATACCTCTTTGGTGAAGGACTGCTGAACAGGATTTCCAGCTGTGGAGAAGAATATAGTGGGAGCAGCCATGAATTCAGGTCAACCAGCGATGCACCTTTGGCGGATAGACGAACAGATTGGTCTGGGTCTTCCCTTGGTTGAGTCAAAAAAGTGACACTCCAGCAGTGCACGGGCCTTGTAAATACTGTGTCCCCGAGTCTTTATTCTCAGGTTTTCCTCTCAGCTTAAACATTCTCTAGATTATAAGGTATCTGGACAGAGTGTTTCCTATAGGAGGTGGTTTGGAAGTGTTGAAATGGACCATTGTAGTCCAGTGGACATGACAAATTAGTTGGAAGTTTGCTGCTTTATCAACAATGATTGGGTGCAAATCCTTCCGTCTTCATTTAGTTGGCAATCACTGCTGGTCCTAGATAAATGGGTATTTATTATTATATTTGTAAACTGCTTTCAAAGATTATTATTAGCGGGACATGTGCTTCCATGAGCACTGCTATACAACAGTTCTTCCCTTGGTATTGGTGTAAATTTGATTCAGTAGGGACCTCAAAGATGGTTGGATATGGTTCCGGTCAGTATTCTCTAGTGTGCCAGTAGACCACGTACAGATAAGATTGTCTCAAATAGAGTTCTGTTTGACCACCACGTTATGGTGGTGTCTCTTTTATTGTTTGTAGCTAAAAAAGTAAAGCCAAAGGGTAAGTAGATCATTTGAGGTCACATTTCTTAACTCAGATAAAGAATTCATGACCCTTAGAAGGTTACTTCTGATCAATACACCATGGTGCCTTCTAGAAAACATATGTTCTTGTAAATAGAATACTATAATTACTGGGATCGAAAGGTGGTTGGTTATAGACCTGGGGCCTATGCAGATTATTACAAGTTAGAGCCCTTTCGTCTC